>NW_024037838.1:0-600000 GCF_016077235.1 Cyprinodon tularosa
TAAGGTAATAGCTGCTGTATTACAGAGTAAATGGGAGACTTTTATTGTGAAATTTGCTCTGGGGTGTGTTTTTGAAAAGGTCACTAGAGTCTAATAAAAACAACCTGAAAGAGTTTGGGTCATAATGTTGAGCCATTTGCATCAACTATTGCATTAGTATAATCTAGAGGCTTTTATTTTGTAGGGTCCCTGGAGTCTTATTTTGAAAGTCCAACAGAGTTGTGTTTAGAGAAAATGTTCAGACCCAGCAATGATAGTTGATGACTTTCCAATCGTTAAATCACTCTTTTTTCCATGTTATTAGGGCAGTAGATGAAGATGAAATGGGAGGCTTTTATTTTGAAATTTGCCATAGGGTGTGTTTTAAACAGTCTCCTAGAGTCTATTCTCTAAAATGGGGTTGAGTTTGGGTCATAATGTTGAGCCATATAGGGCAATAAATATATGTAAAAAATATAGAGGCTTTTATTTTGTAGGGTCCCTGGAGTCTTATTTTGAAAGTCTATCAGTGTTGAGTGGCAAGGGAAGTGTCATGGACAGCAGTCATATAGTATCCATTTCCCAATGTTAAATCAGTGCTTTCACCCTCCATTAGATTAATATGTGCTGTTTAAAACAGCAGAGGTAAAATCTGTTTGAAGCACGGTTACCTTGACAACGCTTAACGAGCCTGTCAGTGACAGAGAGAAAAGCGCAGCACTATCGTTCCTTAGCTCTCAGGCTTTTTTGAATGGGAGGAACAGCTCCGAACAAACGACTGCTGAGCAAAAACAAAACCGTATGAGTTATTCAAAAGATTTCTTCACCGTGAGCATCAGCAATCCTTCGACTCCAACTATGCCAACTTTGGTGTACAGGTGCTGGTCATAAAATTAGAATATCATGAAAAAATAGATTGATTTCAGTAATTCCATTTAAAAAGTGAAACTTGTATATTATATTCATACATTACATACAAACTCATATATTTCAGATGTTTATTTTGTTTAATTTTGATGATTACAAATGACAACAAATGAAAATCGCAAATTCATCATATCAGAAAATTAGAATATTACTGAAGACCAATAAAAACAAAGGATTTATAGAAATGTTGGCCAACTGAAAAGTATGAACATGAAAAGTATGAGCATGTACAGCACTCAGTATTTAGTTGGGCCTCCTTTGGCCTGTATTACTGCAGCAATGCGGCGTGGCATGGAGTCGATCAGTCTGTGGCACTGCTCAGGTGTTATGATAGCCCAGGTTGCTCTAATAGTGGCTTTTAGCTCTTCTGAATTGTTGGGTCTGGTGTATTGCATCTTCTTCTTCACAATACCCCATAGATTTTCTATGGGGTTAAGGTCAGGAGAGTTTGCTGGCCAATTAAGAACAGGGATACCATGGTCCTTCAACCAGGTACTGGTAGCTTTGGCACTGTGTGCAGGTGCCAAGTCCTGTTGGAAAATTAAATCTGCATCTCCAAAAAGTTGGTCAGCTGCAGGAAGCATGAAGTGCTCTAAAACGTCCTGGTATGTGGCTGCGTTGACCCTGGACCCCAGAAAACACAATGGACCAACACCAGCAGATGACATGGCACCCCAAACCATCACTGACTGTGGAAACTTTACACTGGACTTCAAGCAACGTGGATGAAGTGCCTCTCTTCTTTTCCTCCAGACTCTGGGACCTTGATTTCCAAAGGAAATGCAAAATTTACTTTCATCAGAGAACATGACTTTGGACCACTTACCAGCAGTCCAGTCCTGTTTCTCTTTAGCCCAGGCAAGACGCTTCTGACGCTGTCTGTGGTTCAAGAGTGGCTTGACACAAGGAATGCGACAGCAGAAACCCATGTCTTTCATACGTCTGTGTGTGGTGGTTCTTGAAGCACTCACTCCAGCTGCAGTCCACTCTTTGTGAATCTCCCCCACATTTTTGAATGGGTTTTGTTTCACAATCCTCTCCAGGGTGCGGTTATCTCTCTTGCTTGTACACTTTTTTCGACCACATCTTTTCCTTCCCTTCGCCTCTCTATTAATGTGCTTGGACACTGAGCTCTGTGAACAGCCAGCCTCTTTAGCGATGACCTTTTGTGTCTTGCCCTCCTTGTGCAAGGTGTCGATGGTCGTCTTTTGGACAACTGTCAAGTCAGCAGTCTTCCCCATGATTGTGTAGCCTATAGAACTAGACTGAAAGACCATTTAAAGGCTTTTGCAGGTGGTTTGAGTTAATTAGCTGATTAGAGTGTGGCACCAGGGGCCATCAATTTTGAACCTTTTCACAATATTCTAATTTTCTGATATGATGAATCTGAGATTTTCATTTGTTGTCATTTGTAATCATCAAAATTAAACAAAATAAACATCTGAAATATATGAGTTTGTATGTAATGTATGAATATAATATACAAGTTTCACTTTTTAAATGGAATTACTGAAATCAATCTACTTTTTCATGATATTCTAATTTTATGACCAGCACCTGTATGTGTGTCATTCAGAAAAATATTTATGACGAGTTGAAAACACATAATGTCATTCGTTTTTCTCCCCACTGCTGCTCCAAAACCAATGAAAAACGGCTCTGATTTTGATCGACTTTAGGTCGGTCTGGAGCGTTTTTAAGGAAAAGTATTAATCCTACCGTAATTCCGAAGACATTGTGTGAGTCCAGAGGTTTCAGTCTACAAACTGACCAAAAATGGTGACTGTAGCTCCAAATATGTGGCCGTGAGGGCGAGTTAAAATGTTTTATCTTAAAAAAAATGGCTGCCTCACACTAAGAGTTCAGCAGCTGCACTGTAGCAGGCTGCTGCAGAAGCTAACTGTCAGCTAGCTTCCAGGTGCTTACCCTCCAAACAAACGACTGCTGAGCAAAAACCGTAAAAGGTATTTGAAAAATTCTTTCAGTGAAAGCAACATCTATCCTTTGTCTCAGACTGGGATAACCTTCATGTCTGTAGGTCTTTCACAACCCAAAACGAAGCACAAACAAAATGGCTGATCCCACCTGCTCCTCCCTTTGTTTTAACTGCAGCAGCTCCTCTCACTCATCTTTTTGCTGCTAAAGCACCCCTCCGAACAAACGACTGCTGAGTAAAAACCATAAATGATATCTGAAAAATTCTTTTTATCTAAGCGACAGCTATATCTTGTCTTCAATTGGAGTAACTTTCATGGCTGTAGGTCATCTACAACCTGAATGGGAAGAGAAAGAAAAAGAAAAAACGTTTCCTCACACCTGAGCTTCTAATTGAGCTAGCTGAAGCAGGTCACTCTCACCTAGCTTTCTGGTGCTTAAAATGTCCTCCGAACAAACGACTGCTGAGCAAAAACCGTATGAGTTATTCAAAAAAATTTTTCACCGTGAGCTACAGCCATCCTTCGACTCCAACTATGCCAACTTTGGTGTATGTGTGTCATTCAGAACAATATTTATGACGAGTTTAAAACACATAATGTCATTCGTTTTTCTCCCCACTGCTGCTCCAAAACCAATGGAAAAATGCTCTGATTCTCATCGACTTTAGGTCGGTCTGGAGGGTTTTTAAGGAAAAGTATTAATCCTACCGTAATTCCGAAGACATTGTGTGGGTCCAGAGATTTCAGTCTACAAACTGACCAAAAATGGTGACTCTAGCTATAAAAATGTGGCCGTGAGGGCGAGTTTAAAATGTTTTTTGGTCTTAAAAAAACGGCTGCCTCACACTAGCTTTTCAGTCTCTCCACTCTAGAAGGCTGGATTTTGCTAAAACTTTGTGGCGCTTGAGGTCTGATTATACAAAAACCGTAGCAGTTATCAACATGCCGTCTTCAGTTTTATACAGACGAAGGATTTATCTACAAACTGAGCTTTAAACTGTTTTTCTACATGAATGTATGCCTACACAGTGAAGTGCTGTTTTTTATGCTTTTTTTCCCTCTCCCCATTCATTTCCTATGGGGTTTTTTTTGCGACGTTTTCGCTAATAATTCGCGAACCTTCGGACTAATGAGAAAGTTTTATACAAGCACGCATCGCACCATTGGTCCCGACGCGTGTGCCAACTTTGGGCCCGATCCGACAAACCGTGCGGGACTAGTTAGGTGCCGAAGTTTTGTGGCGAGGAGAACTATAAGCTATAAAAATAATACGCGGAATAAATATGTGCAATAGTAATAGGTGGGCCATGCCTTCGGCATGTGGCCCCCCTAACTAGAAAATTTCTAAAGAAATTTTGAGGGGGGCCACCTACTGCCCGTCTGGGTAACTGGGCCAATACGGCCCTGGCAAGTGACATTGGGGCTCCCCAGACCAACTGCTTACGCCTTTGAGGGCTGCTGAGGGAAGGAAAGAGGGCTAGGTCATGGGCAAAGAGAGCTGTGTGCCACTTGTGCTGAAATCTGGGAAATAGACGTGCACAGCATATGATGCACAAGGGTAATATGGGTTGTCCATATTGAACCGCAGTGGGTAAAGCGCAGTTGGCGGGCTCTGCCCGCCTGCTAGGAGCCCTTGCAGGGATGAAAAAAATCACCAATGGCGGGCTCCGCCCGCCTGCTAAGAGCCATTGCAGTGATGAAATCACCATTGGCGGGCTTTGCCCGCCTTCTAAGAGCCATTGCAGTGATGAAATCACCAATGGCGGGCTCCGCCCGCATGCTCAGAGCCATTGCAATGATGAAATTACAAATGGCTATGAGCAATATGCCAGAATGTATGAGTGTGTATAAGGAAGAGGCTTTTATTCTGTAGAGTCCCTGTAGTGTTATTTGGAAAGTCTATCATGGATGTGTATCAAAAGATGGGTCATGCCCAGCAGTGATGTAGAATCCATTTCCAAATGTTAAATCACTGGTTTTCCATGTTATTAGGTGAATAGCTGCTGTATTACAGAGTAAATGGGAGACTTTTATTGTGAAATTTGCTCTGGGGTGTGTTTTGAAAAGGTCACTAGAGTCTAATAAAAACAACCTGGAAGAGTTTGGGTCATAATGTTGAGCCATTTGCATCAATTATTGCATTAGTATAATCTAGAGGCTTTTATTTTGTAGGGTCCCTGGAGTCTTATTTTGAAAGTCCAACAGAGTTGTGTTTAGAGAAAATGTTCAGACCCAGCAATGATAGTTGATGACTTTCCAATCGTTAAATCACTCTTTTTTCCATGTTATTAGGGCAGTAGATGAAGATGAAATTGGAGGCTTTTATTTTGAAATTTGCCATAGGGTGTGTTTTAAACAGTCTCCTAGAGTCTATTCTCTAAAATGGGGTTGAGTTTGGGTCATAATGTTGAGCCATATAGGGCAATAAATATATGTAAAAAATGTAGAGGCTTTTATTTTGTAGGGTCCCTGGAGTCTTATTTTGAAAGTCTATCAGTGTTGAGTGGCAAGGGAAGTGTCATGGACAGCAGTCATATAGTATCAATTTCCCAATGTTAAATCAGTGCTTTCACCCTCCATTAGATTAATATGTGCTGTTTAAAACAGCAGAGGTAAAATCTGTTTGAAGCACGGTTACCTTGACAACGCTTAACGAGCCTGTCAGTGACAGAGAGAAAAGCGCAGCACTATCGTCCCTTCGCTCTCAGGCTTTTTTGAATGGGAGGAACAGCTGCTGAACAAACAACTGCTGAGCAAAAACCGTAATAGGTATTAGAAAAATTCTTTCAGTGAAATCAACATCTATCCTTTGTCTCAGACTGGGGTAACCTTCATGTCTGTAGGTCTTTCACAACCCAAAACGAAGCACAAACAAAATGGCTGATCCCACCTGCTCCTCCCTTTGTTTAAACTGCAGCACCACACTCTGTCACCTTTAAGCTGCTATAGCACCCCTCCGAACAAACGACAGCTGAGTAAAAACCGTAAAAGGTATCTGAAAAATTATTTTTATCTAAGCTAAAGCTATATCTTGTCTTCAATTGGAGTAACTTTCATGGCTGTAGGTCATCTACAACCTGAATGGGAAGAGAAAGAATAAGAAAAAACGGGTCCTCAGTCCTTAGCTTCTAACTGAGCTAGCTGCAGCAACACACTCTCACTCACCTTTAAGCTGCTAAAGCCCCCCTCCGAACAAAGGACTGCTGAGTAAAAACCATAAATGATATCTGAAAAATTATTTTTATCTAAGCTACAGCTATATCTTTACTTCAATTAGAGTAACCTTCATGTCTGTAGGTCTTTCACAACCCAAAACGAAGCACAAACAAAATGGCTGATCCCACCTGCTCCTCCCTTTGTTTAAACTGCAGCACCACACTCTGTCACCTTTAAGCTGCTATAGCACCCCTCCGAACAAACGACTGCTGAGCAAAAACCGTAAAAGGTATTAGAAAAATTCTTTCAGTGAAAGAAACATCTATCCTTTGTCTCAGACTGGGGTAACCTTCATGTCTGTAGGTCTTTCACAACCCAAAACGAAGCACAAACAAAATGGCTGATCCCACCTGCTCCTCCCTTTGTTTAAACTGCAGCACCACACTCTGTCATCTTTAAGCTGCTATAGCACCCCTCCGAACAAACGACTGCTGAGTAAAAACCGTAAAAGGTATCTGAAAAATTATTTTTATCTAAACTAAAGCTATATCTTGTCTTCAATTGGAGTAACTTTCATGGCTGTAGGTCATCTACAACCTGAATGGGAAGAGAAAGAATAAGAAAAACGTTTCTGGGGGGGGGGTGGGTATTGATTCTTTAGGGGGTGGGGGAGGGAGAGGGGGATGGGGGGGGGTGTGGTGGGTAGTGGGGGTATTTGGGGTTGGGGGGTTTTATGGGGGATAGTGTTTGATAGGGGGGGGTGGAAAGTATGTGTGGATAGTGGGGGGGGAGGGGGGTGATGGTGTGGGGGGAATATATGGGGGGTATGGGGGATGGTGTTGATGTGGTGGTTTATTTGTTATGAGGTTGTGTGGGTGGGGGGGGGGGGTTGGTTGGGGTAGGTTGTGTGTGTTGGGGAGAGTGGGTTGGGGGGGTTGGGGGGGGGGGGGATGATTGTGTGGGGAGGTGGTGGGGGATAGGTGGGGGAGGAGTTGAGTATTTGGTGTTTTATTATGGGTGAGTAGTGAAGGTAGGCGGGGGGGTTGGCTCTGGTCGTACGGGGGGTAGGGGGGGAGGGGGTGATGGGGGGGGGGAGGGGGGGGGGTGTGGTTGTCAGTCATTACTTCTAACTGAGCTAGCTGCAGCAACACACTTTCACTCACCTTTAAGCTGCTAAAGCCCCCCTCCGAACAAATGACTGCTGAGTAAAAACCATAAATGATATCTGAAAAATTATTTTTATCTAAGCTACAGCTATATCTTTACTTCAATTAGAGTAACTTTCATGGCTGTAGGTCATCTACAACCTGAATGGGAAGAGAAAGAAAAAAAAAACGTTTCCTCACACCTGAGCTTCTAATTGAGCTAGCTGCAGCAGGACACTGTCACCCAGCTTTCTGGTGCTTAAAATGTCCTCCGAACAAACGACTGCTGAGCAAAAACCGTATGAGTTATTCAAAAAATTCTTTCACCGTGAGCGTCAGCCATCCTTCGACTCCAACTATGCCAACTTTGGTGTATGTGTGTCTTTCAGAAAAATATTTATGACGAGTTTAAAACACATAATGTCATTCTTTCAGTGAAAGAAACATCTATCCTTTGTCTCAGACTGGGGTAACCTTCATGTCTGTAGGTCTTTCACAACCCAAAACGAAGCACAAACAAAATGGCTGATCCCACCTGCTCCTCCCTTTGTTTAAACTGCAGCACCACACTCTGTCATCTTTAAGCTGCTATAGCACCCCTCCGAACAAACGACTGCTGAGTAAAAACCGTAAAAGGTATCTGAAAAATTATTTTTATCTAAACTAAAGCTATATCTTGTCTTCAATTGGAGTAACTTTCATGGCTGTAGGTCATCTACAACCTGAATGGGAAGAGAAAGAATAAGAAAAACGGGTCCTCAGTCCTTAGCTTCTAACTGAGCTAGCTGCAGCAACACACTTTCACTCACCTTTAAGCTGCTAAAGCCCCCCTCCGAACAAATGACTGCTGAGTAAAAACCATAAATGATATCTGAAAAATTATTTTTATCTAAGCTACAGCTATATCTTTACTTCAATTAGAGTAACTTTCATGGCTGTAGGTCATCTATAACCTGAATGGGAAGAGAAAGAAAAAAAAAACGTTTCCTCACACCTGAGCTTCTAATTGAGCTAGCTGCAGCAGGACACTGTCACCCAGCTTTCTGGTGCTTAAAATGTCCTCCGAACAAACGACTGCTGAGCAAAAACCGTATGAGTTATTCAAAAAATTCTTTCACCGTGAGCGTCAGCCATCCTTCGACTCCAACTATGCCAACTTTGGTGTATGTGTGTCTTTCAGAACAATATTTATGACGAGTTTAAAACACATAATGTCATTCGTTTTTCTCCCCTCTGCTGTTCCAAAACCAATGAAAAACGGCTCTGATTTTCATCGACTTGAGGTCGGTCTGGAGGGTTTTTAAGGAAAAGTATTAATCCTACCGTAATTCCGAAGACATTGTGTGGGTCCAGAGATTTCAGTCTACAAACTTACCAAAAATGGTGACTCTAGCTATAAATATGTGGCCGTGAGGGCGAGTTTAAAATGTTTTTGGGTCTTAAAAAAACGGCTGCCTCACACTCTAGCTTTTCAGTCTCTCCACTCTAGAAGGCTGGATTTTGCCAAAACTTTGTGGCGCTTGAGGTCTGATTATACAAAAACCGTAGCAGTTATCAACATGCCGTCTTCAGTTTTATGCAGACGAAGGATTTATCTACAAACTGAGCTTTAAACTGTTTTTCTACGTGAATGTATGCCAACACAGTGAAGCGCTGTTTTTTATGCTGTTTTTTTCCTCTCCCCATTCATTTCCTATGGGAATTTTTTGCGACGTTTTCGCTAATAATTCGCAAACCTTCGGACTAATGAGAAAGTTTTATACAAGCACGCATCGCCCCATTGGTCTCTACGCGTGTGCCAACTTTGGGCCCGATCCGACGAATGGTGCGTGACTAGTTACGCGCCGAAGTTTTTGGTGGCGAGGAGAACTATAAGCTATAATAAAAATAATACGCGGAATAAATATGTGAGATAGTAGTAGGTGGGCCATGCCTTCGGCATGTGGCCCCCCTAATAAATATGTGCAATAGTAGTAGGTGGGCCATGCCTTCGGCATGTGGCCCCCCTAATAATAAAAATAATACGCGGAATAAATATGTGAGATAGTAGTAGGTGGGCCATGCCTTCGGCATGTGGCCCCCCTAATAAAAATAATACGCGGAATAAATATGTGCAATAGTAGTAGGTGGGCCATGCCTTCGGCATGTGGCCCCCCTAACAACGCTCTGCCCAGAAATTCAGGACAAAAGATGTCATTTTGTTTTTTCCTTTATTGTGGAGCATGTGTTAGACTTTAGATTTTATTGCTACAACAACAAGCACAGCAGACAGCAGAGCAGGATGCAGTGTAAATTGGGGAATGAAAACTAATATTTTCTCAAATAAAGGCATTTTACTACCATAACTTTTCAAATGATTGCCAGGAAAAAACAATGACTATGGAGCTAAATCAGTGATAGTGTGAGAGGAGGGTGCTGTCAAAGCTGACATCCATCATGGACAACACCTTCCACCCTCTGAAACCAGGCAGTAGAGGGGCTGAGCAGCTCCTTTTGTGAAAAGACTTTTACACCCTGTTTGTAAAGAGGAGCGCTACCGCAGGTCATTCATCCCTGCTGCAACCAGACTCTACAATGCGACACTACAATGGCCATAACTTTTTGCATTGTATAATGTCCAATTACTATTAAATACCCTGTGCAATAACTGGTTTCTTTATATTTGAAACCCAGTGCAGAAGTTAAATATATATAAATATCCATCTATATAAATACCCATAGCAATAACCCTGTATAAGAATCCTGCTATAAGAAAAAAAAAACAGCTGTCATATGTGGATGCACTATATACACTGTATATATCCCATGCACTTTTTTCTTCCTTTGGCACCTTCTTCTTCTCTATCTATTTGAGCTGATGTAACGAGTCAATTTCTCCACTGTCAAATCAATAAAGTCAATCAATCAATGGACGTCGAATGTGAGATTTGGCATTGAAAAATCAAACCCTGAAATTTAAAAATGTCCTCTAAAAAAGTATAAACTTATGAAGATACTGCAATTTTTAGCTGCAGCACTTTTTCAAAGAGAGATGATTTCAGTGTCACTGCAGAGTTCCTGCAGCTACGATGTCCAACTAGCTGGCACTATTTTTGCATCAGGGGGCGGGGCTAAACTGAAGGCTCCTCCAGGATCCCTCTGTTTTTCCAGTACTCTTCATTATCTACCAGTGACAAACTAATCCAGGACCCCGGTTCATGTGTTGCTACTCAACTACAAGTAAGGGTATGGATTTTGTTATTATATTTTGGCAGTATGAAAAGACAAGCAATACAGTTAGTTTAGTTTCAGATTAAGTTAAGTTACGTAGTAACTTACGTAGCAGTTACGTAGTAGTTACACTATTTTAGATGAGTGTCCGAAAGTCTATTTGATGAAAAACCAGTAGACTCGAAATTTCCCGCATTGCACCTAGGAAAATAGTGATCATCAATGGTCACTAGCTGAGAAGATATATCCCGGATTGCTTTGCGAGAACTCTCCTCAAAAAGCATCATGGGATTTGTTGTGGTGGCGACCAATAACAAAGATGGCGCAGGCACCGTGCGGGAAAGAAAAGTAGTGTCCGAATAGTCAGTTAACTGATTTCACTATAAAGTCCACTATATAGTCCCCGCTCTATATAGTGATTGCTGTATGTAGGAGCTAGGGCGGATGTTTGGACACATTTCAAGATGAAGCCGAGAAGCTTAGGTTAGTTATGGAGCTAAATTAGTGAAGGGCACTGAAGAAGCCTTTAGTTTAGCCCCGTCCCCCGACACAAAACTAGTGCCAGGTTGTAGTGATATCGTCGCCAAAGGAACTCTGTAGGGGCACTAAATTTCATCTCAATGAAAAATAATTTTCTTTTTACTTACTAATTCTGAATTTCCAGTGTTTGAATTTTCCATGATTTACTTTTCAATATTTGAAATGTCAGTGTTTATTCTATAAGTGTTTGACTTTCAATGACAAATGACACTGTTTGCAATAACAACTTTTTTAATGACCTACTGTTTTAACTTATCTCACTACTTGAACTACCCGAAACACAGTTTAATGCTAATATTTCTAAAATTCATTTTATGAAAATGTTATGTATAGCTTGTCGTGTTGAGTATAAAAAAAAATTGCTGCAGTCAAAGTTTTTGCTCATCCTCTATAAATATTCAAAGAGCTGTGATTACTTTTATAAAACAGAGTAAATGGAGAGTCGTAGATGCCAGGATTATGCATAATTTCTAATGTTTTAATACAGGCTGCTGAGCCTAAACATCCCAGTCATCCCAGACTTATGTTCCTGCGTACGGATCATAAATCACTGAGAGTTTCACAGTGAAGCAGCCGGTTTAGTCTTTGTCACTGTGTCAGTGCAGCGTCAAATTTAAAGCTTTGAATCTGATCACTTCCTTTTTATGTCCTCATATGACATCTAAGAAAGTCTTTCTTTTTTACCAGGAAGATGCAAACCTTGTTACTTTTGTCCCTCATTCTGAGATCTTTAAGTGATTAAATGCATCATTAAAGTTTTCATTTTCTTTTTTCTCATCCTTCATCCAATCACTACTTGTCATTTGCAAGATAAATAACTATCTTTACAGGTAATAAAAGTAGGACACACAATGCCATTTGATCACACTAATGTGCATTAATTTGCGCTGCTGCAAAATCATTTTTAAAAATGTTCACTTTTCACGTCAATTGAAAAATAAACCAATGTCAAAACGTAAAGGAGGCAAAACAACAAGCAGAATCAGATTTTCTGAATGCAAATTAGGGAAATAAAAATCCCTGTTTGACCTCTGTGGACCCTTCCGCCCACAGTGACAAGTGTCCCCTCCTGCCTCCTTAGCTGCTTCATTGGAGGCCAAGTGTGCGACAAGTGGGGGATGTGGGGGGGTCCTAACCTTTTAACCTTTACTCTGGTTCCAGTCGCCTTTCAGCGAACAGATACAGAGTCAAGTCTGCATTTTTTAACAAGACTAAACCTGCGGTGCAAGCCTTCTATATGCAGGGAATCACCTGTCGTTCATAATCCTCATATTTTCCTCAGCAGAATAAACACAGCAGGAACCTTCCAGCGTTATGCGGGAACAAAGAGGCTCTAATGCATGGTAGAAACATCAACAGGCTGAATCTGATTAGCTCTAATGTGTTTCTGAGAGAGGCTTTTGTTTCACGCCGTAACCTTCCCAGCGCCTGCCAGTTAGACGCCACATGAAAATCACCCGGATATCAGGGGGAAGACAAGGCTACGACCAAAGATGGTCAGAAATTCTTCAAATTCTCCGATCAAAAAGGGACGCGGTTTTCAAAAATGTTAAAAATGAATAAAAACACAAAAGTTCACCATGAATTAAAGGCGGATATTTTCAGACTTCCTATATGGATGGATGAATGTATGGATGGATGGTTTAAATAAAACCAAACATTTAAACATTTAGACAACAGACTAAGGAATAAAATCTAACTCTGAACTTTTTAAAGACTGTTCTAAAAACCCAGATATATCTAGCAAATACCACTTAATAATTATCCTCCCTAATTTCTGCTTTATATCAGGATTCTCCTAGAGTAAACTTACCGACTTGAGGGAGATCAATAAAGAGCCATTAACTAGAGAAACAGCGCCTGCCTACTGAGCTGCACTCCAACAGCTGCTCTCCTCTTCCCACAGTAAACAAGGTCAGTGATGACTGATGTCCTTCGCCCACCTATATACTGGCAGCCCCGTGTTTGTACAGCATCAAGGACTTCCTCATGTAAACACGCGGAGAGAAGGCCAAACAGTAAAACTCTCCACAGAGCGGATTTTCACTCCAAAGCCATCAACACGTGTGAATGTGTGTGCAGGTTTCCCTACATCTGCACCAAGGCTACGTGTACTGTGTGCATCTCCTACCCTTCGAATGCGACGTCAGCCACGCACACAGACCACTCACACACACTGCAAGTTAATATGTGGGGCTGCATCTGACTGACGCTGCAGCTGTTGTCCCCCCAGTGGAAGAATGCAGCTGAGAGTGAGGTTATTTTCTAATGGCGTATATAGACCAACGTACAGCACTCTGTAACGCACGTCACTTCTACCCACAACCCTCTGCATTACAATCCACAGACCACTCATGTTCCAGGTGTGAGATACTTTTTCCATCACTACATTGGGAATATAAACGTCTATGAAAGTGTTTTATACCAAGTAAGCTTCCCATTTTGTGCCTGCCTGGTGGATGCTTCGTTCTGCTTCAGTGATCAGGGATTTAAGGTCATTTTCTACAATCAACTCGAACTCTAGTGGAAGGAAATGAGGTTATGCAGCGCCAATAAGTAATGTCTATAAGCACTACCTATTAAGCTTATATCAGCTTTAACTTTTCTTTATTATCTGTATAATTAGAAGAAATGCACTAGTCTAATATTAAAGCATGTATTATTTCCAATATGGAATAAAATTCTAGATCAGAAACCAGTACAAATGGGACAGATCCACAAGGGCAAGTTGAATCAGTCTATTTCTATACATTTCAAATACATAGTAAAATCTTCTAAACAGCAGAAACATTTACAGGTTTATGTTAAGGGCTGGTCAACTGATTGCACTTGCAAGGTACTTGCAGTTTAACAAAACACAATATTGAAATCTCGGACATCACACATTTGAATTTACCAGGAGCAAGACACTGACTTTAGGAGGCGGTGACTTGCTTAAAGTGGGTTAGCCGTCATACACAATGGAAGAAAAAGCAAGCAGCCTTTCCACACAACTGTCAATAAATTCCTGCAACAATGTGGTCTCTGGAAAAGCAAGCGTCGACAGTTATGAAAGCAAAGAAACCTTGGAGTGAAACTTCTACATGCTGAAGGTTAGTGTAAATGAGCACAACTTAAAATCCCAATATTAAATAAAAAGAACCGCAATTTTTATTTATAGCTAAACTTTTAGATACACACACACACACACACACACACACATATATATATATATATATATATATATATATATATATATATATATATATATATATATATATATATATATATATATATATATATATATATATATATACACACAGACGGACGGACGGACGGACGGACGGACAGACAGACAGACAGACAGACAGACAGATAGATAGATAGAAATATATAAAATTAAGAAACTGTGATGAAAGCTTGTACCTGCAAGTAGAAAGGAGTTTATGAAAGCCCAATTTCCAGTATCTGAATCTAATTGGAAGTGAAAAATGTGGATCAGTGGATTTCTAATAGTTTAATCTGTTGACTACTACCTGATTGACTGATTAATAATCAAATAGCAGAAAGGTGCAAAGTTTTTCGGAATTCAAATTAGCTGAGGCTTAAGCTGCCACCAACGAAGTTTTGGATAAAGTATATCAACAGATAAAGTTGCTTTTTCATCATTAAATATCAAAAGTCTTTGTAGACTTTGTCTTTGTAAGATTTTGCCTAATTACTCATCTGAACGGGCTGCCCTTTCAGCACATAGCAAGGTTTAGAGTCTTATTACTCCATGTAAACTGAAACTGTCCAGGCCTTAACAGGAAAGGAGTAAAATAGTATCAAAAAATGATTTAAAGACATAAAAACCTTGGAAATGTTGGCGACCAGCTGGAAGGAAAACATTCCTATAAAACAGTATCGCGTTTTTCATCATCGACGCACTGAGGCGTCACATGACGCAATGCAGCACTGGACATCAGATGCCCTGCTCACCCTGCCCTCTGCCTCTATTGATTTCACTCATAAAGCACAGCAGTGCTACATTAGCACAGCACCAGTAACAACGTTATACAGGTCCCGCTGGACAGCATCAATATTGCTTTCATCACATACTTCCCTCCCTTCCTCCACAGGTTTAGAGGCAGAGCCAACACCCAGAAGCCTGACTCACTTTGCTCCTCAGTCCTGCATGTCCCCTGCTTTTCACTTTTTCCAGGGTGTAATCAAAAAGTATGTTGCCCTTGATAGATAGAATTTTATTTATGCTCCAAAAGCAGCACATAGAACCCTAAACCATCACCCTGCTACCATCATGCATGAGAGTAAGTCTGGAGCCGTATTCCTAAAATGCTATGTTAGCTTTAGTGCAGCTATAACAGCAACACGCCTTCTAAAAAGTTCAGCCTTGGTTCTATCGTTACACTCAGGGATTTTTTTCTAAAGACCTTAGGAAGCATCAAAAGGTTTTGATGTTAATTAAGATATGATATGATTTGAGTATCAATTTAAATTAAATAAAAGCCTCAGAAAAACTGACAAGAATGGCCACACATAAATCCGCTATAAACGTATAACAATTATTTTGCAAATTTAAAGAAACTTCTCCAACATAAGAGATAATTAAATATAATTACTTTAAAAAACAAAACCTGAAATGTCCGTCAATGGGAAAACACTGTAATAGCCTCTAAGATGCATTTAAATATCATAGAAAAGCGTGTGTAGATTTATGCTGAGGTGCCCATACAGGACTCACTATTGCCTCATGAACTGCTTGGCTTCATTTGGTCATTATTTATTTGTACATGTATCTCATTTAAATTTCCTCCATACTTAAAACTATTTCTAATTCTTTTAAGCTGTCGGTATCCCTAAGGAACATTAATTCAGCTTAATTATTCCAGCCCAAAAATGATGACAGAAATTGGTTGCTGTGTAATTTAGCTTATAGCTCAATTAGATTGGAATAACCAACATCCTTTAAATCATCTCTATTTATTCAACGTTAAACAACCAGCTTTTAATTTCACCACCAATTTTAACACAAACTCTCTTGGATTCATTCATTATTATTCTTCAAATGGTTTACTCATGTATCTTATGTTTAAACCTGTTCACTATTTTGTAGTATGTGCCCAGATGTTGAGTATACCATGTGTACGTACTATATGGTAGGCACTGTGTCTGTGTTTAAATGCTTTATATTCATGTTCTATAAAAACCCATGTAACTGAGATGGTGCATCTAAAGAGAATATCCTTGAAATAAAAACACAAACAGACACAAATATCTCTTTTTCTCAACTGTTCTTGAATTTTTCAAAGATCAAAGCAAGCGTTGCCTACTTCGTGCTGTCAGACTGTTTCTACTTTAGCAGGTTTTTCCTTGCACAAGCTTGGAAGTAATCACTTTTGAGTGCAGCTAGAGAAATTAATAGGAAAGTAAAGGTGTTTACTCACAGTTAATAAGTTATTTGAGGTGGGGGTTTGCAAGAGGATAGTATTTTTACCTGAGCTTTTCCTTTTTCCATTAACAAAATAAAAAAACATGAATTAAAGTATTTCTATCCTGTTTTTGTCTTAGGTTGGAAAATGTTTGATTATCTAAAAAAATAGAAGTGTGACTAGCAAATAAAAAACATTCTGGAAGGAGGCATTGTAAAAGGTTTAACTAATATTGTTGGAATAACTTGAAGCAGGAAACACCATTTTAACAGATAAATAAAAATAGCATTTCAGTTAAGGAATAGGAAAGATAGAGCGGCAGAAGACTTAAGGACTAAAATGTAGAAAATCAGTTGCTTTGAAAGGGAGTGTAAACACATGGCTTCTGTTTCCTATAAAGTATTTCATCTTCACACAACAGGCAAAGTTTAGCAGATAAAAGTGAATCCGGAGCGTTTGAACGATAAGCTCAATCAAAGCAACCAGGGTGGCTTCAATTAAAGTGTAACCACAGAGGAGGAAAATGTTGGTCTTTGCTCCAGGGGACTAACTTTGCAACAATAGATAAAAAAAGAAGGTGTTTGGTGAAAAACACAGACAGAATCCTAATTAGGGCAAACTGTGCACTGCAAGCACACAGGCTGAGATTGGTAAACATGACCCCTTTTACCTGGTCAAACACACATAAACAGATGGCTGAACAGACTCAGACAGCAGAGGAGATGAAGGAAATCATATCTACATCTGCCTCATGCATTCACTTTATTCTGGAGCTCACATATAACTACCAGCAGACCAGGATAGCAAAACCATGTGGCTCCTTCATCAATATCAAAGCTCAGACGGACATATTAGCACATAGTTTTCCTATGACACATAAACTGATCGCATGAACATTCATGAAAAGCAGTGCTGTTACTCTTTCTAGGAAGCTTATATATGAATATTCTTTAAGAGGATATAGTTCAGTTAAATCTTCTATAAAGATGCATCTATGAATTATTTCTACGGCTGTGATTTTGGCTTAGATAGACACTCCAGATGTGGCTGTTCCTCCAGTCAGTAAACACATCAAGATTAGGCAGCAAGTCTTGCTCCTATAATCTGTTCTGGAAAACAATATTTACAGTTTGAGACGTGACTGAAAATCAGTTCATATTTCGACAAGTAGTTTTTGGAAAGTACTTTAGGTTCTAAAATCAGCTCATTATTGGCTGCCATATTGGATTCATGTTCACTCACTTTTGAGGTTCTTAAGCAGCTTTTAATATTTAATAAAGCTGTGTGGAACAAGAGGAAGGCTCCAAATATGAGGTATTAATCAACAATTCAGGTATGTGTAGCGCAAAGGTTAGGTGACATACACAGAAGTGCAACATCTCTATTAGTTGACATGCTAATTTAATACTGGATTGTAGAAATGGAGATAAATAGATTATCATTAATTTAATTTGCTAGTAGAAGTGCATCACAACAATCAGCTAATCCCACAGGCCTTCTGACTCCAACTCTGATTATTTCTAATTAGGTTAGAAGTCTAAAAGTTGAACTTAGGCAAAAACTTCTGTATTATAACAAAAAATAAAAAGAATCTATCTAGAATTCAGTGTATAAATAGGTAATATCTAAAGTGATTATGGGAATATTTCTAAGAGAGAAAGAGCAATTAATGACTTACTTTGCTTTATTCAATTAATATGTTTTTGAAAAAACATAGCTACAAAAAATGTCAGTAAAAAACAGTCAGTAGAACAGAAATCTGTGCATCTGATGCAACTACATCCAGTACTATTTAAAATAGATGATAGGGAACTGAGGTTTTATAATGTTCATGTCATGCCTTCTCCAGCTGCAGCTTCACCTCAGATGTATTTCATTAGTTATCTAACAGCTTGTAGAAATGTAATTCTTGGTGATAAATGTGAATGTTATGTAATGTTGCAAACAGAGTAGCGGGGATAGACCCCCGCAGCATCCCTTTGCGGGACGTCCCGCCTGCCTCCAAATGCACAAAGACAAAAGGCTGATCCAAGCAGGGTGGGAACCCCTCACCCTGCCCCAGTTTTTCAGTCATAGTAGATCACAAACTTCTGAGGGGTAAAAACGTTGTTTAAACACATGGTTTGTTAGCCTGTGTACACAGCGGCTGAGTAAACTGGAGTTAGTTAAGCCTCTTAGGAAATCACGCTCTCTGACCAAACCACGGCGCTGCGCTCCGCCGCGGTCAAACACTGAGAATCCTGCGAGAACAGCCCAAACCAGCAGCGACTACTCACGTTGTTCTCTGAGAAGGGTGGTATTCCAACAAGGCAAAAAGCAACTCCATTCATTGGACGGCAGAAAGTGTGGCTGGCTGCTGCAACCAGGAGACGCAGTTTTTGTTGCAGCGCAGGACGCACCGGAGGGAGCGCAGAAAATGAACAAAGGTCCGCTCAGACACAAACTTATAGGTTCAACACTTTTCCAGCTTCCTTCCTCCTAAAAGAGGGGGGGGGGGAAATCCTAACTCTGTTCCCGTTGTTTTCGGGACGTCCAGTGCGCTCTGCCCTGCCTCCCTCCTCCTCCTCCGCCTCCTCTTTCTCGCCTTCTTCCGCCAGACCGCATCAGTGGTTCATTTCTAAATCCCTGCCTGGAAAACTGCAGCAGCAGCGGCCCCTGGGCGCAGGAAGAGCTCAGGGGCCTTCAAAGTAAAGGGGAGGATTGAGTCTTAAATAAATATCCAGAAAAAGAGCGGAAACAAATGTTTATTCTAAAAGTGGAGGACAATTATTGAGTAATTCCTGGAAACCTTATTTTATTAGTCTATTTATAAACTTGAGTAAATACCAGTTAATTGACTGTTTTTCTTCAGGTATAGATCATGAAAAAAACATTTCCCCCAAAATATTCACTGGTTTTAAAATTTTAAGGTGGTTAAAATGTACTCATACCTATTCTTTTTTATTATTATTATTATTATTATTATTTTTTTTTTTTTTTTTTGAGGTGTTTACCTTGATGCCTGAGGACAGAAATCCAATGGAATCAGGGTGCGGTGGATGAATCTGTGCGCTCCGCCCTGCCAGGCTGCAGGGTGCGGGCTCCCTCTGGCTGCCTGTCTGCTGCAGGGAGCCCAATGGCAGACCAAAGGATCTGCTTCCAATGCATTATTTATGTAAAAAGTAAAATAAAAACATCGCACATAATACAATTTTATCAACTTTGAGCACTATTCAAAATCATGGGCGGTTCTAGACAGGGGCCAACGGGGGCCAGTGCCCCTGTAGATCATGTCCTGGGCCCTGTTATGGCCCCTGTACTGAAGACATAATACTCAAAGAATATCTAATGATGATATGCGCTGGAACAGACATGGTTACTGATAGGTCCTTTGAATCTATTTCATTTTTTTTCTTTAGAAATTCTATTTTATAGATAGGATCCCAGTTTTCATCTGCTAAACGTTTTTTTCAAAACAAATAAAAAAAAACTACTCCTAATTTTTACAGCTGAATTCATCTTTTTTTGTTCTAATTCAGATTTGATAGAAAACTGTAATTTTCACTTAAATTAAGTCAAAAATATGTACAATTCCTAAATTATGAATGTATATTGACCTAATAAGATAAATAATTTTAATTAAACCTAATTGAATAGCAGTTTTACTTCATGCAGTTATATAAATATATTTGAATCCCTTGCCCTGTTTTTTATTTCATGCTTTTCTGGGCCCCCATGGAAACATGCTGGTCCCCTCCTGGCCCCTGGTACAGTTGGTCTAGAAACGCCACTGTTCATAATGTCCAAAATGTCCCTTTGGTTGAATCTGATATTTGTTTCCTCAGGTCAAAATAAAACTCAGCCAAAGACAATTTTGTCAAAGGGGGGAAATGAAATAGATTAGGTATTATAATTTTTTTTTCATTTTTTTTTTTCAAAAAAATGTATTATTATAATATTAAATAGAAATATGTTCACAACAATAATGACCAAAATCATAGTTAAGTACAAACAGTTAACATGTTTTTTTTTTTTATATGACAGACTTATTTATCTCTGCTTGTCATCCTGATGACTAATTAAGATCATGTATCCATTTAGTCATAAAACGTTATTTATCATGAAATGTATTAAACAAAAATAGTTGTATAAGTCAACAAAAATTTAAGGATAAATAGTTTAGACATTTTTTGTGAGTAGTTTTAGCTTTCTTCTAATTCAGAGGTTTGTATTTTAGTAGCATGTTTTAGAATTACATGCTAATTTGTAGGATTTGACCACATATTTTCTGGCAAAGAAACCAAACCCACAACATAATACATCCTTCTCCATGCTTGGCAGCTGGAATTGTGTTCTAAATATTTTACTCTTCTCCGTTTTCCTTCTAAACGTATTTTAATTCTAGTGTCTTCAGAAAATATGCTACTGAACATTAAATTGCTCTCATGTGTGTTTGTAAACTGCTGTGTAGCCTTTAAATACATCCACAGCTGTGCCTCTTATGTAACAATAACTTAGTACTAGGAATCTGAAGGCTTGCCTAAACCATTTGAAAGGACAGTAAACTTGCAGTATATGAAATTCCGACCATGAAAAAAGTACTTTAAAAATGTTGTAGATAAAATCTAATTTTGATATTTAACAAAACAATCTTATATTTCTTTTAATAAAGTATGCAAATATCTAGCTTCATGAGTGCGTATCATATATTAAAAAGTAGCTAAATCCAAAATCAATATTTTATTGCAGATTAAAAAAAATGTCATTAAGGTGCTAAATTTTATGCTGTACAAAGGTTGACATATTTGTGTTAACTTGTTTTATTCTGTAATATTTGGCCTAAAAATGCCTTAGTGCTGCCCCCTGTGGCACAAAATGTGGCTACTGCAGTTCCATTTTCCGATTTGTTACGATTTGTTGCTTTGAACCGCACTGTTACGATTTGTTACACTACATCTTGGTACAGTCACAGCAAGGCAGTCGGCTATACTGGAGCATTTGATTTATCCTAAAAATTGGAACAGGGAAGTCGGATTGACCTAATCTCAGAGCTGATGGTATTCCAGTTTCCTCTCTGTGGATGCTCTTATTCTTTCAGCCTATGTTAGACCCACGACAATGACAAAAACACTGTTCTAAGTAGTATCTAGGTTTCTGATTATGAAAGGAAGGCAAAATAAAACCATCTCACTCAGACACACACTGCAGTGGGGAGCCTGGAGCTGGAATTGTGAGAACTGATTTGTGTCATATTTGTAGTGTTCTTGGGGGCCCCCTGGTGGTTTTATGGTTCTAAGCAGCTGCTTAGTTTGCTTATGGTTTGGGCCAGCTCTTTTTAAATATGCTGAGGTAGACCTGTTCATTTAGAAAAGTGTTACATAAAAGAGCTTAAGAATTGGTCGTCTATTATTTTATATTTAACAGGTTGTTAGTTTGTTTGTTTAAACTTTAATGACATGATTTCAAGAATTAGAAAAACACCTTGAAGATTTCCTTAAGATTTTTAATCAAGATAAAGATGTTTTTGTGGCTAAATAAAAAAACAAAACAAAAAAAACAAGCAAACAACAAAAAAACAAAAAAAGAATAAAGATAATTTGATTTAGTAGCATTTTCATATTTAGTCCTTAATATACCTCATAGTTCTGGGAAAATGCCGAAAGTAACTCACTATTATGAATCTGGGCGTATCAAACATAACTTAAGGTTCACATAGACTCCCACAAACAACCATAAACTCCAATTCATCACAAACAGATGGATGAACAGAGAATGGGCCAAACAATGGCTGAACAATGAGAGAGGCCAGAAGAGCTTTAAAAAGAAGCCAAAGAAAAAAATTAATTCATGTTCCGGGAAAAGTGATGATAGACCTGCTGAGAATAAATTGTGCCCATGAATCAACATAGAGTCAGTCAGGGGAAGTTAAGTCTCCACCAGAACAGGAAATTCAGTCTGCTGCCAAAAATTTACACAACATTACATACTATATATAATCTTCACGGCTGCCTGGATATCATGTAAAGTGAGTGTAAACAAGAGCTGAAAGAAAGAGAAAAAAAGATAAAGAAAAAGAATGGAGCTGCTTTATCTGCTGCTGTGGCTCAAAGCTGGAGGCCCATGTGGCTGCCATTACTCTGAGAGGTACCAGAGACACTTCAAACACCAGCCGAGGGGGAACAGAGGAGTCATAGAGGGGGACCCAGGTCTTCCCACGCCATGAGGAGCAGCTGCCAACTTAGCTTTTATCTCAATATATCTCCTGTGTCTGTTCACCTTCTTCTCACAGACCCCAAAGTCAGCTTCTGTTGCATTCGGAGGCTGCAAGTTCACTGTCCTAAAGTATGAAGCGTGGTGTGCATTTAAATCCAGCAACCTTTACTGTGCCGCCCTAAATAAAATCCAGTTAAAGTGACAGTCGGTTAACTCCTGTGTGCAAATGAATCTCAGTATAAATCCAGAGGCCCATGAAGACCAAGGAACACAGCAGATGAAACGTTTTGGAGAGATTTTAAGCAGAGTTAGGTTTTAAAACTATTTCCCGCAGACTGATTGATCAAAAAGAGTTTAAATGATAGAAGCAGCAAAAAAACAAAACAAACACATAGCAGCTCTAGGGAATCTTTAGAGATAAGCAGCTAAGGTGCAACCTTCGTCGTAAACGTGTCAAGATAATAGAAATTAGTAAAAAAAAGAATAAAAGAAACAAGAAGTAAATTTTGAAGTTTGCCACTGGCCATGAACACAACAAACACATCAACCATGTGAGAGAAGGTGGCTGAGACAAAAAGTGAACCAACATCCAAAAGGAAAAACCCAGCATCTGTCCTCTAACCGCAGATACACAGTCCCTACACTGCAAAAGATGAAATCTAAATAAGTCATTTTTTCTCAAAATAAGTGCATTTTTTCTTTATTTAAGGAGGTAACTTAGACACTTTGCCAATGGAACAAGACAATTTACATTTGAAATAAGAAAAAAAAAAAACAATTGCATCATCTCATTTCAAGTGCATATTATCTAATAATTTTATATATTAAAAAAAAATTCCATTGCACTGATTTTAAGAATTGTTTTACTTATTTCTAGATCGTTTTTTTTGCAGTGTACTGTAAAGCAGAAGGTTGGCAGCATAATGCTGTGGTGATGCATTTTTCTATTAAATATGAGCTAAACTAAAGAGCAACACAGTAAGAGAAATTATTGGAGGCTGCAAAAGTCTGTGTGCAGGGGTCCCTCCAGCGGGACCGTGACCTCAAACATTCAGTCACAGTCGAGACAACTCAAAAACACTAATAAAGGCATAACTGCAGGAAAAAAGGGTTAAAAAATTGTTGACTCAGGTGAACTGAAAGCAAATGTTTGTCACACATTTCCAATTAAACTTAAGGAAAACATGCATCAAACAGCTTCTACTTCTTATTAGGTATAAAATAGGTTGGAGTTTGTGTCTATACCTTAAAACAGTGTGGAAAAGTTTCTAAAGGTATGAATAGTTATTTTCGAGACACTGCACAGTTCAGCCGGACACCTTGTGAGGTCTGGATCCAAAGCCACAGAATCATCTTGAATCCTGGGTTTAAGAAGGATTGAATTTCGCCAGAGAGAGAGAGATCACAATGCAGGCTTTTCTTTGAGGGGGCAAACACTGAGATGGACGTCACAGACGGACATTTTATATCCTCTCTGATCTGAGTCAGACTCTTCAGGCTCTCTTTACAACCAGAGGGTTTCATATTCCTGGAGATAAATCAGGCTTTATCTTCTCTCTGTGATCTTACTGGGACCTTCGGTTTTGGGGATTGTCCGCATCATCTCCTAAATTAGATGCAGACACAGACTCTTTCTAAACAGCAATAGCTCGTAAAGGGGAGCAGAACGGGTCTTCTATTATTGATGAGTGCTTGTCAGCTGAGAGTGAAAGGTGGAGGAGGAAGGAGGGGGATTTATGCGCTTCACAAAGCAGGGATGGAAAGTTCTAAGTTATAAAATTCTGCCTTCATACCTTCATTATCTTATTTCTTTTATCCTTTCTGAATACCTTCATTGTGCTTTGAACCGCACTGTGTTTTTGTCACAAACCGCACCAGACTGCTCACTTTGCCCCTGTCTTTGGGTCAGGCTTCATTTCTGACACACAGCCTCGGGGGGGTTTACACAGTCAGCCCCCCCTATGGTCTGATGGTGGTGATGTGAGACGACGCTTCCCGATCCTTTCCCCCCTCCAGGCCTAGCCGGCTGGGGATGATGCTCGCAGAGACTGCTAGCTGCCTCCCTACGCTCATTACGTAATCACACACATTTGAAGCCTGCCGCTTTGTAGGACAAGCCCATAAACAATCATCATCTTATTTTCTCATCCCACCAAGACCCCCCCCCCCCCTCCTGGCCTGGATAAGACAAGACAAGGGCTACCGGTTGTTCAGCAACTCCTCGTTTTATTCTAGGCCACTTCACAAATCTTCTGATCTAGTATGTAGCTATTAATTGTGAACACTCCATTTACTCCAACTTATCCCCCCTCCTCTCTCCACTAAAGGGCTTCTGGATCCTCAGTCGCTCATATCTCCTCTGTTTCACTCCACTTCCTTCATCTTATTAAGCTTGTCCTCTCTGTTAATGTCTTTGGGGTATAACTGCCCCATCTTTAAGCCTCTGTGGAGTCCCCCAACAACTAGCTCACTGTTAGGAAAGCCATGCTATCCCTTAACTGGATACAGTGGCATTTACTGAAGATTTTCCCTCAGCGAAAGGAGGAAAAAGGACACAACTAACGGTATCATTTTCTCCTCTCTCTCTCTGATCTGACACAGGAAGCAGCCTTGTTTCTGCACGAGATGAAACAAGAAAGAGGTCAGAAACTTCAAGGCTCCATCAGCTGAAATGTGTCTAAAGGTAGAGCATTAAAAGTAGGGAAAACATTTTCATAGATGAGAAGTTTAGACAAGAATGAGAAAAAGATATATAAGAAATTCTGTGGCTGACTGATGACTTGGAGGCTCCTGGGGGTTGTGGGAAGGTTATGGTGGTGGGAGCAGTGACCTAAAGTCCTTGTGTGGATTAGGCAGAGATGTAAGCCCCCCTCCCTCTGCGTCCCTGTGTAAAAGAGGAGCCTTCTTTGTGTTGTTGGACAACTGGCACGAGAGGAGGGAAACAGCTGACCAGTCCAGCCCAGAAAGGAAGAAAAGCCTTCTAGCTGGACTCTCAGGATCACATACAGTAAAACTAACGTTTCATTGTCATGCATAAAGAGCTTTGGAAATAACTTTATACCATTTTAACCTTTTGAAATATTTTACTACTAAAATCACGCAAATTCCTACATTTTTCCTGGGATTTTAAGTGTTGGAGCAACACATGGTGGTGCATAACTTGGAAGCAGAACCTTAAATTTTAATACAAAGTTTTAAAAACATATATAGCCTCTATTGCTCTGAAAGCCCCAAAAAGGACCAAGTGAAAGTCAACCTGTATGATATTTAATCTCATTATAAATCTAGTTATTTTGTGAAGGTCTCACAGGTTTGTTAAAAAGCATCAGCAAACAAACATCCTCCAAACCAAGGAGCACAAAAACAGCCCAAGCTTTTAACACTTCACACATCCCTTTAGATCAATCCTCTGTTAATGAAACAGTTTTTCACTAATGGATCTGAAAGAACGATCAAATAAAGCTGAAAGCTTTGGAAGGACAACATTAATCTGAGAAGCAGATATAAATCCCGATGTCAGGGAGGAGAGAAAACAAAGAGGAGGAAAGAGGTTGTCTGTTTAAAAGAAGACCATGACTGATGCTGAAACTGATCATCAGCATCAAACCTTAGCATCCAGCCTAAGCTACAATGGACTGGATAAATCAAAGCATGTGCATGTGTCAGAATGGCCTAGCCAAAGTCCAGATTTCATCCAAATCAGAATCTTTGGGAAAACTTGACACTACATCTTTATGGACCCTCTCCATCCAATCTGTCTGACCTTGAGCTGTTTTACCACCATAAGTTCAGACATCAAGTTCTAACATCATTCCCCTCACTGCTTCGACACACAGATGATCCCCAGTGGACCAATGAGTTATACCTTTGACATGAAATCAAAGAAATCTGGTTGCTTCCTCCCAATAGTTGGAGTATGGTGACACAGTTTAAATGAATGTTGTTGTATTGGATTTACAGTCAGGTAATTACATGCAATAGCAACACTAACAGAACTCAGAGATCTCGGTCGGCTTGATAAAAAATAATTTCTCTATCAGTGGCAACATTGTACTGCATCAAAGTCTTCTCTAAGCATCCTGTAAAGTTAGGACTTGGGAAGGGTGTGATGAACCGAGCTAGTTTGGATAACTCTCTAAAAGTTGGATCCTGTTTTTTACTCTGCTAACCTTTGATGATGCTCAGTTTTAGAATTAAAAAAAAAGTTAAAACAGAAGAATGGGTGAAAACTCTACTTTACAGTCCCCGTATCTCATCTCAAAACATGAACTCTTGAACCTTTAGTCTGTGTTGTTTTTTGTCTTCTGGCACAGAAACAGGCCTCAACATGGAGAGAGTTGATTAGAACATCCACATGGGAGAGATTAAGATAAAGGAACAAAGAGAAGGAAATACCTGGAGACTAACTGGACAGTAATGGACATCGAGGTGTCAATAATTCCCCAACGACCACTGAGTCACCTCCAAGTCTCCAAACTGTCCCCAATGCACTCATCAAAAGAAAACCCCAAAGAAGGAGCAGCGCCAACTGAATCACATCCAGGGAGTTCCACCGCTGCTATAAATGTCCGTCATTACTATAAATGCCTGGCACACATTCCTTAAAGGACACTCCTGTGGGCTGCTCTACCTTATCTCTTCCCCTAAATCTTCATGAAGAGACAGAGTGTGGTAAAATAAACAGAGTCTGCAGCTTCCAGTAGCAGCTCAGTGGGTTTCCTTCCTGCTGGCCGCCACTTTATAAGGCAGCCTCTTTTCCTTTCACAGCTCTGCTTCCTTACCGGGAGCAATGGAAATAAATTTTTTTTTGGATGATATGTACCCTCAACGCACTTATGGGAAATTGTTTGTTTGGCGAGAGTGAAAATATTCCTATTAGGCATCTCTGCTGGTCAATGGTGAGTCAGCATCATCCCAAAATTACCCACTTACAATTGGAGCAAAATCTTCATTAAACAGGAAATATTTTTATTTGTTTTATTTCTATTTTTAGACATATTTTCAAGACATTTGTTCAACTTCATGTAAACATGCTTTGCTAAACTTGATTCGGTTCTCTGTTAAAGAGAATCTTAATGTCATAAATAAATAAAAAATGTCTCATTGATGGTCATAACTGTAACGATTATTTGAAAATAGATTTGGGCGAAAACTTCTTCCTCTTGCGTTTTGTTTTGTAACCACAGGATTATCTTCTTACTGATTGAGATAAATAAACCTCACTAATGTTTGTTGTCTGTTCTTTTGCAGGTTGCTCCATGCCATAAATCTTTTGCAGCCATTAATGAGCTCCTGGAACCATTTGATCGGATATATTGACCGCTGATTTTTTTTTCAATTAATTGATTTAAAAAATGTGCTACAGCTGAGTTTATAAACCAATCACATACCCTTTCAGTTTAAGTCAAACCTTTTAGGGCTCAAAGGGAGCCCCTGATCTAAAAACAGATATATAGCCACACCACTTTGAATACACTGTATGAAGTTAACTCAATAATCTTGCTCCCGTGAGGAGATCATACCCTAATCTGAGCATTTCTATGCTCTTTAAGCTGAGAGATAAATTCGTCTAGACATGGCCTTAGAGCAGGGCGTTTTCTTTCTGAAGGACAGGAGCTGCTGCCTTTCTTCATTCAGAAATATGCAGAGTTTCTTACAGTGGAATAAAATAAATCCTACATAAAACCATCAGTCTTAAGTTATAAAACATCAAAACAATTCTTTAGCCCGTTATTAACACTTTCTCAAAGTAATATCTGAATAGAACATTTTCAGGTGATAAATCTGTGAATTAAATTGAAATGAAACAGAATAAAGGATTATTACATTGTATTCTGCTTTGTGCCTTTTTGAAGCCCCTATTGTTAAGAATTCAGAGATTACTATTACATTTATTTATGGTGAATGTATGTATATATATATATATATATATATATATATATATATATATATATATATATATATATATATATATATATATATATATATATATATATATATATATATATATATATATATATATATAATTAAATATGTAAAGGTAATTAGTTATATCAAAAACATCTTTATTTATAAAGCACAAATTGTGTTGAAAGTACGGCCATCTGCTTCTCTGCAGCACAGATTTAAGTAAACAAATAAACCATAGAGACACAGTTACACTTGGACGCCACAAGAGGGCTCAGTACATGGAGGGCAGAGGATGTCTGTGATGAGTTAGACACAGAGGATGGTATAAAGACATTTTGATGTGTTTTCATATAGACATATATATATTTATTTATGAATATATAAATCTCTAATGGAGGGTATTTAATATACTTTACAAGTGGATTATGGTGCAGCAAAATGTGGAATAATGTTTTAGAAAAACCTTATTGTGTTACAGTAAAGCCCTGAATTACCCATCCTTGATGCAGCCACATTTTTATGTGACATTTTACTTTCATTTTATTCAGAGAGAAGTTTTCAAATCCAACTAAATCGTGTTTGCTAACAGCAGAAGAGAGCATCAAATGCACGAGCTGAGTCAATGTGATGCTATAACAAGGCTTTCCATTGAGGCACATGAAGCAGAGGTCAGTACCGGCATGCAGAAAGGCATGTCTAAAGCTGCCCTAATGATTAAAGTAATGAATCCAGAGGCATCAGCTCTCCATCTGTTGCACAAAGAGCCTGGATGCTGATTTCTTCTGCTCTCAGACTCAAATAGGTTTGTATTACTAAATAGAGATAAACTGTTTTGTGTTTTGAGCTTCACCTAAAAAAGGCCCGTTTGAGTAAAACGAGCTCGTAATGAGATTATTCCCATAAAGCTCATCCTTCTGTTGCCCTCCTCCTTCATTTCCCTGACATGGTTATAACTGCTCCTCAGAGGTGGCGCTTTAACCAAATGGACTGACCTTTGACCTTAAAGAAGAACATGACCCCCTCACTCCCTCCTTATACTCGGCCATCTGCGCTTTCTGCTCGTCTGTGCCGAGGTCGAGGCTTCTAAGCAGTTGTCCTGCTTAGGGTGGAAGATGTTGACCTCCAGAGGCTGGGTGTCCTAGTTTATCTTATGGGACAGCATGCTCAATGTTTACTTGCAGCCATCTGCATATTAATTTATGCTGTGACCCAGTAGATGCTCTAATATAAATCCTCTGTCTTATGTCTCTTCTCATATGCATAAACAGCAAACTTGCAAATATCTGACTTTTTGCCCAACTGCCTCAATGCATTGTTGAAATAGAAAGCATATGATGGATTTTCCCATCATGCTTTAAAAGTACCACACATGTCGCAGCTCAGTCGGAGTCTGAACCCTTCATCCCAGAGTAATCTAGAGCTGAATGATGATTTTCCTGCATGGCGGAGCAGCCTGCATGTTTTATTTCTAACAGAGACATTTTAATGGTGCCAAGGGTCAGACACAAAGTCCCACATGCCCACTGAGACCTCTGAGTGTTTTTCTCACCACATAAAAACGATTTGCAATGATCCAACTTTGCATCTCTGCTGCGGTTTCTAATGCTTTTCTTGCTCTTTTCTTTTTCAGGCAGCAAAGCTGCTTTTAGTTTTATTCTTAATAGCAGAAAACAGTCGCCTTTTTTGTCTCCTGCTCTGGACAATGAGGGAAGAAATTCCTAAGAGTCTAATATTTAGGGGACTGTAAGCCTGGGGGTGCAACGGGTCGGGCGTCAGATTAGAGACCACCTGTTGCAGACTTGTTCCCTCCTTTTGTCTGCTCTCTTCACACACACGCTGTCTTTCACATTCCCTCTCACTATCTCATTTGTAACCCTGTAAGACCATTTTTTTCACCAACACACACAAAGTTTTGCTCCCATAAAATATCTCCCTGCATGGTTATTTCGCTTTGAGCTAATTCTGAATGCATTCCATTTCAGTCACATCTATGGGAAAAAAACACAAAGCCCATGGCAAGAAAAATCTGAGCGAAAGTCGAACAGACCTCCACGGACAAACTCAAAGATACACAAACATACAAGTCAAAACGAGCCTCCAGGGAGTTTTGTCCAGATGGCGGCACAAACACAAAAAAAGTCACTCATGTTGCCTTTAAAGTGGCTCATATGAAAGATTCTCTGGTTCTGCTGTGACACACTTTCAGGAGAAACAGGTTTTCAAGAAACAATAAAGTGTTTCTCTAAGTGGAGGCTTTTAAAGCAGAAAATGTTGTTTGCTTGTGTATGATGGATGTGGTCACGCAGCCCCATGTCCAAACGCTCCGATTCGCCACATCCTGATTTCCCTTAATGACTATTGATCACTGAGCACTTATGACACTGGATTAACGTTTCAGTCTTTCTCAGAAAAAAGCCTATTCTGTGAAAACTGTAACAAACCAGTAAAATCGGCCAAAAGCATAACAAGAAGAGGAATTCAACGCTGATATCATGCAGCATCCAGTGCATTAATCCAGCTGCTTCAGACCTCCTTTACAGAACATTAACATTTTGGAGAAGTTTAAGGCACAAGTCGGTTGTAGAAAAATATCCTAAGCTTAGAGCCTTTCACAGCAGTATTCAATCTATCGAGCTCTAAAAGTTCAGTTTAGGCAACAGGATGTGAAGTTTTCTATTAGACTTTTTTGTCTCTCATCCAGGAGGATGAGGACCCTCTTGGATGAAATGTGAAACAGCTTCTAGAAAACCTCACATCCTGATGCCCAAAGTGATCTTTTAAAGCTTGGCCATGACCTGGAACCTTCATATACATTCAATCTATCATTTTAAAAAGGCCGTGGTTATGTCAACATGTGAAAACTAAAGGACACAAACCATTCAACCAAACAGAAAGAATCCGACGAGAAAAGCAAAAATCAGAGTGAACCAAGAGGATCTTGGTGAGTTCAGAGGAGCTGCAGAAATCCTCAGCTTAGGTGAGATAATCTCTCAAAATGGGAATCTACAAATGTGGAACATTATTACACATGGAAATGAACCCCAGTTATCAACAAGACACCCATGTGTCAGGTTGTGTGGAGATTTTTTGAGGACCCAAATGCAGAGACAGAGGCAAAAGTGGTTTCTTGCAGATATAATGATCCGAATGGTGTCAACTGAAGCAAAAGTCCACAAAAAAAAATACAGAAAAAAAAACTAAATCCAGGAGACATCAGGGAAAACAGACATGAGGAGCCAAGAATCTATAGGAATATAAATAGGAGACTGAACAGACTAGACTAATTAGCACATTGGGAGCAGGTGTGAAAAGAAGATTCTAGAAGGGAGGTTGGAGAAGGAGACTGACACAAGAGGGAAACAGAGGGTAAACAAGAGATACATAAGAACTCAAATACAACCAAAAACAACTAGAATGGAACTGGAAATAAAACCAATGGAAACTCAAAAAGGAAACTAAACAGAACCAAACCCGTGACACCATGGGGACACAGATAAAGTGCCTGCTCCTAAATAGAGGCCTACGTTACGCCTAAAACTGCAGCCTAAAGAGCACCATGGTGCCGTTTCTTCTGCAATATCAAACAAAATCGCTGAGTGTTAATAGGAAAGTACGTGGAGCAAAATGAAGGTAGGTCTGGGAAGAAAATCAGTTATAAAGTGTCAAAGACTTTAACCGGGTGGATGTTCACCTATGTACATTGCAGGAACCATAGAGTATATGTGAAAAGGCCTAACAGTCAAGGTTCCAGTATTAGTGCATGATGGCTAAGCAAAACCTAGCTTACAAAAGGAGTGTGTGTAAGTTTCACCCATCCCAAAAGACTGAAGTAAAAACAGAGGATTAATATATGAAAACTTTGGTTTTTTATTGTGATAATTGCCTAAATTATTAATCCTTTTCTTTATACATGTATCTCACTATTGGTTCTATTATGTTTTGTAGTCACAACATGAAAAGAACAAACTAAGTTTGAGCGTTAAGAATACTTCTGCAAGGCAATGCATGAACACAGTTTTTTATATTTGCAAACTATTTATATAAAACATGTGCCAGCAGTAGGATGCTAACCCAACTTTATGGACAACAGTTTCTCGCTGGGAGTGCATATCTGTAAGATGAGAGGAAAGGAGCTCAGATGCTGCATGACAGTTAGCTTTAAACTTCCCATGCCTGTAGTAAACACCCCATGCCTGTGTTTACACTCGCGCAGCAATGTTAGTGCATGTTTGGGCTTCAGATCTGACAGTCGGTTCTTGAATGTTTCTAAGACACTGTCCTGTAATGGGGCCCTGATGCAGGAAATGCTCAGAAAGAGATAAACCCTTAGAGCCATTGCACACAGATGACAATAATACAATGCCACATGATGAACAGGAAGTGCTATAACCGTATCATATCACGACAAAAAATGCCATCCGCTACAAAGACACCAACCCGGCCTTAGTGCTGCAACAAGGCAGCACCATGTCAGCATTTTGCAGTCTTAAAAATGGTTCCTTTTTCCTGTGGCTTCCAAAGGGATATTAATTACTCCATCAACTAAAACGCTGCCAAATACACAGAGCCAAGATTCTCTTCAAGGCAATTAAGGCGAAGAATTTAATATATCAAATCTAAACATTTTAATCTTTTTTTTCTACTTTTCTTTTTTGTAAGCTTAGCCATAACTCAGCTATGATCTTCCACTTTTGGTTGGCTCTAGATTGAGGTTTGGACTTTGACTAGACCTTTGTAACAAGTGAATATGCTGAAGTCAGCTGTAGATTTCTGCCCTCTTGGGAGATAAACTGCACTTTGCTCCATCAATATCTCCATCATCTCTGACGAGCTGCCTGATCCCACATCATAATGCTGCCTTTACCATGTCTCACTGTAGATGTTAGCTTTCCTCTTCACATGGTGTTTTGCATGTCATCCACAAACCTAAAAAAAGTGACTCTGTTTACTATTTAGTTGACTTGATCAGTTGTTGATTTTATTAATTGGTGTCAGAGTAAAACAATTGTTTTCCTTACACTTTAATTAGACACATGAAAGTTTCTAGAAACAGAAATTCAAGGAGCAACGATCCTTTTTTGTCAAGGCACAGTAAAGAGCCTCCTCATTTAAACACACTCAGAAGGGTTACATCATCTCTAACCAGAGAGGTTCCTCTGATATAATCAGATGGAGAACATGCATAATTCATCTTAATCAAATGTTTAGCACTGGTTACTTCTCCCACTCATCCAAACCTGATGCTCAGACCACTTCCACCTCAGGGGGGGAGAGGAAATGAAGCATCAGAGGAGACAAAGAGGGGTGGAAATGGGGTAGATGAGGTAATCATCCTGCAAACATTTAAAAATTCAAACCCCAGCAGGTGCTCTTCACCACACCCAAACTGCATCTTAAAAAAGAAAACATCCCTAAAATAACTGAAAGGGGAAAGTTTAGGTGATGCATCCCTGCTGTCTCTAAAAGTAAACAAGTGCAGCTGCAGGTGGGTCTTGGTGCTAAAGGCGTGAGGGGAGCGCTCTTACACACTTTCTGTGAATGAATGGAAAAGCATCTAATTGTTGCATGACCCCTGGCTGAGGGTGACAGTTGCCTCATGACAGCCACACCCCACTTTTACCTCATCCCACTCCTGAGGTGTGACGGTTACATATTGATGATGTTAGGAGCTGTGTCATCCCTCTAGAGGCCTGGTGGCATCACCTCTGATGCCCTGACATATAATAAAACAGCCTTGTAGGATGGGCTGCATGCTCCGCTGTTTGTTTTGTTTTCACTTTGGGGAGAAAGAGAAAACAGAGGGGTGATGGATGTGATGGAGCTGCAGTTGCTACAAGGTGTGGCTACGCAGAAAAGGGTGGTTGTCCCCTTCACTCCCCTCCCGCCCTTCATTCCCTCCATCCTCACCTGGTCCATGATTTCAGTGAGCCTCCTCCCTCCTCCTGTTCCCAGTCATGGTCCCAGATGTCCGGATGCGTCCTCTTTTTCGTTTCAGTGTCCTTGTTCAGTAATCCCAGAAGAAACCCTGCGCTGTCTTGTCCTCAAAGAGGCGCGGCAGCCGGGCAGCCAGCAGCCACCGTTGCACATCTCCACAGAGGCATGTTTCTGTGTCTCCTTGTGTTTTCTCAGGGTGACAGTGTGACACCTCAGACTAAGCATCCATCTCCTGCCCTATGCTTTTCCCTTTCTGCACTGGGGATGGCAGCTGCAGGGGCAAGAGGGAAACCTCTATCGTGGATAACCATGCAAGCTGAACAGACTCCCGCTTTTCCCTCTCAAGCTCTTTCACTCCTTCCCTTTGCAAGCTTGCCCCCCTCCCTCCAGCTCTGTCGCCACTTCCCTCCTCTCTTTCCATCTCCCCTCCCCCTCCTGCTGCAGCTGAAAGGGAGCCAGAACGAGCAAATGGGAGAGAAGGAGCCAGGCAGAGAGGAGGGCGGAGGGTTGAGATTGGCTGCCAGGGGACCACGTGACCCCTTGGCAGGGGACCGAGGGACCCTCTACCAGCTGTCCAGCTCATGCTTCTCAGCAAACCTCTGTTGCCATTGACAACAGCTGCCTTGCAGCTCACCAACCACAGATCCCTGCTCGAAGCCATTGGCTGGCAGCAATCCTGGTGCCCGCCTACTATTGTGTGGGGCGCATGTTGGGACCTGTAGTTCAGTCAGATATGTTTTCCAGGAAGGAATATTTTCTTTCACTTCATGAGTCTGAATGGGACAAACCAAAACAGATCAAATCCCCACAAAATATATTATTACTACAATAAGTTTAGAAAAAAGGGAGACCTTGAGGTCCGGGCATTCTTGGTTGGGCAGGAAAAAGACATCCTCTGCTGTTTCCCTCTCGTGCTACACATGGGAGATTCCCACTACACAGCCGAAGGCCATGGCTTCTCTCACAGGCACCCCCTCCCACAAATTTTAGTCTTTCATTGTCGACTTTTCCTTAATTGGCACTTTCTCTGTCCTCCCTCCCCCTCTCTTTGCCCCTGTTGGAGGTATTCTATCATTATGCTTAATTCCACCTTTAAATTCCCTCCAAAAACCCCTGCATTGGACAGAGGGGTTGCTGGAATTTACATGTTGCCATGAAATGAAAAAAGTGTGAAACCACACCCAATGATTTTATGTTTTGCTTTTAAGGACAAAAAACATTAATCTCCACCTTCTACCAGGCTGTGATAGTAAAGGCAACCCTGGAGCTCATCTGTTTAAACCCAGTATTGCACCCCTTTGCTCCAGGCTGACAAGATATGGATGGTAAATAAAAGCAATGATGCAGACAAGTTCAGCAAAAAATCTAATCAAAAGTACTATACTAGAATGCATAGTGTCTAACATTCCTGGAAAATATGTTTTTATATAGATATTCAGATTTTCAGTGTAGTCCTGTTTTTCTGACTGTCACTAACTGTATGTGCTCTCTTTCATCCTCTGACATGGGAGCAGGCTGAGAGCTCGTCTGCCTGGCTGTGTGGTTCCTGGATGGGGCGGCATGTGAAGCTGGTTGACATTAGCCTTTTGTATCTCTACTTTCTGTTTGTCTGCTTCTATCTCCTTGAACCCCAGTCGACCTCGGCAGATGGCCACTCACACCGAGCCTGATTCTGTTGGAGCTTTCGTCCCGGAGTTTTTCCTCTCCACTGTCACTACAAGCATGCTCGGTGTGAGGGATTGCCTTCGAGTCAATGAATCGATGCAATCAGCTAGTTTTCCTCAGATAGAAAACTTTGAATCAATTTGACTGTATGATCTGGTTGAATTTTCTCTGTAAAGGGCCTTGAGATGACATGTTGTGAATTGGCACTATGTAAATAAGCTAAATTAGATAATTGTTTTAATAATTCTAGTTTAATGGGTTAAGATAACACAAGATCAGCAGATTTTTATGTGTTTAATAAGATACTGTGTCAACAGATTTAGGCAGATGCATCTGTTTGTGGTTTTGTTCTAAACTGCTGCATTTGATCTCAGGCACGGCAGTTGATTCAAATTATATTTGACTAAGCAAACCTCCAGGGTTAGTCTAGAGGATCTTCCTCTCCTCTCTGTGTTCCACAGGGATCCCTTTTAGGCCTCCTTTTTCTTTTTTCTTGCTCCCACTTGACTTTATAGTGAAGAAGAATGTTGGATGATTCCACCTTTAGGCTATTTGTAGTAAGATCTATGTCCTGCTTGTAATGAATAAAGCCTAAATAAGTCAAATTCTCTGTAGGACACAGTTTTAGATGGTACTTTAATCATCTTGATTATTGTAATCCTCTTAAATAGAGATTAATTTATTGAGCAGATATTATATTATTATAATATAAAATGTTGCTGCATCTTTTTTAGATTGCAAAGAAAGCATGTTTCTTTGATTTCCTTTAGATTTACAAAATTTACTGAAAAAAATATGTTTCCCACGTTATTTATTTTCAGCTGTACAAGTGAAAAATGCTTAAAACGGTGTTGTTGTATTCTAAAGCAGACCACATCATTTGTCTCAGAGTTTGTTTGTTGTTTTTCTTCTGTGGACACATCATTGGACCTCAGAACTTGGTCATTCGGTTGATTAATGTTGATTATTTTGCACATTTTCCAACAATCTAAAAAATGAATCCAAATATCAGAGGCAAGGAATGTTGCCAGCGGCTCTAAGGCAGCCAGATGGCTCTCTTAGGGAATTTTTTCCCTTTTTAAGTAACAATAAAACACAACAAAAAGGCCATTTATCACAGGCCAAAGTATGGCTGCAATGGAAAAATAAAGGCATCTGTGACAGAAAAGCAAAACATCACCTGCTAGTTTTCTGTGATTTAGTGGAGAAACATTTTGGTTGCAATCTGATGCAACCAATGCATCCATCCGTCTGTCATTTTCTCTCAATCAACACCCCCTCAACAGACATCTTTCTGCATCCTTGTTTGATCCAAACGGGTCTAAGATGAGCATTCGCCCCTTGCTTGAAGAGTAGACATTGTCAGATATATAGATTATGCTATCTGCAAAATAAATTAGATTATTTACCGTCCTGTTCCTGTGTCCCTGCATGTGTAAAATTTAACATTTTTGGAAATATGCCTTTAAAATTTCCCGCTAATGTTTACAGGAGAAAGACTTATATTGCTCTCAGTATGTAAAACCCATGGCTACAATTCTTACCACATTACCATAAGCATCAGCATGATGTAGCTTTGAGAAAGAGTGTATAAAAGAAAGGAAAATCTCACAGGTCCACTCAGAAATAAAGCAGTTTCCATAAATAACTGTACAGCTCACTAACAAAAATCTTATTTTTAAATCCAAACATGCAAAAATAAAAGTTTATTAAGACTCAAGGGCTTCCTCAGAGTTTTATCCCATTTTGTCAAGAAATGTTGGCTGCAAACATAAAATTTAAATAATTTCTAGCTGTAATTCATTTTTTTTTTTAGAGTATATTAAACTATTGGATTAATTTCGGTGAGAATTTGAAGCAAAGCAAGTGAGCCAATCATGGACCATTTTCCTACCAAATAGATTTTTTTTAAAAGCATAAAGTCATGGTTTTGTTTGAGATCATTTTAATAAGTGCTTCATATTTGACTCAATTTATTATGTTTTAAATATGTTATTGCAAAAAGAAATAAACTAGAAATAAACTATGATCAAACTATTAACATCATAAAAAGTATATTTTAAGAGGCAGCTTGGTGGTATGTAGTGACCACTGAGCGTTATTATTCCTTTTCTAATCGTTTATTATTTGGTCTATATCCCAAGATGTCACAAATTTATATCATGTGAATGCAATGTTTAATTTTCGTCTGTTGAAAATAATCTTAAACATAATTAGAATGGAAAAATAAACAAAGAAAAACTTACGACGCATCTGACTCCAATCAAGCATCACAGCAGAAGATTGTTTGTAATTAAAAGGGGGGCATGTCTGAAGCTCAAGGTCGCCCCTTGGTGGATATTTCAGGTATAGGTCATAATGTGGCTAAATAAAATAAAATAAATCAAACTAGGTGAAATGGCTGCAGGTCAGGCAACATGCATTTATAGATATAAAATAATACAAAAGGGGATAAAAACTATTTCTAAAATACGAATATCAGGCGACTGAAAAGTATGCTAAAGCATTGTACAGTACGCACTCATTCATTTCACCATTCCAAAGAAAATGCTAAACTTCCTTTTACCTGAATATTAGACTTTGCCCCAAAGGGCAACAGTCAAGTCCGTCCTGAGCCCAGAAAGCTTTTAACTCATCTAATCTCTGAAAAACAGAACTCAAACACTGAAGTTATAACCTATGCTCTCCCGGCGCCGTCTCTAAGTGGCTCTAAATAATAATAATAATAATAATACATTTTATTTCAAGCGCCTTTCAAAACTCAGACTCCAAACAAAATTTGACATTTTATGAATCCCCAACAATACAAACCCGTAAGTTGGTTTCACAAGTCATTCCAGGCTGTGCTTGTCATCATAAAACAAAAACATTTATTACCTTATTAAGTAAAAAAGATAAAAATAAATGTCCAAATATGTGACTTTAAAAAATCCAAATCACAAAAACCTTAAAAATAAAAATAATTGAATTGTATTAATCTCACACTGGAGAAATTTACCTCTGCATTTGACCCATCCCCTTGGGATGGCACTGTGTGGCGCCCGAAAAGCAGTGTGGGGTTAAAGGTCATGCTCAGGGACCCAGAGTGCAAGTTGTAGGGATGGAACTGGGTACCTGCATCCTTTTCAGAGTACAAGCGCACTGCGCTAACCACTAATACACCACCCCCCAATTAATCGGATAGATTTCCCAACAGGTGGGTAATTAGGAGATATTCTTCCAAATAAAGGAGGATCTAATAAATCACCTTCATTTCATTTATGGCTCCTAATAACAAGTCTGAAAAAAAAAAATCATATAACGAACCTTTGATTAATATTTTAAAACTGCTTTAACAAAGGGAAGCAAACCTTATTAAAGGTAGTCACCATCAGCCAGGATAAACTGCAGCTATCTTTCAATGAAAGGCAGGGGTCTTTCCTGATATTAAAGGATTAGCATTAGCTTCAGTGACTTAAGAATAATAATTGAACTTTATTGATCTTACATTGGAGAAATTTACCTCTGCATTTAACACATTAATTGGGGGAGCAGTGGGCTGCCATTGTGCAGCCCGCTGCAGGGTCTGGCTCAGATTCCCATAGTGCAGGCTGTGGGGATCGAACCGGGTATTACAACCTTCTCAGAGCACAAACGCACTGCTCTAACCATTAGGCCCATTACATATTATACAAGGCAAAGTTCCGCTTTACTTTACAGCTGTAATGATGAGGAGGAAACGTTGTTTGTGACATTATCTTTAATTAAAATCCTGTAAAACATGTTTTAGCTGATTATCAGTGCATCTGTAAGCATAACATTATGATATGGATACAAATAAAGAATCTGTCTTCATACAAATAATTTGTTTAGCCAGATGGGACAAAATTAGGAAAACAAACATTTAAACGTAGCAGTATGAGTGATCTGTTGCTATCAATAAGGAAGCATGAAGGAAAACACAGTGGAAACATCCTGTTTTATGGATAACACTGATTGAAGGAAAGCATTAAGGGCTGCAGGGCTGTTGGAGAGGATGAACTGAGGCCAAAGATGGAGGAAAATACAAGAAAATAAGAAAGGTCTCCATTGGTCTTCCTCTGGGTTTCCCATGTTCCGTCTGTAAGCTGAGAGGAGAAACATCATGACCTGCATCAGGATCTGGAAAAGATAAAAAAAAAAAAAAAACATCAAGGTTAGCTGGATGGAGATAAAGAGGGTCCTCACTAATCAGGTATTTTAAATCGGGTTTTCTGATCAGAATCCAGAGATTTTAAAAAAAGGAAAAAATATTTTTATTAAAATGACATTGAATTGAGTTGTTGTTTTGGTTTCTTTGTGTGATCAAAAGAAATTAAATTATTAAAAAAAAAACTTAGCTTTAAAATCATTTACATCTGATATCAACACTTCTTGGTCACATTTTCTAATAATAGCCACATTTATTGTGGGAAAAAGCACTCAGCTATGCATTTAGTTTGAAAAACAGGAGAGGAGAGAAGCTTTACCAGGACAACAGCTTCTTAAAGCAATCAAACCCCTTATAGGTGACCAGCTTCTTAGATTTTGGCCCAGTCCCATTTCTCTCACTTGCATTCGGTTTGGTCCCTATAGCACTCGGTTTTGCGCGTTGATGTGTAAAGTTAGTTTGTCCCAATAGTTATAAGAGCTAGGGGGAAATGCCCTCCAACCCTTAAAATGATCCCTTCAGATGTCGGGGCTGACTTTGGAACGGAGTGGCTTCCCAGAACTCATTCAGTGAAAGAAAACTACCGTCCGGCTGTTGAAAAGAACTGCACAAATGGAATAATATTTTTATAATTAACCACACATTAAAAAAAAAAATGCTTGGATATCTTAGTTACACATAAATATAGGCTAAAGAATAAAGACTTTTTTTTTTTATCCTTTGGGATTACCCTAGCCCAGGAAATTCTAGTTCCAGCAGTAGTAGTATATTGATGCCATATAAAACTCAAATGTTGGCTTAGAAAAGATTAACCCTAAATCTTTAAACCCAAACCTGACAAAAAAAACAACAACAAAAAAAAAACAACAACAACAAAAATAATAAATCTTTCTATCTATGTGTGTTTAAGTTCATCTCCCCATAGTTCAGCTCTGCGATTCTCCCAGATCAATCATGGGTGCCAAGAAAGTGAAATTAGTTATTAAATTAATGATTAAACTATTTATGTTTAGATTTTTTAAAAATGATAGAAAATAAAAAAATTATAGAAATAAATCAAGATACATTTTAGGCAGCCAGGTCAGCGTTTGCAGACATTGTTTTTATGGGATTATTACATTAATGGGACATTTTTCTCTTAACATTTAAGGCCTTCTGCCACATCGCGAATGCAAAGCGTCTGGCATCCTTAAAGCAGCGACTTACCTAAATCTATGATGGAGAGCAGGGATGCAGGATGGATGCAGGACGGATGCAGAACGGATGCAGGACGTCCGGCTGCGCAGGCAGAGGACTGACTCATCACAGCATGTAGATGATGTAAGAGAGAAAGACGAGGCCCATGACGGCGAAGAACATCAACACCAGAATGTCCACCATGGTGGAGGCGCTCAGGAGAGGGAAGCTGCGAGGAGGCGGCGCAGCGGAAACACCAGAGATCGGAAAAGATCGGAACATTCCGGGATGGAACCGAGAAAAAGACCCCGCCCACTTCCATACAAAGAGAAGCGACAGTAGGGAGACTTTTCGCTATTTTTAGTCAAATATAACTTATTAAAAGCTCAAAGCGCCTCATTTATAGGGGATTCTGTAATAATAATATCTATATAAAAATATATCTAAATATTGTAGAGAAACACCACACCCTGAAAATCTGGGCATTGGCTATTTCATGAGGTCAGTTTTATAAATTAAAAAAATTCTCACATTGAAGAGCCAATATATATGGATATATTTGATATATATACATCTAAACAAAAGTTTGAACGTTTGATAACACAGAACCTGAGTAGATGTACACCTTCATTTCTTTCATATCTCTATAGCGATTTCTGTATCTAAAATCCTATCTCCATCCCTTATTACTGAATAAAAAATATTGTTCTATAATAACAGAAGGAAGAATTATACAAATACTTTGGTTTCTTATTCAGATCAAATGTTTTTAAATAAAATTGTGCATTAAGTCTAACAGCATATGCGAAAGATTCAAATTTATCAACTTTTTGGGGTTTTATTTGTCTTTTTTGACAGCATACAAAATTCCTCTTGGCTAATTTTTTCTTTTTTTTTTTAAACTAGAACAAGCTGAAATAATATCAGTTAGATTTGATCTTCCTTTGTTGTCACACTAAATCCCTCAGGGCCATTTAGCAACATTTCTATGAGACCAAATTCAAAGACAAAATTGCAGATATCTAAAAATGTTTCAGTTGTTAAGGAAAAAATATTTTCTAGCAAATATGCAATCTGAAAAAATAAATCCCTCCCCTTAAAATCTTTGATTAACCCCATTTATGGAGCTCAGATTTATAACTTCAGCCTTTACTATTATTTACATTGTTTAAGAAAACGAGACCCTAGCAGTTCCCCTTTAAACCAGGAGGTGGCAGCACTGATACTCTTAATTGGAATATCCTATTATTGCAATGGGAGATTTTACAGAAACACAGTTATCTCCCTAAAAAACATTTTTATTCTGTACCGTGAACAGTTTTACGGGGTTATATTAGTCAGAAACATATTTATATGTGTAGGCGTGTTTGTATTCTGCTTATTTCTATTCAAGGTTGTGTTTTAGTTCACTTCTCCTGGTGTTCCATGTGATCTCTGTATTGCCTCAAATATTTCTTCTAGATGAGAGTTACTCATTATAAAGCAGTTTTTGCTGGACTCGTTTTTCACCACTCAAATAAAATGTTTTCAGCAAAGCACCAGGATTTACACAACCTGGTTTAGAGTATGATTTAAAAAATGATCACACAACTGTGTTTAAAGAACCTTTGCTTGTTTTTGTTCTTTTGTTCATTTGAAATTTTGAGACAAAGACTGAACAAAAATAAACTTCATGTTCCAGCTGGGTTTAGAGTTTTCTGACTTGATCCTCTAAGCATTGAAATTACTTTCCCATCTTTAAAGGCAGTCTGTTTCAATGACAGCTGAACGGTGAAAACAAAGAAACGGGAGTCTGAGAAAAAAAATGGCATTTTATTGAATCTGCAGAATCATAAGTACAATTTGAAGTGCTGTAACAGGGCAACAGGAGATGATATCAGGTCCTTAATCTGAGTATTTATTCTGACTTTTCAATACACGTGTGTGACAATATGCATATGATCCTTTTTTTTTCATTTAAAAAATAACAAAACTATATCAAAACCAAAACATTTTAATATGGAATGCACAAAACTGGTCAGTGCTAAACCTGGAATTGTGGATAAAATGATTTCACTCTGCAAACTCTACAGTATATAACCAGTATGATGGAAGCGGGGAATGATTGATGAGAAGCACAGGAGAGAAGCTCTGCAGCAGGTAAGGAGGAAAGGATACGAGAGGGAAGCTGGGAGGAGAAGGGATGGTATACGGATCAGTAGTGAAGTCAGGGTCTGGGATGAGGTCGACTCCTGACTAATATCCAGGTCAGACAAACCACTTGGCCTGCGCCACAGGCTGGGAGATGAGAAGCATCTGTTCGCTGTCAAGCCCCAAACACATCATCACACACTTTGCAAATCCAGCCTGAGCCCCATTTAAACAACCCTCAGAGTCATCTAAACTGACATTCACACCCTGTGGATAAAGCAAGCTGGACTAGATATAATCAGGGGAGATAGGGAGGCGACTGGAAAAAATAACTGAGCAATTACATAAGGCCTGAAATCATTCCCCCTTTCTTCACTCCTAAAATCCAGCTGAGGACGATAGCAGCTTGATGCTCAGAGCGTTCAATCGCACGACCTATAAAACAAGGTGAGGATGATCGTTTATCTGATCCAGTGCTCATTTTTTTTATCAACATGTTTACGTTAGATTTGAAAGATCTCAAAGACGTTTTCCAACGTTTCAAATCAAATTCCTACCCCAGATCTGCAAAAAAATATATCTGCCTTCCAGAGGCCTTATTGATGCATTTACATTTACAGGACGTCATCAAGCTACATGTTAGAGCCCCTCCCCTACATGCCCCACTCACAGTGCATCATGGGAGAGAAAAGGGGGAGAAGTGTGTAGAGCCAGGGGCATGACGTAACCGAACACCTATCAACACCTTGTCAGGATCAACGGTAAGAGCAAGGTTTGCTGCATAAATCTGGAAATCTAATTAAAAGCAGATAAATCCCACATCTGATCCGATATCATGACTGCAGTTTGACATAAAGTCTGTTTTCTTGGGTCCCAAAACCAAATCTTTATTTAAACACACTGATAGTTTATTTGTTTTTAAAAACAAGACAGGCAAATGAAGAACAGCATGAGAAAGAACATTTAACACAGCAAAAGGATTTTTCTCACATTAAATAGAAACAAATGACTGGAATGTTTTACACATACAGTGGAACAAAGTTAAAACCTAGAGAATCACAATACAAAGTTGTGCTTGGCGCCCTCTTTTTATAAAACCATTTCTTTAGAGATTTCCTAGCATTGGGAAAGTTTCCTCTTCTAAATAGATAAATAATTTGAGCTGCAAAAAAAACAGGAATGAGGACTTCTGCACAGTTTGATCATACTAATGGATGTCAGAGATGGACTCTTATTGATCGCCAACTTGTCCCTGATCCCTCCCGTAGGAGGAGCTCTTCAGTTAGGCTAAAGTTCCAGTTTCACAGCAAACACCCAGCAGTGTCAAACCATACCCCATAGTTTTAAGATTTAGGTCCATCTACAAAGGTAATAAACCTCTTTGTTTCTGAGCAGCCGGTCGGTGCACCAGAGCTCCGAGCTAAAGGAAAGAACACAAGTCAAAAATGATAAGAGAAAAGAAATATTCAAGCCTATGTCTGATGAACTGAGATAAAACACCGTTTCCAGTCTGGCAAAGATCGAGCTGCAGATTTAAGACAAACTTTCGCTTTCTGCTGTTTTTTTCTTTATCTCCGCTACAGAATATTAGCAGCTGGTCTAACAGCTGGTAAATGCATTTCATATCTTGTGTGCCATTGCTACGTAGCTCTGATGAAGCCGTGCGACCAGACATGACCCCTGACTTTCCTGTTAGTGAGATTCTCTCTATGAGAGCCAAGTCTGAATGGATCATGGACAAAGAGGAAGCAGAGACATCGGCACAGACGGACGTACATGAAGCAGGCTGATGGAGAGGAGGACAGGCGGCGGACAGTGAGAGCAGAGCGGGGGTGCAGAGCGGAGGAGGGTTAGGATCACAGGACAGATTGTTAAGGAACCAGAGTAAAATTAAGAGAAAGCGGTGTTAAGATGAGATGGCACTGGGCTTTTCCCTTCCTTCCTTCCCTCCCTTTCGTTATCTCCTCTCCTTTACTGGACGTTCCCCCGATCATTCAGATGGCCTCCACATAGTTGGCGGGCAGCATGCCCTGCTGGCCGGTGCGCTCCACGCGGCCGTACATCCAGCCTTCATCGATCTGCTGCACGTCTACGATCACGTCTCCGTCCATAAAGGACACTTCGTCGTCATCAGCAGCGGCGTAGTCGTACACTGCTCTGTATCGCTTCTGCAGACAGAGAAGATGAAGTTAGTTTCACAAACAGAAGCTGCAGTTCCAGCCGGTGAGACGCCAATGTACAGAAAACCGTCTTTGTAATAAATTAAAGACCAGTCATTTTTAAACTGCTCACTTCATATTCCCAATGGTGAACAGAATTTCCATTATTTTCATTTTAATGACAATTTACTTCTTAAAGTCGTAGGGAAGCGGCTGTTCCGACCGTTGGATTTCTGAATTCTCTCGCGTGGTGCCCGACTTTACATGAGTGAATAAAATGAGATTGGTCGTTTATCAAGGGGGCGGGATTGTTGTGGTAGAAGGTTCACAAGCAAGTTTGTTTGTGGCTAGTTTGTCGGAAGCATCTTGCTGATCAGTTAGCAGAAGCTTGGTTTGGTGTAGAAGGCTTACAGCCGTACATGTTTGAGCCCTTACCTCGCAACGCCGCCAGTTCTGTTAGCTCTATGCCTGCCCATATGTTGCAGCTAATATACACAAGGATATTTCAATCGTTGTATTAGCTGCAACATATGAATCAAGATGCTATGACCGAAAACATTTGATTGACAGATCACCCTTAATATATGATTGTCCGAATTAAGGTGTACAAGCTGACGTATAACTAACTGGCCTGCATAAAATAACGAAAAAAACAAATAGATTTTAAGATAGGATTTTTTTTACTTTTGAGAACGATATCTTCTGATAAAGAGTACATTTATATACATGTTTAAGCCAGAATGATTTGACTTTTAAATATGACTTCCCTATGACTTTTTTTTCGAGCTTTTACTAGATGTAGAGGAATGATTGTATCAGCATAAAAACACAACAGCCAACTACAGGTGCCAGAAAGGCCAAAAAATCTCACTGTTTATCAGGAAACCAGAAGAAAATACTTTAATGATAAAAACCTTCTGAAAAGAATGTCAGAAAGAAACATAATGACCTTTATACATCTGGAGAGACTGAGCCCTTCTAAAATGTTGTTTAGAGTCTATACAGTAGTAGCCATTCAAAATTTTCCCACTTTGCTTGATGGGTCCTTTGCTGGTCCCCTAAGATTCCTTTTTTAAACATCAATCCTTGCAATAAAATATTCTTTATGTCATGATTTGTGAACATTAAGATATAAAGAGAAGTGTTATCTCCTGACCCTGATCAGACCCTGTAATTCAGTGAAAGGGTGGAGTCAAAATAAAAAAATATGCAGGCCCAGGAGAAGGAGGGAGTCGCTCCAGTGGCTGGAAGTTGGCTGCCATTCGGCTGGCGTTTGGCTTGGAAGGGCCATTTTGAACGGCTGCTATTGTACAGGTAATATGAGAACTTAGCTAAAGGAGGAAGATCCATCTTCAAACAAACAAGTTTTACCCCGAGATTAGAAAACAGTTCATGTCACTGCACCAACAGAACCCTTGGGATAAGAAGTTTTAAAAAATTAATTAATCAACTAAAATCTGCTGAGCGGTAATTGTTTTGTTTTTTTCCATTTCTGACCAAAATATGGGAGAGCTGGAGTTTCAGCGGCTCTGTTTTACACGACAAAGAAACAAAACTAAGGACCACAGAAGAAACAACATCTACAAGGATGTTGCTAATAAAAAAATCTATTTTTCCTAATTTAACATTTTTCCTACGAGGTTATCTGGGTTAGCCACAGAGAGCTTTTAAATAGAGAAGCATGCTGCTCTGTTAGGCCTCCAACCTCCTGCCTTTTCTGCTTTCTTGGACAAATACAATGTTCTAGAAAATAAATCTGCAGACGGGCGAAAAAGTCAATTATACACATTTATTTCCCTGGCAGGATATTATACTGCCAATTACAAGCTGGATTTTATGGGTAATTTGTGACAAATCCTAGTTTGCTTTCTGTCTTACTAACAATGACTTTGGATACATCGAGACCTTGACTTCTTTTTAAAAACAATCCCACTGCTGTCATATTCAACAGGCTGTCCAAGACGATATGAGCAGATTCTCTAACTGAATAAAGACTGATCATGCTGCAGCTGAACCCTATCAGGCTACTCAACTATTCTCTCTATTGTGTCTAAATCAATATTTTTACTATTTGCACACAATCACTGTTGCTTTTTTTGCCTGAAAACATGAATAATCTAGCAGGGTGAATAATTAACATTACTTTTTAAAGTAACATGCCAGCATCAGACTTTGGTTTAAAGTAAAATAACTGAAATAACCTCAAATAAAAGAGCACTGACGTTTATTATCCCCAGACTGATAAAACAGGTCAGGTTAATGTAAATGTAAATGTTGGTTTTCACATTCGAAAAAATTGATTTAAAAAAAAAGAAATAAAACCTCAATTAAACCCCTTTGCAGAATAAGCGATAAAAGCTTCCGGGGAATCAGATGAATGTACTCACCCCGGAGCTGGGAGGAGGGGCAGCAGCTGCTGGACGCACTGGTTCAGGAGTAGGCTCATAGTGGTGGTAGTTCTGGGAGGCTGCAGGCTGCTGGTAAGATCCTGATATAAGGAAGGCAGAGAGGGCGTGTTAATGAGATGCAGACACAGTGAACCTGCTGGAGAATGTACCGTATTTTCACGACTATAAGGCGCACTTAAACGTCTTTTTTTTTCCTCAAAATGTGCAGTGCGCCCTATGGTGCGGTGCGCCCTATGTGTGTTGTAACTGCGACTTTTGAGACCACCTCATTGAGGAGATGATGAAAGAGTGGCTGAATGTAAGGAGACCAGGTGTTTTTTTTCCCACTCATCACCATCGCTGTTAATATGTAACTCCATGCGTGCCCATCTCACAGCTGATGTGAAAAACTTGGGGAAACAAATTAACGCTGTGCTCGCTGTTCAACCGCTCGACATTGGTGTGAACCGGACCCAGCAGTTGCAGCAGAAGCAGCGAGTTTACATGTAAAGTCAATGGTTGACGCGCGTATAGGTGCAGCAAAAGGTCCTGCAGCGCGTTTTGAGCAGCAGGAGCGTTTAAGCATCTGCCAACGCGCTGCTGCTGCTCGAGATGGAAAAATTGAAGTTTTGCTGCTGGACGCGCCGCATCAACCAATCAGAGAAGCTGATCTGGGAGCTGACAGCGAGACAGACACAGCGCTCTGATGACATGATATTAACGCAAATGGAAAAGGCTGGATGGATGAGGAGATGATGAAAGCGTAGCTGAGGGAGGTGTAGCCTATGTGAGGAGACCAGGTGGTTTTTTCCACGCATCACCATCGCTGCGTGCCCATCTCACAGGCGATGTAAAAAAAAAAGGTGAATCAAATGGACGCTGTGCTCGCCGTTATCCCGGGGGTCTGACAAAGGAACTTCAACCGCTCGACATCAGTGTGAAGCGGCCGTTCAAAGTAAGGCTGTGAGCGGCATGGGAGCGATGGATGGCCGACAGAGACCACAGTTTCAGGATAAGTGGAAGGCAGCGCCGGGCAAGTTACGCCACCGTTTGCGGATGGATTGTAGATGGACTAACGTGTCTGCTGGCTCTGTTGTTCAAGCTTTCGCAAAAGCCGGCATTATTTCTGAGGAGCCGCGCTGCACGGAAAGTGACTGACAGGGAAGAATGGGAAACTGGCATGTCTGATTTAGCGCAGCTGTTTTATTCAGAAACAGAGGATGATGACTTTGATGGGTTTGATTAATACTTTGTAATAAATACTTGAATAAAGCACAATCATACTCAGTTTTGCTCCCGCTCTATTTTTCTACCTGAAAACTTAATTCAACAGCAGCCTCTGGGCGGGTCTCCTCCTCTTCACCGCGGTGGCTGGCAGGTGTTTTTTCATCTAAATAATCTAAATCTTGCAGCTATATTTGCTGTGATCAGTGGGAATAAAGTAGTTTTAATATGTTTTTAAGTGAGAAAGTCCACCTGAAAACTTAATAATTGCAGTCAGTTCATCCAGATTATCTATTTCTGTCGGAGGCGCTCAGACCCCCACATACCAGCGGTGCGCCGACAGGAGAAATCCTTTCATCAGCAGCCTCTAGGCTGGGCAGCCTCCGGGTTCACCGCGGTGGATGTCAGGTGTTTTTCATCTAAATAATTTAAACTGCAGGCACCCATAAAAGCGAACATATTCCGTCGGCAGGTTTCAGGATTTTAAGTTAATTTAGGAGTGATCACAGCGCTGTGTCATCTGCGATGTGTCTGTCTCACGGCCAGCTGCCAGGTTTGATTAATACTTTTTAATAAATACATGAATAAAGCACAATCATACTCAGTTTTGCCCCCGCTGTATTTTTAAATACGCAGTAGAGCTATTTAAAGGTAGTAGAGGACATGTACCTGTATATAAAAAACGCGCCCTATAGTCCGGTGCGCCTTATGTGTGTGTTAAATACAGAAATGGGACACATAACTGAGACTGCGCCTTTTAGTACGGTGCGCCTTATGGTCGTGAAAATACGGTAGCTATAAATGTGTCTTCACACAATCAGGGAAACAACCAAACAAGCAATTCTACTTCCAAATGTATAAGCAGGTGTGTTTGCAAGCACTGGCAGGTGATTTCTGATAAAGATGAGCTAAAAAAAAAAAACCAAAACCCCCAAAGCAACTCAAGACAAGCTGTTAACTGCACTGTTACACAACCTCCAAACAATAAGTCTCTGTGTGATTTTGAAAATCGAGCATGTCAAATACAGCCATCGCGTTGACTCATCACGCCTGATCATTTTTATTTAGCGGCTGCTATTTAATGCGTGGCTGTGGAGTCACTTTTTAATGCTTATAATCCAGAAGTTTTAAACTATGAGCAAAGAGCTGCTCTACCTTAAGCAATAGGAATAAAGTAAAGAATTTGATGAGGGATTATCTATATTATACACTGGATTATGAATATAATCCAGGTTGTTAAACTGCAGGAATGCAGTTATTTATAGTTGAAGGAGCAGAGCAGTTAACATGTTACAACAAAACCCCCAAAAAAGGAAGGTCTCAGAATCTCACAGCTCACAGGAGCGAGTCAGTCCAGCAAAAACAGAGCGGATAAATTACCTTAAAGCTACCCGTTTCCTGCCTGATTATCAACACCTCAGTTTACTTGCATGTTTAGAGGATAAATACCTTGGTTGGGGTGGCTAGGCTGATGTGGAGCGTCTCCTCCAGACTTCATCTTCTCAAAGTCCTCATGGTATTTGATCTGAATGGCACACAAAGTGAGTCAGCTTGCATCAAATAAGGACAATGCATCTTATTCCATCTTGCATAAAGTAGTTTTCCCTCCACAAACTGCCATTTCATTTTCCAACCACCAGAGGGCTCTCACTTCCTGTCTAGCATTGCACATCTAATAGGTGGGGTGAGCTACGTGCTGCCACGGCTGGGGAAGCAGCTTGATGCTTAGAGGAAATGACATCTCCCCAGCCGGAAGTATAGTGAGGTCAGAGCTGCATGACAACCCACACTGACACATCATAAAGCAGAAACAGGTCAAGAAAAGAAGGGAAAAAAGGGAGAAATCTGACTATAGAGTGAGATTGTTGCCCATGGTTTAGTCCTATCTGAGGTTTAGTGGAAACCTTCATTCAGAAATGTTTAAGCCACACCTCCAAAAAGGCCAGTGGAGAACCACTAATTGTCCCAATGACATATTATTCCACCTGAATTATAGGATTCTGCAGCTTTTCCGGTTCATGATGCTTCCTCTAAATATTGCTGTTCTGTCCAGGCTAAAATTAAACAGACAATAATTGTTTGCAAAGTAAGGATTTGATCTACATTGTTTACTTTACATATATTAGAGGGAGAGGCAGCAGAGTACAAATGCATATTAGTCTTTTGAAGTTTTTGTGAAACTTCTACAGGGTGTTTTTGTTGATCAATGAGGTTTGTGGTTGAAACACTTAAATGGGGGTGAATATTTCTGCAAGGAGTAAATAAAATCATTCACAGGATGTGTTTTTTATTCATAAAGCAGACTACACTGATGACACTGGGACTGAACAACCCGGGCCTCTTATTACCCGGCTGGTAACAGACTGACTCAAGATTCAAAAAGTGGGATCTCAAAGAGCCCACTGTGCTGCCAGCATTAGCGGGGAGTGTATTCGCAGACTGGATGGGATGACAGTGTTTGTCTAAGAACAGTGAAGCTAGTGACTGAGAAAACACAGTCTCTATTCTCAGGAGCAATACGCTAAGAGAGCGTGTGTAAGGGAGATTATTTTAACTCATTATGAGGAAAGAGGTTGAACAGATATCCTCTGTATGGATGTAAAGAAAGCACTCAGATAGCTCTCTGTTTTTGACACCAACTAAAGCGGTGTCTCAGAGCGATGGAAGAAAAAAGTAAAGCAGAATGAAACTCCTGCTTGGCTGCAAACAGGCTGATTGTAAGCAGATGTCTGATCAGTTCTTCACACAGAACTTGAGTCGCTTTTGTTAAACCGATGTGTGCACATCTTTATATGCACGTCATATATGTGTATGGCTCCAAGCCATAAACACGTCCTTGATCTCAGACGTGCACGATCTCACTGCATGAAAGTAGCAATTATCCATCACCCTCAACACTAATTATGTCATTAGAGAGGCCAGTACAGAGCCGGTTGTGGGTAATGAGGAGTTTCGTGTGCGACATGTTTCCCATAAAAAAACATAAAAGGTCTTTGTGGAAAGTGAAAAACCTAAATTGACATCTGATGCATGGAAAAATTATAAATCAGAGGTGAAAGAACATTAAATTTATTGTTTTAATGTGCGAAATATTCAGGAATGAGTCTAAATTTGCATCTCTGAATGAAGTTCTAAAAGAAGCCAATAAAAGATGTAGTGTAAAATAAAGATTCAACAGCTTCTTCTGAAGAGCTGAGAACTTAAAACCTAAAAAAACAATCTAACAAAAAATCAGCATCAACATAAGGAATTTAATAATAGCAATTAAAAGCATCCTTTCACATACACCACCTTACCAAATAAAAAAATCCTCTTTGTTGCATAAGAGAAAAAAAAACAACCCATTGTAATGACTTGTTTTATTTGACCTGTAGTAAACACTCACATTGCTGATTTGGTCCTGCGTTTTCTTAATTCTCTGCATCTCTGGCGTGTCTGCAACCACGCTGAAACCTTTGCCTTTATTCTTCTCAAAGTCCTCCTTGTAGTGAACCTGCACAACAAGATGCAAGAGAGGAAGAGGGATGATTAAAACAAGCAAGTGTGGGACATAGTTTTGAGGAAACGGCTCTGATGCATGCGAGTCATTCAATGCAGAGCAGATTATAATTTATGGATGCTTTGACCTAGATTCTTTCAGCATAAGAAATTCATCATAAAAAGGCAATACTTGGGATTAGCCTCCACCTTACTGATCCAGAGCATATTTTAATGGGTTAGTTCTGGGGTTTATGGAGCCCATAAAACACTTTTATAGATGCAAGAAAAAAAGGTGCTACTGTTGGATTTACACCCATTAGAGGAGCCAACAAGAAAAAACAAAACAAAAACAATCCTGCACCTCAAACCTAACAGCTCAATATACAAACCATCAGCTGTTTACCAGAAACAAACAAACTACTTAAATTGTTCGATACAACTATTATTACAGCTGGATTCTTTCTGCTACTCTCAGGTAATCTGCTATCATTCATTAAACTTTTAAATGTTATCTATGCTTAAAGCCTCCTGATTTAGCCACATTTCTTATCAAAAGTCTTTGAGACATTAAAGCAGCTGGAATACAGCGAACAAAGCGCTCGACTGGGTCCTCTAGCAATGACCATGACCACACCTTAATTGCAAATGTCTTCTCCTTTAAAGGAGAAGTTCGGTTTTTTACACTTTAAGCCCATTTTCTGTAGTGTCCAGGATGAAATCGAATGATCGATACCAAAAGTTTGACAATTGCTCCTGTCTCTGCTTTTTGGCTCATTTAGAATCACCCCCTGGCTGCTTTAGAATGGCTTCCATAGAGCATGTCCGATAATGTCCTTAAAACAACCTTAAACGTTGTTTTTTTAAAATATGCTACTCACCGTGTCGTCAGCGCTGTTCAATGACGTTCCAAAAAAAGTTTCGTGAAGAAAAAACTTTCCTGTAGTGTTTTATTTAGCATTTTGTAAATCCCATTGAGTTCTGTAGGAATAGTCAATATTCCCCTGCCACCGGAAACGGAAATGGGGCCTGTCTACACAGTTGTAGTCTTTTCGCTTCACTCTGTGTACTCCGACGTCGAGGTGCTAACGTCTCTGTTAAACACTTTAAAAAACTCTGAAAATGGAATACGAAAGGCGGATTCTTGATTCTCGACGTCGGAGTACACAGAGTGAAGTGAAAAGACTACAACTGTGTAAACAGGCCCCATTTCCGTTTCCGGTGGCAGCGGAATATTGACTATTCCTACAGAACTCAATGGGATTTACAAAATGCTAAAAAAAACACTACAGGAACGTTTTTACTTTACGAAACTTTTTTTGGAACATCATTGAACAGCGCTGACGACACGGTGAGTAGCATATTTTAAAAAAAGAACGTTTAAGGTTGTTTTAAGGACATTATCGGACATGCTCTATGCAAGCCATTCTAAAGCAGCCAGGGGTGGATTCTAAATGAGCCAAAAAGCAGAGACAGGACCAATTGTCAAACTTTTGGTGTCGATCATTCGATTTCATCCTGGACACTACAGAAAATGGGCTTAAAGTGTAAAAAACCGAACTTCTCCTTTAACAAATCTTATAAAGAAGGCCTAATGTTTGTGTTTAGATAAAAAAAAAGCTAATATTAGTGCAATTTATTTAATCTCATTTACTATATATTGAAAGTTGGAAGTAAAGCAGTAAGAGTCACTTTTGAGAAGACTTTAATATTTAATGCTTTTCTTTAAGATCTGACATATTTGATGATCTAGACATTGTTACTGTTGGCTTAGTCTGACATTACAGCACACATTTGGTTGTGACATTTCTGTTAAAATAGGAAGTCTTGCGTGTTAAAGTAGCAATTTCTGTTTGGCATAAATGTAGATAAGTCAGCTGTGCAAAATAAGGTAGGCCCTGCATTATATCGCTTTAGAGTTTCTGTGATGACGTTAACTTCCTGCTTGCACAGGAGTGTAGGCCTTCCATACAGGACATGTTGGCAACCATATAAGGTCAAAAAGAGCGGTAGTGAGTGACAAACTGCATTTCTGTGTGTGTGTGCGGGTGTTTCCACACCACCCACCCATTTCTGACCCTCAGGGCAGAGGAGGAAACGTCCATGCCTTGCAACACCAACAATAATACAACCTACAACCAATGAAACCTCCCTAACAGCCCAGGGGCTGGTCTGGAGAATTCAAACCCCCAAAAAGCGAGAGAACCATTTAAAGCTGAAACAGGAAGGCATGGCCAGGTGTTATTTTTGAAACAGCCAGTCTCGGTCTAACCTCCCTGCAACGTTAACCTTCTTCCTGCCTCCAGTTTTCTGCACCAGCCCATGAATGAGAGACTGCTGCTGTTTGTAACCAGAAAGCAAAACGCCCCTCCTCAGATGTCGTAATGGTGTTAGAAACAAAGACTGTTGACCAAGCCTTTAATCTTCTGATGTGATGAAATGAAATGTGTTGATGAACAGAAACAGCAGATTATCAAACCCTATAAAAAAAACGACACACCCATTTCTCTAGAAACAGCGCGGCGCTGATTCCTCTTTGCCCTTCAGTCTTCCTCATCCGATTTAAATTTCTCGAGCTCATCTCCTTTGTCTTTCGGGGGCCTACACCCCTGCTCTCTCTGCACCAATCACATTTCTGCATTCTATCCCCACCCACTGGCCTCCCGCTTTAATAACCCTTTTTCATTCATTCATATTTTAAACCTTTATCGGCATCAAACTCCTCCCTCGGACCTAAAGCTTTTCATCTCATCGTCTCTGCCTCCTGTAGCTCCCTCCTCCTTGGGTTTTGTTTCCATCCCCTCTTTCAACCTGCACACCTCCTTTTACTGCGTTGGTGCCTTCCTGTCTCTTTTTCATTTTGCCTCGTTCATTGCTTCGTCTCTCCTCCTCAATTCATTCAGTCCAGCTTCTTTATTTCTCTTCTTCTGTGCCCTTCTTCTTTGAGTTTTCCCCTGCAAAGTCTCATAATGAGGTGTGACAAACCTCTACCCTGCTGCCATAGCAATAGGGTTCCTGTAGCAACACAGCACCGTGAACGGAGGGCATGAGAGTCTGAATACAGTCACTGTTTTCTGTGAGGTCTTTCAACTTTCCTACAAGTCAAATTATGGCATGGGCCTTTTGAATAACTTAGAAGAGGTGCTATAATGTTGTTATTCTGATATTTCTGATGTTTTTAAGAGAAAAAAAAATCTCTTATTTTTTTAGGACAAATGTATTATTGACAAGTCAACAGAAAATATTTTTTTTTTTTATGTTTATGCTGGAAGCATTTCTAAGTACTGATTTGTGGAACACCAAACATCTACACAATACGCATAACCGAGTAGCATAACCTTCATATTTGCTTTGTTTATGATGGATTGGGCATGGATAGGAAAACACCATCTGTCCCTCAGTCATCCCCCTCCCTATATGATAAAACCCCCTCCTCTCAGACTCAAACACCCCCCTGTCTCATCTGTAGTGTCTGATAGTGACATTTGGATTAAACCTACGCTTTGATATCCCCGCCCTCCTATTAGCACAAACACTCTCTCTTGGCTGCTGCGTGCTGAGAAAACAATCGTCCCTCGCAGCTTCTTTCAGTTCACCTTTCCCTGCTTCTCTGACTACATTGATAAAGCCTTCCTATAGTCAGAGGTAGTTTTTTTTCTTCCTTTCATACCATTCATTATTTAGAGAACCATTAAGGAAAGTGAAACAGAAGGAAGCCTTAAAAGTTTTTCAATGCCAAAATAGTTTGGCACCAAATCGTCAAGGCTTAATTAGAGCCACCAAGGCGGAGGACATAAAATGTTCAATTCAGAAAAATATTCCGGTTTGTCTGTTCCAGATCCCTTTGATCTTGCTGTATAAATAACAGTTTCAGATTCCTCCTGACCTCCCGATCAGGAATCGTAAGGTCGGGAGAAGATCAAACATGTTTGAAATTCAGTCGGAAGTGGTAAGGTCGCATCCCAGCGTCGGGCCGCATAGTGTGAGGACACGCATCGTGATATGTGAACTTTTAAACCCTGCGGTTTCGTCGTACAATTTGAGCTGTAGCTGCGTGCAACGATTGAAAATATCGCACAGTGTATGCCCGGCTGAAAGGAGGCAAGCTCGACTTCAACCATGTTCTCATGACAAAGACAGGTGCTTCTAAATGCCAATTCAAAAACCAAAACGTAAAGATTGACACAGAGCATAAAAACTGGATTTACAGGTATTGAAAACTGGCATGATTGTTGTCAATCTAAAGCTACGCTCATGTACTGTATAGTATGAACATTGTATTAATTACCGAGCCAAAACCGGGTGGCTTACAGCCGTTCTGTCTGTGGCTCTGCCAGGGTGTTAAGGAAACAAAGTTAACATTGGCAGCAACTGAGGGTTTACTCTAATTTTCGTCTTGAAAATATTCCACCGTTATGGAAATTTGCAAAGACTTGACAGAAAAAATAACAATAGCCTTAGCCCAGAAGCTGACTAAAGAAATTATCATTAACTGTAAACATTTCACACTGAACCTCTCCAGTCTTCCCCCACCATCTTGGATTTTCAAACTAAATACAAACATGACCTTTGCCTGAAGGCTAGGTTTTAGTCTAGTACCTCTAATGCACCAAAATCCCAGAAATAACTAATTGGGCTATCACACAGTTTAAAAAAAACAAAACTTTAAAACCTTTACTTTTTTTAACTGAACTTAGGTAATAAAATTGACTTTTTAATGATTTTCTAAATTACTGAGACACTCTTGGAAAACCATGTCAGCTCCCTAATGCAACTAACTGAACAATTTATAGACAAACATTTACAGGATTCAAACAGATTCCCCACAGTCGTCTAGATCTCCTGAAAGGGGGCTGGGAGTTGCTACTGTAGATGGGTTCTCCTGTCAGAGTGTGTGTGTGTGTGTGTGTGTGTGTGTGTGTGTGTGGTCGGGTGACAAGTCTGTTAAATTTTAATATAACTCAAGTAGCAAGCATCAAAACAGTATGACTAATAGGGGAATCATGTGGTAATAAATGCTTTCACAGCAGACAGACCTTGGACAACAGGTGTGGTTTTTGTCACGTCAGCCCATTATGGCTGATCAGAGCAGATCAGGAAATACAGATGAGCAAAACAAACTGAGTGGGAATGTGGTGAACAAAAGTAAACACTGAATAAAAAGTTTTAAACATCCTACAAAGCCTTTAGGAAAACCTAAAAAAGTAATAAGCCACTGGACTGGAAAAACAATGAGAAAATCGAATCAGAAAACCATAAACATTCATCTGGAATCCACATTGAAAAAAGACAAATAAAAAGAATAAAGCCAAGGGATTAGAATCCCAATGACAGTAAAAGCAGCGGGAAGTAAGCCACAGTCATCGACTTCAATTCCCATGAAAAACATACACATATTCCCTGGCAGCTAAGGTATGGATGAGCCTGATTGAAATAAGCAGCTAAAAAGGAGGAGCTTCCTGCCGCGTTCTTTAAGTTCAGGTAAATAGGCTTATATCAATCTGGACGGATTAGCGTTGCTCTGGCTCAGTGGGGAACAAGTGATGCACCTCAATAATGCAGACTAAATTAAATAGGAATAAATGGTGAAACAGGATGAATGAATGAACCTGAAAGAGCTAAAGAGTAGCCCCCATTCTAGTTTCACTTTCAGAAAGTCATTTTATTTTCTAAACATAAAACATTTACTTTAATTAGTCAATTTAAGCTTCTATAGTTTACCTCAGTATCTAAAAGCTACAGATTTGTTCAGATTCTGTTAAAACGGAGGCCAGAATATCTCCTTTTGGTCTAAGCCTTTAACTTTTAATCAAAGTTAACTTTTAACATGAGAAGACACTTTTCCAGTTCTGTGAAAAAGCATTGGTCCCCTTATAGGATTGTTTTTTTTTTGTCTCCCCTAAATACTGCAAACCCAACTAATGTTAATATGGGACTAAGGTAGAAAATGTGGGTTTGTCCTGATACCCTCTCATTACAGGCTCTTACTGTAAAAATGACCTTTTCACATGCAAACTGGTTTGTTGGGATACAAAATGGAATTTGCATTTCCTCTAATCCTTACCCAGTAGTTAAAAGTTGTTTTATGATGATGTGAAAAAAATACATGGGGAAAAAAAAGGGCCGATACAAAAAAAGGGTCAACATCATCAAAACACTAAGTTGAGATATATATATATATTTTTTTAATGATCTGCTTTAAAGTGCACCAGAAATTAAGAAGACACCCTGCTAAGACTAGAGATGGTCTGTTGGGATGCACGCATAGATGCATTTTTCACAACAGATAAAAATCTGGTTGGTGTTATTAAAAGATGATTAAAAGATGATTAGTAAAGAAAACTTTCCGGGGCTTAAAGAGCTGATTTACCTGACTCTGCATCTTGGTCTGCTGTTTGAGGCGAAGGTTCTCTGGAGTATCAGCCACGCAGGTGAAGTTTGTCTTGGGGTAGTGTCTGTAACATAAACAATGAGAACAGAGGTGAATAGCACTGCAGACGCCGGCTTCACCTCTGACACACTGCAAGCTTTAAACATTTTAAACCATGCAGCGTGCAGACTGTGGCCCCAGTGTGAAGGTGTTTGTTAATCAAGGTGGTCCTGGCGTCGACTTAGCAGGGCCTGTATACAAAAAGCATGTCTGCATTAACTATGGTTTGTCAGTGAGAGGCAAAGAAAAAAGCAGAAACACAGAAAACGGAGGATTGTTATTTGGGATGGAAAGCCTCAATGTTCCAGAGTTTGGATACGAGCAATAGCACGTGTAGAAAAAGCTTTTCAGGATTCAGAAGCAGAGAAATAAACTCACACACTCATGAGCTCAGTGCTGTGGGGATAACAGGGAAACAAACAGCATGAAGCAGACATAGCAACCAGGTCAAAGGGACTATGTGAGTAACGTCATGGACGTCTCCCTTCAGCTGATAGTGGATTTAGGTTTGTTTTTCTTAATATTTTAGAGCCATCTTCCTCTCTTAGTGAAGAAGCTGCTCATTCGTGTGTTTTATTCACACTAAAGCACATCTAGTCTTTCTTAAAGACAGAAACCTAATTCCATTAAGTGTGAAAAAGGATCCTTCCATATTTTTTTGGTTGAGTCATCATCCAGCTTTTATTCTTCACACTGGCCATGGATTGGCTGAACTGCCATTAGTAGGGAGTATACGTGAGGCATTAGACAGTCTGATTCTATACTGGAAGCTTTCAAGTTAATGCAACCCAGGGTCAACAAATAATGCCGTCTGCCAGTTCATTCTGTGCTAAAGGCAGGAAAACCACATGGTGCCGGTCCAGTGGGAGATGAAAAACCCTATCAGTATGTCCAACAGCTTACTTGGACTACATTTCCCAGCCTGCCTCAGGATACTGGGTGCCCCTTATATTCTTTACATGCTACCAATGCCTCTGGGTGGCCCACTTCATCCATATGTTTGCAATCTCCTTATTAACATTCTTAAAAATCAACGAACGTTGGTCAGAATTGGACAAAATTGTTTAAAATCTATATTTTTTTAATAATAATGAGAGTAGAACTAGAAATGTGATTTTTCTTCATAGCAGTTTATGACCTTGTGTCTTTGCTCACTGTCCAGCGCTAGTTTAGCTAAAGACTCCGCCATCTGTAACATTCAGATGTGGTGTGTGAGGCTATTAGAGGAGGTAAAATCAAACTGTCCAGAGTACAGTGCAGCTCTCTCATTAAGCTATCTAATCATAGAAGCACTGTGACATTTTCCTACAGGGACGCAGTTTATGATGGTGTCCTGCTAAAGTATAATTGCCATGTTTTAAACTGCCAACATCTGGATACTGGAGATTTTATGTAATAAACCAAAACAAACGGGCCACAAAAATATGAGCTGGAATACATTTTTTGTTCTTTTATCTGGCCAATAACTAAAAGATGTGAAGAGACCGTTATGCCTCCTTTAGTAAATACTTTTGAGAGGCTGCTTTCTGCTGCACTTACAGCTGTGAGAGCAGCCTTGTATGCATATAGATTTCATTTTCTTTCCATAAAGGGTGTTGATAAAGATCACAGTTAAAGTCTTGCTACAAATTCTGAATTAGGATTTAGATTTTGACCTTTCGGGCACATGAATTATACTATTATCTAAACCTGACCCTGTCTAGTCCATTCATCCACAGCCAGTGTGATTAATGTATGATGCTCTGCTAAGACTATGATGCAGCTTTCTTTGATTGAAGTGTACAGAATCAGGGAAACACAAGTTAAACAATTAAACCCAGTTTGGTTACGCCTAGTGGAACAAAATAGCAGCATTCCTATTGCATGATGCTGCTTCCACCTTATTTCATAATGGATTTGCAAATAGGCCAAAAGATGTACTTTGGACTTGGCACCTTCTCCCACATGTTTACCGTGTCCCTATCATGACTAGCTGCAAGTTTTTAACAGGACTTTCTACACCTCACTTAATTGAACTTCTTGCCCCCTTCTTTGACAGATAGAATCGTCTCGTGAAAAACCAATAGTTGACAGATTTTTTTCACCTCAGCTGTGGATCTCTGCTGTTCTTGCAGAGTTACTAGGGGCTTCTTGGTTTCTGTTCAGATGGTCAGTTTTAGCTCTAGAGGAACATTTGGTTGTTTAACTACCCCCAGAGTAGCAGGAAAGAGGTTACCTCCCCCCAATATATCTACAACAGAATGGCACAATGGGGAGGACTCCATTGATCACACCTTTATGATCTGGGATTGTAAGAGGTTAATGTTTTCATTCCATGTTTCTTTCTCAAGCAGGTTTTATGGTTATTAAAAGGTTGCATGAAGACAGCAAAGGGAAAAAATACTCTGGACTATAAAAGGTCTCTGATGCCTGCTTGGCGGGGATAGCCTCATGGTTTACAGTGGTGTTATACCCTCACATTTTCAGATGATTGATTGTACAGTGTTCTGGAACATGGGTTTTATATCCTAATCCTACCTTATCTTCACATTTTATCCCTGACCTTTCTGGTTAAAGAGATAAAGAAACATCTTTCATTTCACTTCAGTTATGTTTTAGTTAAATAATATGAAAACTTCGGAGAGCCTTGGTACTTTTTTTTTTTTTTTTAACAGTACTGGGTGGAAATGATAGACTCCTCTGGTAAGTATAAATAATGGAGGAACAAAGACACCCTTGGGAGTAAATGTATATGAGTTTGCCTTCATGCCTGTAAGGTGGCAGTGTTTAAGAGCTACAAAAAATAATATTTCTAGACCAAATTATATCAATAACCCAAACTCCTGGTCGACATGGGGAGGATTTTCTGTGAATCACAGGGACTAAAAATCCAGACATGGCGGGTGTGTCGTCGACCTCATAATCAGCATCTGGGCTCCTTCCAGTTCTGATGCATCTTTGGAGCCTGCTGTTACACTCAGGAGACAGTAAATTGCTATGTAAGCCTACAACACCCTTGTTGCAAATAGTCATACAATGCGTGAGCACTCCGTTTTGTGTTCCGTTACTCATTTGCACGTTTATTTAACAGTAAAACCAAGTCACTAGGAGACTCCCATACCTGTGAGTCAGAGCACTGGGCTAAGTAGAAGCACACGGGAAACAGTGGTGCATTCACTAAAGAGAGTGATAAAACAGAGGGGATGCAAGAATGACAGAGGGGAGGGGGTCATGCATGTGTAATCACACACACACACAAATGAGAGGCCTACTGTGCAGGAGGAGAGGCCTGTTTGCAGGAAGGAAACAGGAGATGGTGTGGTCAGCTGGACTCAGACCTGGAAAGGGTTTTTTTAGATCATTTAGCCACATCTCATCTACACAGGTCCACAATACTGAGCAGGGCTGACTGGGGAACAACATGCTAGGGAATATGGAATAAATTAACAGTATCTGCTTTGAAATGACAGAGAGTGGGATCTTCACTTAATCTTCAAGTCCTCTTTAGAAATTCATACACTGGATCCTTCTGCTGGTTGGTTTCCTTTAAAAGTGGGAGGCAGCCACCAACAAAGCGCTCAGAGCTGCACCACATCATGGAGGAGCTGTTTATTAACAACTGCCCACAAACAACTGAGGATGCTGTAGTGCGTCAGAGTATCCGAGGACACTGTAATCGACAACAATAAATCAACACGTCTGTGACACGTTTTCATTAAACCAAATCGATCCAATCGATTCGATTCAATCGTCCAGCTTGATACAGACTCCAAGTCATTAAGGTAGTTCATAACTTCAGACAGCCTCCAGTGGAGACTACTGTGAGATTTTTCTAAGTCTGAACTTCTCCCACAACCCACGGTGACGGTATTATCTACCCTGGGATGGGACTCTCAAGGAAGAGGGTGGGAATACAGTAAAAACAAACAGCGCCTATATCAATTACCAAGGTCAAACATAACGGAGTAATGATAAAGTAGTTATCCCACAGAGGGACGAGAAGAGAGCGTAGCCTGCATTCCTTTCCTGTAGCTGCAGCCTCTTTAGCTGATTATGTTTATTCTCAAAAGGCTTATATTAAACAAACAGAGGGAGGTATAATAAGCACAATCTAAAGGGCCCTGCTGCCTCGCCAGGAGACGGGCCAAATGGGAATAGATTTCTTTTACCTTTGGAGAACTAAGCTTAGATCAGGTGATGTCTGCTGGAATTTAACACTTTTATACGAATAAAGGTTTGTAGCATTGTATTTAAATACGTAAGAGTTAGAAATATACCTACTAAATATGGCGTGTCTGCAAACACCAGGCCTGTAATAATGGAAATGAAAACAAAATGCATACTAAGCATAAAAAAGGTTTGGAAGCAGAAATGTTATGACTGAATCCTGTTTAAGTCTGAGAGTTGAAGCAACCTTAATGACACTGAAATGTTTCCTACTTCACCATTCCCCAGTGATCACCTACCTGGATTATTTTTTTTATTCATTTCTGACAGGGTGAGATGCAAATATACACGAATGTACTTTCAAAAAATAAAATGAGAGGATTATTATGTCTGACATCTGTACCAAGAAGCTGTACTTTTTCAACCAACATTTGTGATTTATACTCTTTAAAAATCTGAATTTTTCTCAGTTTTGTTCATAATAATGCTGTTTGTCTTTGACAGTGAAAACAGTGCTTTCTGTTATGAAAATGCACTTTTAGCAATGAAATTCACGAAGCTGAGAATAACCATTGTTTGGACTCCCCAGTCACTGCAAACTCAAATCACAGGTCGGATGGTCTATAACTCCACACTTCAAGCTTATATATCTAGATGCTACATGATAGTTTGTAAGAGTTTAAACCGGAAAGATAAATGAATTTGCAGAACGCTGCAAGTGTTCTGCATTTATGAAGCACTCTAAATAATCAGATAAGGCACTCACCCATTTTTACTTTCCCCACCATGGTTAAATGGAAGTTCTTCATAAAGTTAAAAATAACACAATGAAGAATGCGTGGTTTTCTTATGAGCTCGACCTAAAAAAAAGGATATTACGCCAAAAAAACAAGCAAGTGAAAAAACCTGATAAAGCTTCTGGGTTTTAAGGTATAAATTAATTAGTTACAAAAGCTAAAACAGCTTTAAGAATCTTCCAGAGATTAAATCTTTTAATAACTAATTCAGTCATCCAGTTCTGATGCAAGGCCACAAAAATTAAATAAAAAAGTGGAGCCTAAAACAGTATCTAACAACACTATTCAGAGACTTAAACCTTTTTATATTCGTTACGACTACAAACATTCAAAATTGCTAAGATTTTATGCCACTGATCAACAAAAAGCAGAATCATAATTGTAACGCTGAAGGGAAAACAGATCTTTATCTGCAAAGTTTCCATATTGTACTGAGATTATCAGTGATCATCAATGTACTCTCCCCATATCTAAACCACTGGCTTGTAGCTCTGAGTGAATGTTTACGGTCATTAACCTTTCGGACGGTTAACCATTAACCCTTGTTCCAATTCCTCTGCAACCAAATTCTGCTTTTCTGTTATGATTCTACTGTATTTATATTTTGAAAGGAGTATTTTTAGGCTTTCATTCAACAGCGGCTCTCTTCTTGAAACTGTTCCATATAAATAAAGATTCGTAGAATCCATGAGCAAGTAGTGCCTCGTCAGCAGATCCTCTACCTGTGCCGTGGATGTCTGCAGCTCCTCCCAAGGTACTACCTTACTGAATAGGACTCCATTTTGTCTGAGCAAAGAGGTTTGCAGTTAACCTGATGATTGAACGGTGCTCCATGATGGTGGTTTTATAATCAGACCATTTTTAGTGATATTCAGAGTATTTTACAGAAAACAAAACAAGCATAACCTTCTCTTTTACTTTAGTTATTCACCACTGTGTGTTGGTCTATCAAAGAAAATCTGAATAAAATACATTTCTGTTGCGACATTACAAAAAAGGAAAGAGTTCAACACTTGTTAAAAGAGCGACTAATCTTTAGTCATATATAAGTGGGGGGGGGGGGGAGCATCATTCCTCATGTTCGTCTCTGAAACGCTTCATTACAGGAGAGATATTCTACGTCCAACAGCCGAACACAAGCTGGCTGCCAAACTTGGACGTTTTTTTTTTTTTGCCGGGATCAAACTGACATTACTAAGACGACGTCTCTTCTCATTTTTCACTCAATAAAATGGCTGCTCAGCAAATGAGCTTGTCAGGACATGAAGCAACGCCTCCTTCCTGTGTTCCCTCTCGGAATATGCACACGCTCACAGACAGGCGGAGGAGGAAGTCATTATACGTAATATGAGAGGGGAGGGGGATTCCATGGATTCCTGATGGGCCTTCAGCAGCACTGGAGCATGAGGGAACATGTTCGTTTCTAGAGTCCACCTCTGTCACTGCAGAGGAACTTAAGGAATTTCCTTTGTTGATGCCCCCCCTCCCCACTGAGAAGAGGGAGGAAGGGAGGAACTTTCCCACACCACCCACAGCCCTTTGCTTTGAGGGGGGAGCTAGATAGACACAGATAAATAGGAGAGGATGAAGAGAGGGGCCGTCGTTGGGTTGCAACATGTGCACCCACACAAACATTTGGAGTCCCCGATTTCAGGGCTGTGGACTAAACTTCAGTCTGATGCGACCCACTCTGACATCCGCAGAAAGAGGATTTAGATAGAACTTACGCATTGCAGTATGGTCTCTTCTCGAAGCCTTTGTAATTCTTCATGTTTAGAGTCATTTTGCAGACCTCGCAGCTGAAGCATCCTTTATGCCAGTACTGTCAGAGATAGAGAGGACAACAGGTTAAAGAAGGGAGGAGGTCTCTGCAAGTTCCTAACGTTTTACACAAACAGCATTTGGATACAGAAAGAAAATTAAGCAATTTTGCACTGGGTCATACTGAAGTGATGCAATGGGATCCTGTGCAGAATGGCATTTAAAAAAACACAAAGAAACCAAGTTCCTCACTGGCAGCAACATGAAGCTGAATGAAACCGGTTAATCTGTATTTGATAACACATCATGAGCTTCTGCATTTTCACAACACTTTTTCTGACACCATGCAACTTTTTTCAAGTTCAATACAGATCTGATTTTAGACTAATATACACACTGTTGCATCTTCTTCCAACCCACACACACCATGTCCTTTACTGGCATTGGCTCTGTCTGTGTGGCCTGTGGTCTCAAATGGAGATTGAAGGAAAGAACCAAACCATTGAGCATGAAGCAATGATGTGATCCTGCTGTCATCGAGGAGAGGGAGGGGGGAGCACAAAGACAACAAGAAAGAAAGGGAGTATTTATGAACATGGCCTAAAGGCACTCTGCCACTCCATTCTTTTTTAACTTTTTTTAATCAACAGGAACACGAAGATTAAACAGAACAGTGAGTAGAAAGTAGAAGCTGGGATCCACATTTTGAAGGTTTCAAAGGACAATAAAAGTCAGACACAAAACCTGGCATGTCCTGAAATACATTTATAGAACAGCATGTGAAATCTTGGTGGAGGAGTGCATGAAACTTCAGGGAGAGCATCTGATGACTTCAAACTCTTTGTGAAGACAAGTCTTTCTGTTGGGTCTGGATGGAAGGACCACCCAGGTGGTATGCACGGACAGTTAGCTAGGGTGTGCATATGTCTGGATCTGCAGCCCAGCACTACTGTACTGGGGCAAAGAGAAAATGCCAGAAGTTGAAACAGGGCCATGGCTCGGGTAAATAGAGCTGTGATCCAAAGCCGACACACTGAGCTGAGCCTTGAGGTTAAAACTCCTCATTCTACTACAACCAGGCTGGGCCTGAGGGAGCTGCAGGTAGATTCATGTTACTCTGCAGCTCTTTCTCTTCATGTCTGCATTGCTGTTTGAAACCAAGTGCTTTGGAAACCACAGAAAACATTTCGTCTTCTTCAAAGAATAAATCAACAAACAAATCTATACAAATAAGGACCAACTCATCTAAATGAAATAGATTGGCATTTAGCATCGTCAGTAGAGACTTTGACATTTATATGAGCCAGGTTAAATATTAACTCAAGAGGAAATTAGAGTGCAAAGCTACAGAAGTCAACTATATAGCAGAGTATTCCTTTGGCTTACCCAACCAGCTAATCCACATTCCTGAATCCAGCCAAGCCTGACATGGATAGACCGTCGTTCTCAGATGACAGGTAAATGTTGTTTCTACCAAACCACAACTTCTCCAATGAATAAATCATTAGTGGGCACAAGACGACCAAAATTCACGCATGGAAAATTTGCCTGCAGATGGAGGAAGTAAAATTCTACCATTTGTCTGCATAATTGGGGGACTTTTTGTAAATATCAGTTTCAATTTTGGCTTCAAACCACTGCAAAGATCATTGTGACAGCCAAAAAGGTTTTTTTGAACATTAATGCTGTTAGCAAGATAATTTATTTTGACAAACAATGGTCTTCAAGTGAACTTTTCAGTCCACTGGACATTCTCTCTTTTTTCATTTTGCTCCAGCGCTATGCAGCTTTAGCATTTTATGAGCCTAAGCCCTTAGCAGCAGCTATTCACATGCAAGTGTCTCCAGCCTGAAGCTTAACAAAAACCACAGAGATATATTCCAGCTGAAAAGATCCCTTTAGTTAATTTAATATAAAATAATGAATTGTTGCCCTTTTAAAAAGCTGTTATGATTTCCTAGCAGTTGAAACATTTTAAGGTTGGAAGAGGCCGTATGGCGCAGTCCCCTCTTTCTGTTACAGACAGAGGGCTCATTAATTTAAGAAAGGGACAGGAAGATGCAAATTCTTTATTGAAGCATGCAGGGATTGGCCTCTCTCGCTTTGAGCCATTAGGATGCAGTAAGAAAATCTGAAACTCCTAATAGCAGAACCTATTGATTACCTTTGGATTTAGTCCTTTTCTAAAGAAAATTCTGTTTTACTTAATTTTTTTCTGTGTATGCTTTTGTAGCTCTGAGAGGAAATCTAGGAGCTGCAATGTAGAGCATGATAACAGCATTTTTTCCAAGTTTGGTTGCAATTCAACGCAGTTGGAAAGATACACTGCTTTATCTTTAACAGCAGTGCAATTTCAAATCTTGTACTGTTCAACATGTCAGCCAGTGAGTAGGATGGTATAAAATCTTTAAGCCGGGCATACACTACTATTTTTTTTTGCCCTTTTCAGGCCAAATCTCCAGTCGTACAAGAATTTTTTGATAGGGCTCACTTTCAGCCTGACGAAGGGCGATCAGCCACTCACGACCACCTCACAATCAGGAATCGTAGAGTAGGGAGAAAATCAAACATGTTGGAAATTCAGACAGCCGTCTTTGGCAAAACGCTCAGTGTGCATGCAAAAACAAGAATTCTTCTTATTCTTCTTCTTCATCCCAGAAGAGAACACAAAAGCACGGTCGGGGTGCAGGTGAAATCGAGTTCTTTCTGTAAAATTGACAGACAGTAGTAGCCATGTTTACTCAGCCATTTCTTTCTGCAAATACGTCGTCACCTTTTCTTTTTAGGGCATTCAGCACACAAAATTAAACAAATTGCCAAGGCAGCACGTTTCTCTCTAGGGATCTTCATATTCCTCTTTTATTTGTTTGGCTTCCAGATAAACAAGTCAGAGTAGCTACATCTCACTGCGTGATTTTTAGACGTACAGTGTTAGCAGGTAGATCGCATCAGAGCGTTGAGTCGGACAGTGTCAGGACTGTGTGATATTTGAAAACGTTGTATGCCTGGCTTTAGATAAACTCCTGCCTCATTGTACAGTGGAGGATTCCAGTCTCCATAGCCAATTACAGCCATTTAAAGCTCTTACCAGTGGATTCCAGCAAATTTTTCAATGTCAAAACTGTTTTCCAAACCCAAATTTGAAGAGTTCTGGTCCTTTCTATAGTAACCTTCGGTATACATCTATGGCAGGTATTTAGTTAGAGGTCACGCTTTCAAATGAGGTAAAAAGGATGAATATATCCAGTTTTTAGACACTGGTATGGGGATGAATTAGGGCTGGGCGATATAAAGAAAATCTAATATGATATACACTCACCGGCCACTTTATTAGGTACCCCATGCTAGTAACGAACTGCCTCAATTCTTCGTGGCATAGATTCAACAAGGTGCTGGAAGAATTCCTCAGGGAGTTTGGTCCATATTGACATGATGGCATCACACAGTTGCTGCAGATTTGTCGGCTGCACATCCATGATGCAAATCTCCCATTCCACCACATCCCAAAGATGCTCTATTGGATTGAGATTTGGTGACTGTGGAGGCCATTTGAGTACATTGAACTCATTGTCATGTTCAAGAAACCAGTCTGAGATGATTCCAGCTTTATGACATGGTGCATTATCCTGCTGAATGTAGCCATCAGAAGTTGGGTACATTGTGGTCATAAAGGGATGGACATGGTCAGCAACAATACTCAGGTAGGCTGTGGCGTTGCAACGATGCTCAATTGGTACCAAGGGGCCCAAAGAGTGCCAAGAAAATATTCCCCACACCATGACACCACCACCACCAGCCTGAACTGTTGATACAAGGCAGGATGGATCCATGCTTTCATGTTGTAGACGCCAAATTCTGATCCTACCATCCGAATGTCGCAGCAGAAATCGAGACTCATCAGACCAGGCAACGTTTTTCCAATCTTCTATTGTCCAATTTCGATGAGCTTGTGCAAATTGTAGCCTCAGTTTCCTGTTCTTGGCTGAAAGGAGTGGCACCCGGTGTGGTCTTCTGCTGCTGTAGCCCATCTGCCTCAAAGTTCGACGTACTGTGCGTTCAGAGATGCTCTTCTGCCCACCTTGGTTGTAACGGGTGGTTATTTGAGTCACTGTTGCCCTTCTATCAGCTCGAACCAGTCTGGCCATTTTCCTCTGACCTCTGGCATCAACAAGGCATTTCCGCCCACAGAACTGCCGCTCACTGGATGTTTTTTCTTTTTCGGACCATTCTCTGTAAACCCTAGAGATGGTTGTACGTGAAAATCCCAGTAGATCAGCAGTTTCTGAAATACTCAGACCAGCCCTTCTGGCACCAACAATCATGCCACGTTCAAAGTCACTCAAATCACCTTTCTTCCCCATACTGATGCTCGGTCTGAACTGCAGGAGATTGTCTTGACCATGTCTACATGCCTAAATGCACTGAGTTGCCGCCATGTGATTGGCTGCTTAGAAATTAAGTGTTAACGAGCAGTTGGACAGGTGTACCTAATAAAGTCACCGGTGAGTGTATTTGGGCTATATTGCGATACACGATATATGTCACAATATGTTCAAATTACCTTCAAAAACAATACAATGCATAAAATTGCACCGATATACTTATTTAAACCTTTGGTTTCAAATTTAAAACATTTTACTTTAACCAGTTCAAAGCTTTTCACCGATATTACTGCCACATTATGTCCTTCGGTGCAGCTATTAGACCTTTAACAAGATCCCAGCAAACACGCAATGCTACATAAAGTGCAAAACAAAAAAAGTTTTTTTTGAGCAGAATGAAAGGAAATCACCTCAAATTACAAAAACAAAAGTGGAAATACTGTCTAAATATTAGAGTATAATCAGAGCATCTCCTGCCTCTTTGCATTGACCTTTACATGCTAAAATTGAGAACATTGCCAAGTTTAGAGAACACCTATAAAACCTCTGAACAAAACCTCATCCCATCACAGGTATTAGAGCATCTAAAAACATTTAAATAACATAATAAATAGCACTTGTGATTCCCCTCCATCTCTTTCGGTTTCTCTCATATGGGATCGCTTTTTCAAACAAAGAAGCAGGGCTTACAACATTCTTAATTTTCCAGAGGATCAGAAGTCGTAGAATAAATTTGTACTGCTACCTTTTACAGCACGTCTTACAAACTACCTTCCTCGGCGTAAAATCCAAACCACTGCCATATATTGCTTAGCTGAAGCACCTGCTGTTGCCATATTTTATTTGCCGGTTGCTGTAGTTTTCGTTCCGCGCAGAAAAGAATCCTGTTTGGAGGAGGGGTTTACGATGCATTCAAAGTGTGTGGGAAAAATAAAACTCTCAGTGAAATAGATGCAAGCGGCTTAATGTCGAACAAATTTGTACTCGATGCTTGCGATAGATTGTTTTTAACTACCATGCGTGGGAAAACTCAAGATACATCCAGTATAATCAGTATATCTCTCACCCCTGGGAGGAAATCCAGACGTAAAGCGACTTCTTCTTACTACGTTTGTTTCTCCTTAATTAGCAAATGCAGGGAAATTCTTCAATTACATAAAATACTTTTTATTTCCAGACTGTATAAAGTCCTATTTTAGGCAATAGTTGGGAACCAACTACTCCTTACAAATAATTCATGGTAAAAAGAAAAAAAAAAAAACTTAAGATATTTGATCTCTCCTCCAGTGCACATGTAAACATTATATATAAAAGAAAAAAAGGCCTTCATGCTTATAATTTGTTTAAAATTGATAATCTTTTTCGAAGTTATATTAATATTGATGATTTCTATAACAATAGTTCATTCATATCCTGCTCATCGAGTACCATGCCACGCTGTAAGGCCATCTACATTGCCAAAAACCACAAGTAACCTCTCAGCCTATGGAAAACACCGAACACCTTATATAAACAAAGTTAACCCTCATTTGGTTCCACTTGGCCAGGTGGACTTTTTAAAGCTCACGTGTGCAAACATTAGAAGGATTTATGTTAAACATATACAGTATATACAAAATGTTTATTTTGTCTGTAAAGGTGTGTTCAGTGTTAGAGTTACAGTACAGGCGACAAACAAAGAGGTGGAAATCTGATACATCCTAAAAGTGTGTCAATGGGGCCATACAGCTGTTAGCCTTGTCTAGTTCCCGGAAAACATTGCTCTTTACTGCCAAGCAAGGATCTGACAGTCAGCTGGAAAAATGAGGACACTGCAGAGATGGAGCCCTAGAAATGAAATACTCATAAAAAAAACACATCACTGTATGCCTGCAGCTCAAGGGCAAATGTGTAAGCACGCTTTTGGTTAGGCGAGAATAAAACATGAAAATATACATGAGCAGGACTGTATGTAGGCTAAATGTCTCATAGATGCATGAGTGTCCATGAGGGTCCAGGCCTTTACACAAGAGAAAATGCTCAATCAGCATCGGGTCCATTTCTCACGAGGATAATCGTAAGTAGTTCAGGAGGAGGAGCCCCAGTCCTACAGATCGCCAAAAAAGTTCAGTCTTTGTCAAACAATAAAAGCTAGTTAGTGAGTACTCAACTTAAACCTGGTTTCCAACATCAAATTAACAGTATAGGATTTTAAAAACATATAATCATCTTAAACTAAAACAATATAAGCCCACAACCTGTTCTGATAACATTTACTCTGGTCTTTTTAAACCATAATATTGTTTTATGTCATCAGCCCACAACTGACTAACAGATTGTAATATTCAAAAGGGCAAATAGTATAGAATTCACATATCTAAGAATAGCTTAGTTATCACCGGTATCAGGAATGGGCCATGTTTACACGCATCAGTCAGCTTAGTATAGAAATGTGAATGTTTCTGCAGATTTAGCTACTACTTCAATAAACATCAACAATCATATCCAGAATGTTACTCATGTTTTTAACCCTCCAGATATCCACATTTTCTTTTGCATTTCATACTATTTCTTTTGACACCTTTACTCTGCATTACAGACCTCATTACTTCTCCCATAGATATTATGTTCCTCTATGGCTCTTTATTATTTACTCATTGAGTGCATGTGCAATATCGTACCTTTGATCACATTAGTTTACTAATAAACAGAAAATAAACTTTGGAAAAGAGAGATAAAATATAAAAAGCCAATTTGTTGCAATTATTTAATTATAAGACTTTTGTATGCAAGCAAAGCGAGTTACTAGTGTAGAAATGTGCGAAGTACCTGAATAGGCCCCCTTAAAGACTATTATAACCTATATTCTTTCAAGAGTAAATAAAAGTACTTGTAAACTGAAGGTCTTTAAACATAATCATAGCTTCTCTCTACAAGTTTAATGTAATCAAAAGGGATGGCATGTCTTAAGATGATCAAAATACATCTTGCCTTTTTAAAAAGTGGTTATGAGCTACTGAATCAAGTTTAAAGCACATTTACAATATCTTACACAAGGTCTTTAAAGTAGTATCCAAGTCAGCTATAGTCAAAAAGCTAATTTTGTTAGACTGCACCTGGTCAGATTGAAGACTAAAAATATCCCTGACTAATGTATGAGGAGTGTTGACCACTTCCTATGTCATCATGTGTATAAGGTCATTTTAGTGGCTGACACTAGCGTGCAAGTAAGTTTGTCTAAAGACTTCTACATCTGGATAGCTCTAAAATGGGTAATAAAAAAGATATTGCTTGTTATTCAGCTGCAGGCAAACTGTGATTTACAGACATGCCTTGGTAGAGATAAGCTGGAAATTGATTATTCCACCCTCTTAGATTGTGTGCATTAGTGTAAAGTGTTCAAAAATGTATCCAAACAAAAAAAACATGAGAGGAACCTAATTAAAGTAAAATACCACAACAGTTCTCCTTTATCATTAAGTGAATCAAGCTCAACGAAATGTTTTCTCTCAACTATAACTGTCTTAGCACTTTTATCCCATATTTGCATTAAAAAAAAAAGACAAACAAACAAAAACATGTAAAGTGGTTCCCCTTTATGAATCTACCCACCTGACCAGTAACTGTAGAGTCAACGCCTCAGGGACTCTGAATGTGATGCGAGTCACCAGAGGAACATGCCTGCTGGTTGCTGCAGACGCCTCACCTTACTGGCTTTTGGAGGACGTGACTCAGCCCTTTAAATAACCTGACTCAAAATAGTAAAGGTTTACAAGGAAAAACGTGTTTCTAAAAACAGCTCCTGGTTTAGGTCGTGCAGAACAGTTACATTGGCTGGCAGGTCAAAGATAAATTAGATGACTCCTCTATAACAGCTTTCTGATCAATACCACAGTGGACTGGTTTTTAAGATCTCCTTATTCTGCATTAGTGCACGCACAAATGGAGGGTATTATATGGTGAAGAATATGCTGCAAAAGCTGAATACGGCCTGACATTTAACCCTTCCTAGCTAGTTTCCTGCGATTGAGCAGAAGCAGCACAATAGAAGCTGATATCTAACAGGGAAACCTACAGCAGCAACAAAACAGAGCAAACACCCTGGCTAAGAATGGGCCCACGTTAGCCACAAAGGTGGAACAAAGGATAGAGTGCCACGTTGACCCCTAGACCACTTTGTATGACTTTATATGTTCCATGGAGAGACTTTCTTGTACCTTTTTATCTTTTTTTGGTGGTCAGAGGGCCCGGTGGCGCCAGTGTACGGCAGCCTCGCTTCTGTCAGTGAGCCCCAGGGCAGCTGTGGCTACAATGTAGCTTGCCACCATCAGTGTGTGAGTGTGTGTGTGAATGGGTGAATGAATGTAGTGTAAAGCGCTTTGGTCAGGTTTCCTAACTTGAATAAAGGCGCTATATAAGTACATGCCATTTACCATTTACCATTTACCATTTTTTTCAGGGCTTTCTTGAGGAGATATAAGATATTAAAGAACTTCAAGGCACAAAAAGGAGAACCACTTGTTTATACTTTTGATTGTTTCTTAATCAAAAATATGTTAATTTTTTCCCCATTAGTCTTTGCTCATGTCAGCCTGTTACACAGACAATGAAGCTACATTTACAAAACTGTCAAAGGTAAGAATGACTTTTTTGATAAACTTGGACTAGTCCAAGACGATCATGGAGGTGAAGATACCGGATTATGACGTCCTGTGTTTACATGTGGTGTTCAGGGGTGAAGCCAGATAAACATGCTGCCAAATTTCTTCAAAACCGCCTTCTACCAGCTTATGGTAAAGAAATAAACATTCAATTTATAGGGAACAGCTTTGACCAGTCAGTGTTTAAACTTCTCGCTGTGCCCTGTGATAAAACCAGACATTTTAGGGGGAGCTTTCATTATGACACACCTTTTCAATAACCATGTCGACTAAATAAGCATTGTGATATGTCACACCTGTGAGATGGATGGATAATAGCGCTGACCGACATATTAAGACAGAATTGGGAACAATATTTAGTAAACAAGCCTCCTGTTTGCTAGAAAAACGAGCATAAACTGAAGTGTGATGTTCATATTCTTCTGCATTTTCTGCTTTTAAAGCAATTGAAGCTTTTGAGTAATGCAACCAAAAACAGGAACAGATGCTCCTTATTTGGCCTTTTCTTACAGTTTTAGTTTCGTACCAAACTTGCTCTGATTTAAAATAAGCCAGGAATCCTAATCTCTTATATTCTTGAAGAACTAACTGATTCAAATGATCATGATCAATGGCCATAGGGTATAAAAGCTGAGAAAAGTATTTCATAATTTAGCCCCATCATTCATGAAAATAAAATACTAAAAGAAGGTATAATGGTTAAGTATATGGGTAGGAAATTGTTTATAGGTAGAAAATGAAAGGCTAAATGGAAGCACAGGGGTAGTAAATTAGAGAGCCAATGGGAAGAGATTCAATGTTTCAAAACAACCTGCCAGTAAAAAATTAGAGTCTAGAAAAAACATTTTAACTATGTTAGGTGTGGAGACAAGAATGTTTTAACTTTTTAGTTGATATGCCTGGTTTATGACTGAATGGTTTTAAGGTCAGATCGGATAACGGATTAAAAAAAGAGAAATAAATGCATATTTGTAGAACGTCCTGGGAAAAAAATAGAGGTGTAAAATAAGGAACTGAGAATATGCAGGGGAAGAATGCAAGAAAAAAAGAAAACAGTCTGCAGGGATATAGCTTTAATTTTTATGTAAATCTCTAAAAAAGTTTAACTTAAATGGCAAAAGTATTTGTTTTGAAGAGATAAAAAAAATTACTAAATAATCAATAAAACAAATTTGTCATATTACTTCTGAAAGTTCAGTGAACTTTGTGTCTAAAACCAACAAAACCTCAACCTCGATGGCACAAACCATGCAAGAAGCAGCAGACTTTGTTTCCTGCTCTCCAAGTAGAGCATGTTTAGGGGAAGGTGCAAATTCTTTAACAGCAGAAATAAAATAAATAAAATAACTTCAGGCTTTGATTCACCAGCTAAACTTGTTATACAAATTGTTGCACAAAAGCCAGAAGTGTTAAATAAGATCAAGCAGTTGTTGCAACTTTAATTTAAATATACTAAGAGAGCCAACTGAAGAGCAACATCTCTTTTTCTAAATCTACACGAACAATGAAAGTACAGCAGCTACACAAAGTATTTTTAGACCTCTAAAAACGAAGCAGGTTAACCAACCAGGAAGGCAGTAATCTGTCACACAACGGCCCATTTATAAAATTAGAACAGTAATAACGCATGCAAAAGATGTTTTACAGAGTTTTAGCAACCTGCATGCCACTTGAACCAAATGCAGTCAATAAGTAGTAATATTAGGTAAACAGACCCACGGAGTGTAAGACAGGCTTTAAACCAAACTAAACCATTTTTGTTCATTAGGTATTTATAAAACCTTTTGATCTAAATGTAGAAAAATTACATTTACACATAATAATGCTCTCACACAGCCCTTCAGCTGAGATTTCCTGACCATGTTACACATCTCACTAAGTGCGCTTAAAATGAAGCCGCAGAACTGGCAGCCATGCTCCAGATAATAGTATCTAAATATGTTTTTAATTACTTTATGCAACAAGCTGTTATAAAGGCCTAAATGAAGGCTAAACGGTTGTAAAGAAGAGCCTAGACCAAAGTTCACTTCCTGTGTCCTCTCAGCTTCCCGCTTTTTTTTACTGGGTCCAGCACTGCTGCATGTTTGGGATCACAGGGGAAAAAAGCCTGCTCGTTTAACTGCTACAAAAACACATAGTCAGGTGAAAATGGTTGTCAGTGGAGTCTGAATTAAAGCAGTAGTGGTGGAGAATTAAGCTCCTCCTTATGTACACCTGAGCTCAGCAGATGGAAATCACTCCAATTTCTCAGCTATTACTGCTTTAAAATAAAGATGGAAATTACTTTAGCTCTTACAAAAAACTGGAGGCTGTATTTGTAGATCTACAAGGGTGATGCTGATACAGAGAGGCAGAAGGAGTCAACATGTGGCGAGCTAGCTGGCTGGGTGGAGAGTAGAGAGATGGCACTGCACGCCTGGAACGGAGCATGTTACATGGGAGTGTCTGTCTGCTGGAATGCATTCTGCCTTAGGGCAGATTCCTGAGCACATTCAGGCTCTTCTGGCAAGTTGATTTCTATCAATCCCCGCTTTGTGACAAACCAACATCACTTCTCTGAAGATGTCCAATCTGCCTTATGATATGGAGCCTCTTGTGGGTATGGAGGGCTTTTGAGGTAGAGTAAACAATAGGAAACTACAATTCGTGTCCATTCTGAAGAAGAGTAATGCATCCAGTCCAGGGATGATGTTACTACAGATAAAGTACTGTGGGAGCCCTTTCCCCACCTTTCTCGTCCATCAAGCCTGACAGATAAGCAGATCTCAACAGCCATCGATTTATCTACGGTTTTAAGTCACTAGCCATTGCACAAATTATCTACTTTATCTATTAAAATATTCAATGGATAAATAAGTAAATAAAACTATTTATTCTCTGAAAATATGGAAATACTAAAAATTATGTTGATTTTTCATGAGGCAAGCCATAAAAAACCAACCCCTCCCTTCCTGGAAAAAAGTTATCCCCCTCCTTTGCTATTTTATTATGTGAGATTTCTATCTTGCATAATAAACTTGCTTAGGAACGACCAACATATTAGAGGGTTGCACTGACGACTCATAGCAATTATTAAAAAAAAAACTAGTTGCAGCACCAATTGTTTATTATTTCATTATAAAAGATAGACTGGGAAAAAAGTTCCCTAATGGATCAAGCCCCGCCTTACGTTCCCATTAAAATCTTAGTCTTTCCATAAAGAAACTTACACCAACAATCCAACATGGTGGTGGTAGTATGATGATCTTTCTTCAGAACCTGGACAACTTGTCATAAATCATGGAATTAATACTGCGCTCGATCAGAAAAATCCTGGAGATCAAAGTCGACTGGTTTGTGAAAATGAATAATTTAATTAATAATAATTTAACCTGAATCCACATCAGGAGTGTCCATTCATCAACATGTTTAGACTCAAAGAAGTTTAGAATCAAAGAAAAATTTTTTTTTTTCCACCTTTGGTGGGGCTTTTTTTCACAAAATACTTTTTGCAATTAAACTATGGCTTGTAAATGAAGCCACACACGTGACGATCGACTTAAGTCTGGTTTATGCTCAGAAACCAGGTCGTATGCGTGTTTGTCGCAGTTAACGCAAAAATGCCCCCCACCTCCTCAAAATTGTAAGTGACCGCAGACTAGAGACTGACACGGGAGTGGATTTTCACTCCTGTCCCGTCCCACTCCCACAGAAAAAAATGGTGTCCCGTCCCGATCCCGGGACGGAGTAGAAATCTAAATCCTGTCCCGTCCCACTCCTGGTGAAATTACTCCCACTCCCATCCCGCTCCCATTCAGAATGACTCCCGCTCCTGCTCCACTCCCATTCTTGTTGTTTTTGAGCGCGGGTTAAAAACTCAGAGCGGAAGTTACTATTGGTTTGCTCCCGCTCCCGTCTGCTCCCGTTAATGTTTAATCCTGTACCGTCCCAATCCCGTGATCGTTACTAATACTGACTCCCATCCCACGGGAATCCCGTGACCTGTGGGATTCCCGAAAAAATGTCAGTCTCTACCGCAGACAGACCACAGATGGTGTCACATGGAGGAGAGAAAGGAGGCCTCTGATTGGTCTATTCTACATCCGCTCTACTTTATGCGTATTTCCTGTTTGGTACCTAACGGCAGAAACTCTGGCTGAAATGACGTCCACAACGGCTGGCACACCTCAGCTACTGGGCAGGACAGTTTGTAGCTCTGTGCGACGCTCTGTTGGTTGGCACCGGAAGCCAAATCATGCAGCGCCACGGCCAGTGTTTGGGGGACACACACAGGCGTACTGTGTGCCATCCGGCATTGGATGACGGGTTGTAGAGGCGAAACAAGCTCCTCAAACCGTCACGCAGACACCCACAATCCTAGCTAGTTCGTGATTACCCCTCCTGCGTTGTGGCGTGGAATAACACGCTCCAAAATTGGGCATAAACTAAAAATATCTGCAACATACCTGCGACACACTGCTGCAGGAGCATACACAGCCCATTACTGTCAGGTATTATAAATACCTGACTGCAGCTGCTGGGTGGCAAAACTAATTATCAGTTTCAGGCAGAAATTACCTTTTACTTACTACCAATCTAATCAGGATTGGAAATTATAAACGGGAAGAAAGGTTTTGATAGATTTTCACCTTTTGAAAACTTATTTTTGGTATTTATTCAGGTTATCTGTTAAAGATAAGCTCTGTGTAGGCACCATGATGCTCCATCTTTCCGGTTATTTTGATATTTTCATTATATATATTTAAATAACCAGGAGACATGGCAACAGATTCTGATAGAAATTGTAATCTTACTCAGATCAGAAAAGTTGCTTAGAGTTTACAGAAGGCAGCTGCTCCCCTCTGGCCTCACCTCTCAGGAAGTTAGTTTTCACTAATAAAAATCTGTTTCATCATATGTCCCAAATCTTGAAATATGATCCTCCTTAAAATTTTGAACATGATTAAGTGTATTGTGTGTTAAGCTATGGGTTACATGCATAAATAAATGTATTGCAGCTACATAACATAAGTACATAAAAGAAGAAAAGTTTAGGTTCTTCTCATCAATTCCTGCTAAAGAGCCCCACCCAGGCGAGTACAGCCAGCACCGTGCTTCACAGATTTTAATCTCTTGTGGAGTTAAATAGTTACACTGCTCTTTAAGAAACTAAATATTGTAATTTGTGTGTGAAACCATGTTCCTCTGTTACTGGAGAAGAAACAGGAACAAGATTTGAAACAGTAACATTTACTTAAAACGAGGAACCACTGCTGCCAATCTCCAAAGTGTGACGCTGGATAAAACTGATGAGATTACCTCCTGATCTGAGATCAGCTGAGCGTTTTGGGGAATCTAAACGGGCTTTCTCACCTAATCATCCCTGATCTGAGATTAGCCGGTGAAATCGAGACAATCCGCGCTACCTGGGAGGAGTTCTGGACACGGAAACAGACATGTTGGCTCGATATTTAATTAGTTTCCTTCACAAACTAGATGGAAATACCAGCAGCTAGGAAGGGAGATATATAAGGAGCTAAAAACTGACCAAACAATGGATTAACACGCATTGATTGAAAGCGGTTGGTTTTAATATCGTTTCGGGCCCAAACCAGACTCGGTTGTCTAGGGCACGTCGGCCTCGCTTAGGGGCAAACAAGATGTTAATCCAAGTTATTACAACAAACCAGGATCAAATTACCATAATATAAACCTGAATGGACAGTATTTCCCTTTTCGACCACGCTGTGGTCCCACCGCATTCCCAGACGTTAGCTGTTAGCTAGCCGTTAGCTTGCTAGTGTCGACATACCTGTTCCTCCTCACTTCACTTCATTTCACCAAAATACGTGAACGCTTTCGCTTCCAGTGAGGCAGAAACAAGCTCACTTTTGGTCCAAAACAACAAAAGCCTATTTGGGTTATTTTTTTAAAAGTTAAAAAGAACATAAAAACGACATTTTGAGCTCTTACCTTGTCCAGACAATTGACTTTTTCCGTGGGGTAAACGACTTGATTACATCTGCCACACAACGGATTCATGTTGGAGGAAACGCTCTTCTAGCTAGTTAGCAGACAACCCGGCGATGAAACGGGCCAAAAGTGGCGGCGTGCTGTCGATTGTTCGCTTTAAAACACCAGCTACTGTAGACAGGTAGAACCAGCGGCAAACCAAAACCAGAATCTAGTCGTGTGTAGCTCAGGAGGTTGTTGTTGAAGCCGCACAGCTGGCTGTCAGTCAGTCCACTAACCAGACACGGAAAGCGCGCCCCCGAGGCCCTCCTCCCCTTCCTCAAAATGCGCGTGTCCGCACAACAAGGAGGGGGGGGGGTTAAGTTTGGGTTATTTATTTTTGCCTAAATTAAAATTTTAAAAATATTATCCAATTTTGGTGTATTATCTGAATCGAATCAATTAAACAGATATTTGAAAGCATTAATGGATATCTCATCCACCTTCATGCACCTCCAGTTTTTTCTCCATCTGTTCTCGTATAGAAACTAATGCAGCCACCTGGTAGATATTGGAGGTTTCACAAATTCTGTGCTTTTAAATCATATTTTACACAGCTGCCACGTTACCTGTATGTCCTGCTTCACATCCAGGTGAAACTGTTGCTTAGGGCGACACCTGCTGGCCAAGATTGTTAGGTTGACATTTTATGATTCATCCATTTTCTATACCAGGGGTTTGCAACCTGGGGCTCCCGGGCAGCAAGTGGCTCTTTTGGGACCTCTACATAGTGGCAGAGGTGTCAAGTAACGTTACTGTACTTAAGTACACTTTTTTTTTTTTAGGTATCTATACTTTACTTCATTACTTATTTTTCTTCCTACTTCTGACTTCTACTCATTACACGTTCACACAAGTATCTGTACTTTCTATGCCTTACATTTTTTTTTTTAATTGTTACTCTTGGCTGCGGTTTAATGTTTATAAATATTTATTTCAGATCATGTGCACCATCCACATCTAGTGAAAACTAGAGTAATTGCATATAACGCACACCATGAACGGTTCTAGACAGGGGCCAACAGGGGCCAGTGCCCCTGTAGAACATGCCCTGGCCCCTGTTTTGGCCTCTGTACTGAAGACATAATACTCAAAGAAATTCTAAAGATGATATGCACTGGAACAGACATGGTTACTGATAGGTGCTTAGGATCTATTTCATTTTTTTTCTTTACTAATTCAGTTTTTTTCTATTTACTTAAAAGCAATAAGGTGATAGCTTCAGTGCTATTGAGATAGGGTCCCAGTTTTCATCTGCTACATGTTTTTTTGTTTTTCAAAATAAATTGCTCTAATTTTTACAGCTGAATTTATTAGTTTTTCTTTAGTTCTAATTCAGATTTTATAGAAAACGGAAATTTTAACTTAAATTATGTCAAAAATATGTAAAATTCCTAAAGTATGGATGTATATTGACCTAATATGGCATAGAATTTTAATTCAACCTAATTGAAAAGAGATTTCACTTTATGCAGCTCTCTTAATATATTTGAATCCCTTGCCTTGTTTTTTATTTCATGCTTTTCTGGCCCCCATGAAAACACGCTGGCCCCCTCCTGGCCCCCTGGTACAGTTGTTTTAAAACTGCCACTGACACAAACACTCATTGGTTAGCTATTCATCAAATTTGTGCTGATGCCAAGTTAAATAATCAGAAGCAAGCAGGTGTTCTTCAAACTGCAAACGCGAATTACCATGCTAGAATGTTTATTTAGAAAAAGCTGTTCAAATGTCTGAAAGGTCGGACACAGGCGAGAGCGTATCGAGAGATGGAGACGGAGACCAACAAGACCTCCCTCATCATTGGCCCTATATCAAATAATTATTCAAAATAATCGAAAAAACGAGCTTTCAATTCATATAGTGGCATCTGGCTGTTTTTTTAAAAGGTCACTTTATACTTTAAGTAGTTTTTGGAGCACATACTTTTTCACTTTTACTTGAGTAAAGAGGCCGAGTTGATACTAGAGTGCTTTTAAACTGCAGTATCTATACTGCTACTTAAGTAACAAATGTTTGTACTTTTGACACCGCTGAATAGTGGCCAAGTAATGTAGTATAAATCAATTACCAGTCTTAGAAGCTTTAGAGGACTTTTAGAGAATATTTGATTGCATCTTCACAACAGAAAGACATTAAAACGATCTACAATATGGTTCAAGGTCTACTTGTAATCAGCTTGGATTGATTTTTACATCCAATAACATCCCATAGAAAATAAATCTATGCTTCATCCTTCTGAAACGTTATATGATCTTACTCTCTTTAAAGCTTAAATGCAAATAAATAGATGGTTGTTTCAAACAGTAACATATTTCCCATAATGGATATTTAACAAAAATAATAAGTTGTCTTTTATTAAAAGCTGATATAATAATTGAGAGTCTAAACAACTTTTACTCAGCTCGGACTTAGACAAAATGGCTCTAAGCAGTCATAATAACATGGACAGTCAACACATAAAATTAAATGATGACAACTCAGACCTCTGGGTTGAGAAATAGAGGCGTAGAGATTTGCAACACTTTGGGCTGTTTTAAGCATCTTAATTGCCGTTCAACTTTCTGTTTTTACCCATTTTGAAAAGTTCTAAAAGACGAGGCCTCATATATGCAATAAGTCACCGTTTCATAATTTAAAGTTTATAGAAAATAAAAAAAGCTAATTGAATATAAAAAGGTCTTGCTAAATAACAGAACAGGATAATGTTAAAAAGAAAAAACACAGCTTGACGTATAGTGGTGATCTACTTTTGAAAAAAAAAACAAAAAACAAATACTCAGAAGTTTATTTGTAAAACCCAGAATTAACCCTGCATCAATTTCCTTATGCTTCACAACTAAGGGCTACTTTGCGTCATCTATGACAAAATATCAAAACAGAATAGTTTGCAATTGTAGATAGATGTGGTGACGTCTCACAAGGCACTCTGCGCTGTATTGAGGGATTATTTTTCATGCTCCAAAATGATCATTCAATCAAAACAAGCAAGTAAAACTCACCTTTGACCATTTCTTTATTAGATGGACAAAGATGTGCACACTTAAATTTATAGAACTTCTCATATAGATACACACATCTTTTGACAAGAGCTTTTTATTGAACCTGATTTGCAGCAGTTGCCGGCTACTTCTCACAAAATATCAAAACTAAACGCAGCTACACTGTTAGAAAATGTTCAAAAAAATTCTTATTCTTTAAAAAAAATGTTTCAGAGTACAACTTTGATTTACAAGGTGATCGATTTCTTTTGTTTAATTGCACATATTATTCAGGTTTCAGCACGGCCCAGCTTCAACGATGCTGTATTTTTCATGACCTTCTCCCTCCACCTCTGTGTATCCTGCTTGCTGCTTTTGGAACTTCATGGAGGGCCAGTAGCTTTTGCGTCTCTGCAGAACATTTATTTATAGAACATGTTACAAATAGAACATGCAACAATTTATTGATATGATCTACTTGGTGTGGGCAGCGTACCTGGATGAGGTAAAGAGACGAGGAGCCGATGGGAAAGCAATGGATGCAAACAGCAACAAGAATTAATGCCAAGAGTAGGACCAGAGCAGCTGCTATACCAGCTATGATGCCAGTGTGAGACAATCCTTTACTCTTGGTTGAAGACTCGGTTTTTACTTCTGCATACAACAGTAAGACACATGTTTTTAAATCTGAAACTGTAGTTTGTATATTTTAAGTTTTATTTGTCACTCACCGCTGCCCAACTTGTAAATCTGATCATCTAGAAAAAATGAAGTTTAGCTCTTAAGATTAAAACATTCATAATAAACAAGATATATTACTGGGTGGAAAAAAAATCACCTGTTTTACACCCTCTTTGTTTTGGGGTTGAAGGTGTAATGTCATCTGTATCTGGTGCAGCAGAGGAACCAGTGAAACTGTCATCCCTGAAGTAATCATCACATGTTGCGCCTTGGCTCTGTTTACACGCAGCACAATGAACTCTGTTTTACTTAAAAACACGGTCAAATCAAAACAAATATCTGCGATGGAGTCCTACCTCCTCCGAACAGGAGTAGTCCAACCATTCTTGCCTGTGTCGATCCATGCCATCCGAGCATCTGAAAAGCAATGTTTGTGAAGAACAGTGGGTGATATTATATTTTCTGTAGCAGGTCTGAAGAAGGAGCTGCTCACCTCTGGAGAACATTACACCAACTGCAACCAGAAGTTTGGTTGGAGGAGAGGCAGAGCTCACAGCTGTCATGTAGGAGGCAGGCTGGAAAGGGAGGGCAAACACATGGAGGAGGCATTTCATGGTTTTAAAGCTGATATTACAGAGATTTCACTCACTGGGAAGAGGTGTGAGCTCCACAGCAGACCTGTTGGTAATCTTTGTCATGTCGATCTCAACGCGATGGTACTCGTAGATTGTTTGTTGAGCTCCATCTAAAGGAGAGAAATAGTAACGTTTTCGTAGCTGATAAAACTTTAAAAACATTTTAAATCCTCTAAATCCGAAGAAAAAATGGAGGAAAACTTAATTTTCTTTGCCTTAGATACAGTTTAGTGTAGGAAAAAATAAATCAGTATCAAGAAATGCAATTAAGAGCAATAACATTATGATCAATATTTGAGTAATAAATCGATATGTCTTCATCACAACTAACGCCATGTCTTCATGTAATGGCTCCTGTTAGGCCACTGCACTGAAAACACACAGTGCAAAAACTAAAATAAGTGAGTACATATTTCTTGAAATAATTGTATTTTGCCTTGATTTTCACAGGTAGGTAAGACAATTTGCAGATGAAATAAAATGATTTAAGTTTAAAAATCTCATTTCAAAGTGCAAAATATCTAATTATCTTATCTTAATATCAAAAATATGAACTCCTGTGGCAGAGCATATTTGCCTGTTTAACTTAAGGGTAAATACACAAGTCTTAGCTATTCTCTTTACATTTTTAGAACAGTTTTTTTTGTGTAATACTAAATCAAATTATTATGACAATATGTGCTGACAGAAGAGGTAGTAACAATTCATAATGTAGACTAATATAATATTTCGCCTTTGCAATTTTCTCTAACAAGTGATCTGAAATTACAGTCAGCTTTAAGCTTCAGGCATTTAAGATAGGATAACAGTTTCACAAGATAAGATAAGATGAAATGAGATGAGATGACATAAGATATGATAGACTTTATTGATCTCACAGTGGAGAAATTCACTTGTCACATCTGCTCAATAGTCAAAAAAAAGTGCAGAACGGAGGAAAACGTGCATGGGGTATATACAGTGTAGCATGGGGTATATACAGTGAATTTATCTGTTGGATCAGGAGTCTGTAACCCTGGCTGCTTAATTAATGTATTAAACAATACAGTATTGCCCTGTTTTTAATTTTTTCTGTGAGTTTGCTATTCTTTTGTTGTGTGCCCATAAAAAATAAAAGAAAATACTGGCCCCACCATTCTCTCCCTGGTAAATAAATCTAGAATCACCACTGGTTGGATCATAAAGAGGCAAAAGGCCTTCCACCATTCCCCTTCAATAATCCCTTCAGGGTTTCTCTCTTGTGTACTCCTCTTTTAAGCTCCCCACAAAGTCCTTTGTCTAAGACCTCAGATAACTATGAATGAAGGCTGATTTTGTGTCTGGTAAATAGTTTCTGAGATGTTTCATTGTTTTTATTTGAATTCTGCTTGTTACGTAAAGCTCAGTCTTATACTGCATAATATTACACCCCCTATTTATATTTGAATAAAGAGATACAGAGACAGAGTTCTGAAGATTTGCATACACCTTACTTAAATTACATAAATGCTCTTGGAGTTCTGTTGCCCTAATTTAAAGAAATGAAAAGGCTTCCATTTAAATAAATGTACCAAAACAAATCTTGCCTAATATTTCAATTAGAGCTCAAGTAAAAAAATAAAACATTATTAGTTGTTTCTTTTTACACATCTTAACCAGGAATGTGGAAGGTGCTACATGTTTATTAAAGAACCCTCCCTGACCTGGTGATTGAGAGGTGGGTGACACGACCATAAATGCATCTGACAATCCGGCCTTAACTGGATGTTCCACTGATCCGATCACATCTAGCAATAGAGGGATCTAATGAAAGGATAACAGAACACAAAGGCAGCATATAAAGGTACGGTAGAAATGATGGGATCAGGTATCTAACAGCAGGGATCACAGCTGAGCCTCACGTCTCGGTAGCTGAAGGAGATTCTTCCTGTCTTATAAAGAGCAGCCTGAAACGTAAAGGCTCCATTCGCCTCTTTGCCTGGAAGTCTGACCCGCTCCCACTGGACCACAAACACTTCTCCTAAAAAAAAAGACAAAATATTAAAATATATATTAAAGATTTGAGTAATATGAAGTTATTAACATATGAGGTGATGTTATACCGTTATCCAGGTACTGAACGGTGGAGTCTTTAGAGTAGCTGGGGTCAAAGTTAGCCATCAGAGGGGCGATGTACTGCGTGGTGGTCAACATACGGTGAACAACATCACCAGTGTAGATGAATCCTAAAAAATAACCAGATGGAAAAATATGTAAATCTTAAGTGTAACGTGTTCAGCCTGCTGTGAACATATGGAGGAAAGGTTACTTAAGCATCTGTTAGGTTACTGAAGCTGTACCTCCTGTAGCGATGATAATCTGCCTCAGGTAATGTCCGTAAAAAGGAAAGTCGAAAGACAGAGCGACTCTCTGCAAACAGAGACACAAACGGACATGAGAAGGAAAAAAAATATATAGATGTAGACCTCTTATTGAAAAAAATCTGACATATCCATCTGACAAAGAAAAAAAACATTCCTAATTCCATGTAAGTCTTAGGTTTTAAAGGGTTGTGATCAGGGTTGTTCACACAAGAAAATATTTCTTAACAAAGAAAACTGAAAACAACCAATCCAATAAATTTAGGAAACATGATGCCCCTTTTTTAAAAGAGAGATGTGTCTACGCTTACAGATACTTTTTTAACTAGTGTAACTCAGACGTGTAAACTTATAAAATATACAAATAAAAACATAATGAACTACTTCTGTGTTTGCAATCTAGATATTAATTCATGTCTAAATATAACTTTTTTCTGAATCATTTTTTGCAGATAAATGCAGCTGACAAAAAAAATAAAAGTAAGTCTGTTAAGTCTCCAGATTTGATGTAAACGCCAGAAGACAACGGCCTCATTATTGAAATTTGTAGAGATAGGTAGCTCGTGCATAAACGTGGGGGTATAGCTCAGTGGTAGAGCATTTGACTGCAGATCAAGAGGTCCCCAGTTCAAATCTGGGTGCCCCCTACTTTAACCATTTGGTTTAGTACATTCTGAACAAAAACATTTTTAGGAACAGAAGTACTGAATTGCCTATTGTTTAGGTCTCTGCCTTGAAGAGACATTTAAAGTGGACATATTTTTTTTTTCTGAATAAGGTTGTCATGCCCAGCGGCTCTAAAACTGGGGGTCATTGCCCTATGGGGGCCTCCACAGAGCACCAAGCAGGCTTCAGAAAAACAAAACTAATAGTAACTAGTAATGCATGTTCTTGGACCTCAGATGGAAAAACACACAAACACCAACAAGATAAGATATGCAAGCACTGTTATCACATGATGCAGTTTATTGGTTCAGGTAAGATCTATAAAAATGTATATGCGAGGGGGTATAGCTCAGTGGTAGAGCATTTGACTGCAGATCAAGAGGTCCCCAGTTCAAATCTGGGTGCCCCCTGCTTTGTTTGTTTGGTTTGGTAAATAAATAAAAAATTATTAAGAGAAAAAGTAACTTCATGTGGCCCTAGGTTCTTTGCAGCTCTCCTGCTTATAACAATATAACACAATACATCCAAGGGACTCAAAATTGAACTAAGAGGTTCTTCCTCTGGCTAACTTTATAAGTAAGGTATATACAACCTGGGCTGATTAGGGATTCACCTGGACATTCCTGTGTTTTTGTCTTCAGTATAATACTTATGGACTTTTTTGAGTCCGATGCTGAAGCTGTCAATTTCACAGCTTCCGCTGTCTGGTTTAGGGAGGAACTGCTTATTCTGTCCAATAATCAAGAATCTTAAAACAATACTGCATCTGGATTATCATGTGAATCATCACCAAACTGTAATGCATTGTTCACTGGACTCAATTTCACCTCTGGTAAAAATTCTATTGAAATGTGTTCATAACTTTTCAAGTTAATCCCTTTGCAGACGGAAAAACACACAAACACCAAGAATCGAACATATGCAAGCACTGTTATGACATATGTCGGGGTATAGCTCAGTGGTAGAGCATTTGACTGCAGATCAAGAGGTCCCCAGTTCAAATCTGGGTGCCCCCTACTTTGATCATTTGGTTTAGTACATTCTGAACAACAACATTTTTAGGAACAAGAGTGTTGGATTTCCCATTGTTTAGGTCTTTGCCTGGCATTTATGGGTTAAAACTGGACCAAAAGGAAAAACAATTTAGTCCCTTAATAAGTTTATAAATAAGGCACAGTCTGTGTCTGCAGCCTCTGGTGTTTGTTCTGCTCTCCCCATCTTCATTCACTATGCTTTCTTGTTTGATCAGCAGATCGAGACTTTAAGTCAGGCATGGCTTGTCTTTCCTGTGTTTTTGTCTTCACTATAATACTTATGGACTTTTTTGAGTACAATGTTGAAGCTGTCAATTTAATTGCTGAACTTCTCTGATTTAGGGGGGGGGATGCTTGTTCTGCCAAGTAGGGAATCTTAAAAAAGTACTGCATCTGGATTATAATAAGATAAAACATTTTTACTTTATTGATCTCACATTGGAGAAATTTTGCTCTGCATTTAACCAATCCCCTCAGGGAGGGGAGCAGTGAGCTGCCATGATGCAGGAAGCAACCTGGGGTTAAGGTTATTACTTAGAGAGCCAGAGTGGGAATCAGGCTCATACTCAGGATTCCAAGGCCTTTCCCCTAACCACTAGGCCGCCACTCAGATTATGATGTGAACCGTCACGAAAATTTAATGGATTGTTCATTGGACTTAATTTTACATTTGGTAAAAATTCTATTAAAATATTTTCTAAACTTATCAAGTTATCCATTAGACAGACAGATAAACAAACACACACAAACACGACCAAAATGACAATCTTTTTGGCATACGTCACGGCAGATGCAGTATATTGGTTCAGGTGCGATCTATAAAAATGTATATGTGAGGGGGTATAGCTCAGTGGTAGAGCATTTGACTGTAGATCAAGAGGTCCCCAGTTCAAATCTGGACTTCAAATCTGGACTTTTTTGAGTCCGATGCTGAAGCTGTCAATTTCACAGCTTCCGCTGTCTGGTTTAGGGAGGAACTGCTTATTCTGTCCAATAATCAAGAATCTTAAAAAAAATCTGCATCTGGATTATCATGTGAATCATCACCAAACTGTAATGCATTGTTTGTTGGACTCAATTTCAATGCTGGTAAACGTTCTATTGAAATGTGTTAATACCTTTTGAAGTGAATCCCTCTGCAGATGGAAAAACACACAAACACCAAGAATCGTACATATGCAAGCAGTGTTGTCACCTGTGTGGGGGTATAGCTCAGTGGTAGAGCATTTGACTGCAGATCAAGAGGTCCACAGTTCAAATCTGGGTGCCCCCTGTTTTAATCATTTTGTTTAGTACAGTCTGAACAAAAATTTTAGGAACAAAAGTGCTGGATTACACATTGTTTAGGTCTTTTCCTTGAAGAGCCATATAAAGTGGAAATATTTTTTTTCCAAATAAGGTTGTCAAGCCCAGTTGCTCTAAAACTGGGGGTCATGGCTCTATTGGGTGCCTTTACAAAGCACCACTCAGGTTTCCCCTAACCACTAGGCCGCCACTCAGATTATAATGGGAACCGTCACGAAAATTTAATGAATTGTTCATTGGACTTAATTTTACATTTGGTAAAAATTCTATTAAAATATTTTCTAAACTTATCAAGTTATCCATTAGACAGACACATAAACAAACACACACAAACACGACCAAAATGACAATCTTTTTGGCATACGTCACGGCAGATGCAGTATATTGTCTCAGGTAAGATCTATTAAAAAGTATATGCATGGGGGTATAGCTTAGTGGTAGAGCATTTGACTGCAGATCAAGAGGTCCCCAGTTCAAATCTGGGTGCCCCCTGCTTAAATCATTTGGTTTAGCACATTCTGAACAAAAATTTCAGGAACAGAAGTACTGGATTGCCTATTGTTTAGGTCTCTGCCTTGAAGAGACATTTAAAGTTGACATATTTTTTTCCCAAATAAGGTTGTCAAGCCCAGTTGCTGTAAAACTGGTCGTCATGGCTCTATTGTGTGCCTATACAGAGCACCACTCAGGTTTTAGAAAATTTGAAGAAAAAAAACAAAAATATATATTTTTCTAATTCACTGTTGAAGTGTAATGCCATTTTTTTGTGTGCCTCATTTCAAAACAAAACTTATAATATAATATATCATATTACCACGACAGATCCAAGGGACCCAAAATTGAACTAGGAGGCTGTTCCTCTGGTTAACTATATAAGTAAGGTTTATAGAACCTGGGCTGATGGTGGGATGCAACTGGATTTTTAAAATGACTTCTTAGATATGTCTTTTGGTCACTTACTGTATTTCTAAGCAGTTTTGCAGCCATAATAAAAGAAGAATTAGTCAGGAAAACATTTAAAATTACAGTGAAATGTCTGTTACTGTATACATTTAAAAAATATAAATGGGTTGTCAGAACATTAAATGATCATTCAAATAGTATTGTAGAATCTGTTCATAACGTATCAAGTTATCCATTACACAGACAGATAACCAAACACACACAGAAACACGACCAAAAAGACAATTTTTGCATATGTGATGCAGTATCGAGATAATCCTATGGCCATTATTAGAAATGTGGGGGTATAGCTCAGTGGAAGAGCATTTGACTGCAGATCAAGAGGTCCCCAGTTCAAATCTGGGTGCCCCCTCAAATGATCCACTTTGTCAAAAGACCATCTTTGTAAGCTGACTCAGGGAAGATGGTTTAGATGGGCTTCTGTGCAACTAAACATATAATTCCAACTTTTTTTGAAGGCATACATTTTAAAGCAGATTTTTAAATCAGAAAATTTTTCTAACTTGGTTCACTACTTTTCTGCAGTGTCCAAAAATGTAGCTAACTTTGAGTAACACTCCAAGGTGCTAGCTTCAGTTAAAAATATAAAATCAGTCTGAGGATGTTGCCTCAGTGCAAGGAAAAAAGGGAAATATAACTTAATTCCATCAGTGCATTTAATGAAGGGAATCACATATTGAGGTTAGTACTTGTCTTTTTTGGGAGGAAAACTTAAGGAAATACTCAAAAAAAAAAAAAACTGGAATGATTGTTTTCTCCTTCCAGAACAAATCTTGTTTTTCTTTCTTGTTTGATAAAAAAAAAAAAAAAGTTCCTTTTTTTCACCCAACAAATGTTTCTGATACCAAAAACGAACTGAAGCCTAGTCTCATCTGACAAAAGCCGCCAATGTCACATGTCCCATGTGTCCCCTGCAGGGCATGGTCCATTGTACTAGTTTTTGTTATTTTGCTTAAAAATCCTCACCCTAAAAAAACATCGAGATTTGTGATTACAATTTGAGAAATTATAAAAAACCTCAGAGTATGATAATAATGCAACGTCAAAGCTGCAATAATGTTAAATTATCTTTAGTGGGGGTATAGCTCAGTGGTAGAGCATTTGACTGCAGATCAAGAGGTCCCCAGTTCAAATCTGGGTGCCCCCTACATAAATCTTTTGATTTAGTAAATTAATAAAAAATTATTAAAAACAATGTAACTTTATTGATCTCACATTGGATAAATTTAGCTCTGCATTTAACACACAAGGGGAGCAGTGGACTGCCATCATGCAGGAAGCAATCAGGGGTTAAGGGTCTTGCTCAGAGACCCAGAATGGCAGTGGGGCTAAAACTCAGAACTGATATGGAAACATGTCCTCCTACAGACTAACTAATCCTATAGCCTCCTGCTGAATGTGTGGGGGTATAGTTCAGTGGTAGAGCATTTGACTGCAGATCAAGAGGTCCCCAGTTCAAATCTGGGTGCCCCCTCATATGAATTACATTGTCAAAAGACCATCTTTATAAGCTGACTCAGGGAAAACATTTTAGATGGGCCTCTGCGCAACTTAACATGTAGTCTAAATTAACACAAGTCCCATCATCTTTGAAGGCATGCATATTAAAGCAGATTTTAATCAGAACATTTTTCTAAGCTGATTCACTACTTTTCTGCACTGTCCAAATGTAGCTAACTTTGAGTAACACTGGAAGGTGCTAGCTTAAGTTAAAAATATACATCAGTCTGAGGATTTTTCCTCAGTGCAAGGAAAAACAACAGTTTAAACACAAAGTCTGTGTAAAATCAATTAGTCTCTTTAAAAAAAAAATAAAAAAATCTAACTCTAAAGGTCAAACTTGGGAAAGATCACTTAATTTAACGAAGGGAATCACATATTGAGGTTAGTACTTCTCTTTTTTGGGAGGAAAACTTAAGGAAATACTCAAAAAAACTGTGAATGATTGTTTTCCCCTTCCAGAACAAATCTTGTTTTTCTTTCTTGTTTGATTAAAAAAAAAAAAAAAATGTTCCTTTTTTCCCCCCAACAAATGTTTCTGATACCAAAAACAAACTGAAGCTTAGTCTCATCTGACAAAAGCCCCCAATGTCACATGTTCCATGTGTCCCCTGCAGGGCATGGTCCATTGTGGCAAATCTAGTTTTTGTTATTTTGCTTAAAAATCCTCACCCTAAAAAAACATTGAGATTTGTGATTACAATTTGAGAAATTATAAAAAAAACCTCAAACAGTATGATAATTTTGCAAACACAAACGAGCAATAATGTTAATATATCTTTTCAAGTAAATACAGCGAATAAGTTAAAATATATTAAAGCATGTCCTGTTAAAGGAAAGTTGTTTTTTTTTATCTTTTTATCAACACTGTAAACACAGGAGGAACTTATACATACACAGTATGTATAAGTACACATATACAGTAATAAATATACCAAATAATTAACACTGGTAGATCTTTCTGTTAGGCATCTAGTTTATTCATATATCAGTTATATCAGATATCAGTTATAGTTATCAGCACTCACCACAGCCTGCTTGTATGAATTTGACAGAATGCTGTGGACTCTAACTTGGCCATGCCTGACGTCAGTCATGTCAAACCACAGGTCCTGGCTTCGTTGATCCTCAGGGCCAAAGCTTCGCCAAGTGTAGTACTTCCCAGAATCCTTCTTTAAGACATGAAATAAGGCGGATGAGAGGTTATAAAAGACCTCATGAACATGTTTAAAAGTATCACTGTTTTATACATTTCCAAGCTTGTGTAAGGGAGTAAATATTTCTTTCCAAAAGAGGGCCCTGTTTAACCTCAACTAAAACAAATACATCAGGTTACCAACCAAGGTGCTATTATGTGTCTTAAATATTTACTGCGCTAAGAAACATTGTGAGGCTGGACTCACCACTACATGTGTGATGTTGTTTGGCAAGGTGTTGATTGTGAGTCCTCCACCCAGAACTGCCCTGCTGGTCCTGCCTGAAAAAGATCTCCGGGCTCTGAAGCCAGCAGTTAAGTCTTCACGCTGCTGTGGGATCACACTGTACGAGCCATCTGTTAGGAATAAGTGTGAATACTTTTTGTGTGTGTATAATGCAGCCTTTCAACAAAATCCCATGTCAGTTTTATTGAGACTCTAAGATGTGATGTTTACAGCTGTGGTTTGTGTGCTCAGAAATAAAAACTTTCTTTTGAGTTTGCCTGCCTTGGATTTGTTAGTAAAAGCCGTTGTTGAATTGCGGCCCGAGACAACACAACAATGTTTTTTTTTCTGCTTTGAGTTGACATGTCAAACCATTCTATCAAAGCTTACCATAGCTGGTAAGCAAACTGGGGTAGGTAGGCTTTAGATTGAACTTTTGGGTGTTTTAATTGACCACTCCAGCGTCTTTCAAACCACATCTTCCTGGTTTATGCTAAAAAAGTTTATTTTTGCAGCATACCCTGCTTTTATGGTGTGGGGAAAATTCATGTTTTGCTGGTATATTTATACTCATTTGATTTAATTCTGTAGACAACCTTGTCCTTGCATTATCTCAACTTTATGATACAGAGGTACAAAGTGGTAGTTTTGACATTGAATATTTAAAGGAGAACCCTGGAGAGCATCCGAGTCATCTTTTCTTCACAGTGAAGCTCTGTGGGGATCTTCGGGGATCCATTCATATTAGTTGTTAAGTCTTTGAGCAAGATATTTCACACACCAGCTGTTTGTGGTCAGGAAGCCTGGCTTCTGTCAATTCACCCCAATCCTACAGTGGCTACAGTGTAGCTTACCACCATCAGCGTGTAAATGGGTGAACATCTAACCTCTATAAAGTTCTGTGGAGTTCTCAGACTTGATTAATTGCCTTACAAGTACAGACCATTTACTATTTCAGGTCCCACAACAACATTCTTTTCAGGTTTGGGTGAGGACTTTCACTGGGGGCATTGCAACAGCTAGATTCCTTTCTCTTTATGCCATTCTGTAGACGGTTGGCTGTTGTGTTTGGGGTTATTGTCCCTTTGATGTCCCTGTGTGGGCCAAGCTTCAGCTGTTAAACACATGGTCCATGTCTAAATACTTTTGTACCCATAGGAGTCATTTGATCAATGACTGTGAGTTTCCCATGTTATTTGGCTGCAAAGCCCAAATCATCACTTATCCATTGCCGTGCTAGACAGTTTGCATATGGTGTTTTTGCTGGTTTGATGTTATTATTTTTTTTTTTTTGACACAATATTTGCTTTTGTTTCACTGGTCTAAATGATTTGTTTTCAGAAGTCCTTTGTTGTATTCCTCTGTAACTTTTAAACCACAACAGTACTTAAAAAATATTTATATATATTACTCATTATTTGCTGTTCTTTCATTTGTTTAAACATACTAACCAAGGCATTTAGAGTTTGAGAAGGAACCCTTGGTAATTTGGCATTGACCTCCACTCTGATAGGCAAGTATTCTATAAATTGTTGACCTATGACTGTCAACTGATAGATATACTGTATACTTAGAGGATATTTATCATTTTTTTTTATTTTTTTTTTACTTTATTCATCTCACATTGGAGAAATGTACCTATGGATTTAACCCATCCCCTCGGGGAGCAGTTGGCCGCCATTGTGGGGCGCCCGGGGAGCAACATGGGATTAAGGGTCTTCCTGAGAGACCCAGAGTGGCAGTCTGTGGGAGTGGGGCTCAAACCCTCAGGATTCCAAGCTCGATGCCCTAACCACTTGGCCACCACTCCCCCGCCATTTCAACAGTTAATGAAGTAAAAAGATAAAAGACAATTTAACGTCTAACCAGGACGACCCAATAATAATCTATTAGCAATCACAGCTATAGAGATTTAATAGCTGCTATACAACAGCTAGACAACCAATCCACAATGTCATCAAGACAAAGCGAGCAGAGGTGTAGCCAGAACATTTTTAGACTTTGTTTTTGGGCCACTGTATAAAGCTTCAAACTCAACGCTAATTCTGGTCTTTGAAATGAATGGGAAGCGAAACTTCTTTAAACCTGGGAATAAAGTACCCAGAGTACCTAAAGTACCCAAAGTACCCAGATATTTAAGAACCAGGGCCTCCTCCAGAGGAGACTGTGAGGTCCCTCACAGAAGAACAACTTTTGGTCAGAACACTCTCTGTGAGAGCCATTAACATCTGGAACAGTCTTCCTCTGCACATACGGGAGAGCCCTACACTGATCAGCTTTAGAGCTCAACTCAAACTACAGATTAAAACAAACCAGTCATGTAACCACTAAACTCTTAACATTTCCTTGTGATGCTTGTTTTGTATGTTATATGTTCTTTCTTATGCATTTGCCTGCCTAGGGACTAAGGATGGAAACTAGCTTTGTAGCTATAATCCGGCGTATTTACATTTGTTTTTATACTGATGTTCATTAATGTGCATTGTCCCTATTCAAATAAATAAATAAATAAAAATAAGTCCAGTGAAGTGTTTTTTTTTTTTTTTTTTTTTTTACTTTTGCAGAATACCTTAAATTGTATTACCTTATTGAGAGGTACAACTAAATGCTTCTGATTAACTCTGTCATTATGGGCTTATATACTAACTGCCATAATATATAACCATTCTGAAATTATTCACATAATAAACCCTCCATATCATGGCAGTACCAATAACTTTGCTCTATTCTAAAAATGGGCATCTTGTGAGAAATATTACAAATATTACCTAAGAAGTGAAACAAAATATGCTAAAATTTATTGAGCTCGAATAGTAAATAGCTAAAAAACAAATACACATGATGAGTTTCCTTTGTATTTAAAATTTACACGGTTCATCTCATCAGGTTTTTCCCTAACGGGACACCGTAGTGACGTCTATATTGGCCTATATAAACCCAGGAATCGCTGAATTTTCCGCGGGGTGTTTCATCTAACCCTAGATCAGGAAAGCCTCCTGTACTCCACGTTTGCTGTTTTCTGTTCCTGGCTTTCAGTAGACCACAGGAGGATGTTAGCAGGCGCGGTAACGACAGAAAAAAAAAGCCAGGAAATCACCCCCGAGGCGCTCAGCTGTCTCACTGAAGACCCCGGAGATGTACCGTGGTCAGCCTGGCTGCCGCGAAGAGTTGGTCTCTGCTGCTCCGTGGGATTTTTCCTCAGTGGGGGGAGTGTGTGTCTGAGCAGATTAACTGAGTTAGGTGACCCTTCCGAACCTGCTGTGGTCCGGTTGGGAAACCTGTGCTCAAACACCTGAACAAAGTCGGCCGTTACTGTTTGATGCAGAACAGCCGCAGCTAGTGGACACGGCTAGCTGGCTAGCTAGCTAACAGCTGCAATTGATGAAAACTTTATTTGGCATTCTGTAGAAAGATGTCACTACTTTTTTTTTTTTTTTTTTTGGAAACGCTGAAGAAAATGTACAATACTTCGCCACAATGTTGAATAAAGATGGTTAATAGAAGGTCCCTGGCTTTTAAGCAAGTCTAAGTGGGCATTTGGCAAAATTTTATTTTAAAATGTATTTTAATTTAAAAACATCTTGTATTTTATCTCCATTCAGTTTTTTTTTTTGTACTGTTTATGTATTTTGGTCTTCAGTTTTTATCCTATGCTCTGCAACCGTGATTCATGTACAGCACTTTGGTCAACCCCGGTTGTTTAAAATTTGTTTATAAATAAAGTTTGAGTTCTTCTTCTATGGTGTTTACAGACTGTGTATTACAGCCATCAACTGGACGGAGATGTAATTCAGAAAAAAAAATCCTATATATATATCTATATATATAGATATATATATAAAAAAAAACTTAAATACATAATACACTCAGACACACAGAAATACTAAATCCTCTTATTTATTTTTTGTCTTTTAACTACTTAAGTGCTTTAACTATATCATGTGATTGATGCTTCTTTAATAAATTAATATTTACTGAAGTCTCCATTACCCTTTCCAGTTCTTTCCTCTATTTTATATATTTTTTTTACAATAAGTTAACACATGTTCTACTCCTGTTTCCCCACAATAAGAACAATCACCTGAGGGATGTTTCCCAATAATTTTTAAACCACTATTTAATCTCGTATGCCCAATCCTCGACCTGTTTATCCATACTTCCTCTCTCCTATTCATTATACTATGATTTTCCTATGATTACCTCCTGTATTATATGTAAATGCCTTCCTCTTCTAAATTCCATCTCTCCTGTCATATATTATTTATTTTATCTTTAATTACTTTTATTTCTGCTCTACTTAATGGGACATCATATTAAATTTATCTTGCTTTAACTGCTTCTTTAGCCAACTTATCTACTTTTTCATTACCTACGATTCCTTTATGTGCTGGAATCCATGTGAATTGAATACTTATTTTTGTTGCTTTATATCATATAACAAATAATTAATTTCATCTAAAAGATCTTGACAGGTTTCAGATTTTCCACTTATAATACTTGTTAAAAAGTTTGAGTTGAGTTGAAGGTGGATAGAAATAAAACTTGGGTTCAGAATGTCTCATTTTGGGTTTTGTCTAAGCTTTCTACAAATGCTTGTTCAAATGAACCAGACTAAGGTTTTAATTTAACCTGGCTCAAAAACAGCATCACAGATGAGGACAAAATATAGACTTTATTGCATAAGTGTGAAATTTGCCTTTCAAATAATTGAGTTCAGGTGCACCAATTACTTCTGTGACCACAACTAAGTTGAATCCAAAAGCTAGTCAGACCTGCTGCTTGTGCAACAGGTCTCATTTGAGCAACAAGCTCAGCCCTGAAATGTCCATCTAAAATTTTCCACAGTCAATAGTAGTTGGGGGGGCTGGGAAAGTTACAAAGATATATAGTTAGTTGACCAATTTTGGACATAATCCACTGGAGCGGGTGGAGTAAATGTGGGTCTGTAATTCAAAATTTGGTGTGAAAATATTCTCTTGATCAAAACTAAGCTTTTCACCACCACAGTCCACTTCAGGGTTTTCTAGTCTACAGATATAACTCCCATGCCCTATTTTTCTTTATCACACCATGTAATTTAAAAAAAAATACTGGAGAAATGAATTCTACATTTGTGCTCTAGACGACTTCAGACAGAGAGTAATTTAAATCTCATAAATGAACTGTGTAAACTGTAGATGTAGCTCTTTAGCTTGTAAAGTTGAACTGTTTTTGGCTCTAGAAGAGCATATCTGGCACGTTGTTGTGGTTTGTTTGACAACGCATCACTCTTCTTGCAAACATCTTCTACTCTCATTCTTTTTAAATAAGTCTTTGTCCAAATTTATAGACCTAAATGGCCGTTGGAATAAGTTCTCCACCCTCTGTGGTGTGTCAGATCATTTGTGGCTCCTCTTTATAAAACCGTAAATCTAGGCATGTGATTTCTGAGCAGCGGATCCACCCTGATGCAGCATCTATTCGGTGAGGGGAGTTTCATCTTAATGGGGGGCTAAACTTTTATACAAAGAATTTAAAGCTATGGGTTTTCTTCCGGAGTTACAGTGCAGCTTTAAAAGCAGATACTCTTAATTCTGTGCAAACATTTGAACGCTTACTTTCTTTTCATAATATTTTTTTTATTGCACATGCTTCTGCTCCTGCTGCTGGTTGGATTTAGAACAGAATTCGAACTTACATGTTGAAAAGATTAAGAAAAAGTGTAATCTTCATGGCAAATGGCAAAAGAATACCAATGTGGTGAATCGGTGTGAAGATTTGATAGGATTATCTGTTCTTTTTGGGAAAAATGTAGAAATAATGTCTAATTTAGACTTTTTTATGTTAATGACTTAAAATCAAAGATTTTATGTACACCCGTTTATATACAGACGATGATTGCCAACTCCTCTGCGCCTTGAACCAACATGAAAACCCTTCAGTGATATACATATATATATATATATATATATATATATATATATATATATATATATATATATATATATATATATATATGTGTGTGTGTGTGTGTGTGTGTGTGTGTGTGAAAAACATATAGCATTAAATCCTCTTAATGTAAACTATAGACTCATATTAAAAGAAAGATTTGCCAAATATTTGATTTAATTAGGGCTGAAACATTGAATTGGACTACTAGATTATTGAGATAATCGTCAACTATTTTAGTAATTGATTTAATTAACTGGAGAGACCAACGTAGAGCAAAACTGCAAAAAAATTCTATAAAAATTTTTCTTTTAAGATAAAAAAAAAATTTTTGTCTGTCAATGCTCTAACCAGAGCTCAAGTAGAAAAGGTTTACTTTCACCTGCTTTACTTTTGTAAAAAAAATATCTTCTTTCAGGAATCTTTGGCTGTCCGATAATTAATTGATTAATTGCAAAAATAATCAACAGATTAATCAATTTGCAAAATAATCGTTAGGTGCAGCCCTAGATTTAATATTCTGCTAACTCTTCTGGTCTCAAAATGTTTTCCTATTTTTTTTTCTTCTGTTATCTGAACAAATGTTACAATCCTTAATGGTTTAGTTGGGGACACAAGGTTGAGTTTTTGTTTTCTTGTTTTTCTTAAAATGAATCAATGACTTAATATCTTATTAATGAGGTTAGTGCATGTTTTACCCAGCACTGATGGCAGAACTGTAAGTCACTTGGTTAATGATATAAAAAATCTATGGCTGTATGACACAGTACCTGCCGGGAGCTTAACTCCTCACAGGCAGGAATTTCATAATTTCTTGGTATTTAATAATTTATTTCAACCATTCTCCCTGAAGGGTGGGTCTATTATGCACGTATTTTAAAACTAGTTTCTCTGAGCTTTATTATTGTATAATTTTGAACCTGTATAGAGAAGTGAAAATCTGTAATCTGAAATTTGCACAAAACAAATGAAACTGTCTTGCATTGACTGCATCTTTTTGATAAATGCTAATATATTTATTTATCTTGACTGTTAATGTAAAAAGCTTGGGAAAAACTAAACAATTAAAAAAATGTTTTCGTAAATACAGCTTCTAACAAGAATAACGGTGCTGCTTTGATCACAAAATTACTTTAAAAATGCATATAAAAGTTATATTTCACAAGCTTGTGGAAAAGTCCACTAAAAAAACAAACTCATTTAAAGCAATAAAGGAACGGATGATTTGGACTTGAATCTGACCCTTGCCTACTCTTTTAGGAGCCACCAAACCTCAAGGTTCAGCTGCCTTTTTCTGTGCGTGGTCAGAGTGGACGCACCCTTCCTGGGCAGAGGCCGAAGCAGTTGGCATGGTGTCCCAAACATCAGCCACCATAAAAGTCTAAAGCTCTCCTCAATGTCTTAAGTGCATTTGCAAAATCCTTCTTTTTGTCTTTACCAAAACAGTTTTTCTCTACATTATGTCACTTTTTTACTCGTTTTGCTTCAGTTGGAGTAGAACTTCTCACATCACATCCTTTTTAGACAGTCCTGCTTCCTTCTGTTTTTTTTGGATAGCTACCAATCTGCTTACACACCACAGCAAAAATGATCACATTTTAATGTATTTAAGGGAGATAGATGAAAAAAAGACACCAATGAATCTTAAAAAGAGCCAGATAACGTACTTTGCACACTTGTTTTTAAGATAAATCCTCTCTTGGAGAAAGAATTGCCTTTGTCGTTTATCTGCAGCCCTCAGCGCGGAGAAGACTGCACGTTCTGCTTTTCATTGTCTAATTAGAGAAACGGGGAGAGCTGAGAGTGTTCATCCCAGAAGTATTTCTCAAACAAACACTCTTCCAAATTACTTCACAGTTTTACAAGATATGCCTCACTGTTTTTTTCCTCTTCACTTCCACTAAAAGTCACATGTATAGTTCCCATACCAGTTCAGTTTGGACAAAACATATTACACAAGTACAGATGTTATAAGTCAGACATAAACATAATATCACTGGTTTGGTTTAACAAAAACAACTTAATTTTTGATGACTGCTTGATTTAAAAAATGTTTTTTTATCACTTTGATTTTTTTTTTTTTTTTTACTTCTGAGTAGAAGATACCAAAATATAACAGGATGGACAATTTATCTTCATCTTGGGTTTCCTTGTTTTTACAGTCTGGTCAAGATAGTCTCAACGTCCCTCTTGGGAACAAGAGTGCTGAGAACTGTTTTGGGTTGAATACCACAAGAGATAGGGAAGAAATGAGAATAAAAAGAAGGGTTATGTTGGGTCAGTGGTGACAGCTAACCCCTTCTGTTGCAAACATCTCCTACAAACTCACTTTTTGTTTTTGTTTGCACCACATTTCCGGCTGCAGAAGAACCTTCACTGCACTATAGCTTACCCCTGCATATAACATCCTGGACAGCTTTTTCTTAACAATAACAAGCATAATCTTCTTTCTGATCCCCAACTTTTATGAAAAACAAATACAATTTTTAGTCAAGAAAAGGAGCAAATAAGTAATTTTCCTCTTGTGCTAGACTGCAGCACAGTGGCAGGGAAAAAAGCAGGTCCAAATCTAATTTTAAACTTGCAACAGACTGTTTGCGGTATGTTTCTTCGTCCCAGTTGCATGCTTGTGGTGAAGACTTTTTTATTGTGCCCTTTATTGTAAACTCCTTCATTCACTTTTGTGTGTAAAACAGAAAAAGGCATGGCATGCACCCATGGCCCTTTATTAAGATTCCTACTGAGTTTCTGTGGTTTATAGCCCATTTAAGTAGAAAATACTAACACCAGGGGCGTTAACTTGAGCAAGAAGCTATAACTACGGTATCTTACAGATTAAAAACATTTAGAATTTCTATGATGAAAGATAAATAAATAGAATTGCACCTGTTTGTTGTTTCTATTGTTTTTATTTCTGTCTAGAAATAAATAAATCCCCTATGACTGCATGTTAATGTTAAGAAAGACACATCCATGTTCTAAAGCTCAGGAGGAAGTAGAAAATAAAAATATTTACTGCTCACCTGTCTGCTGTTGATCCCAAACTTTGATCGGCTCTGTTTGGGAGAGACAGAGAAACAGCATCATCAAATGGAACCACATGTTAGGCAGCAAAAAATACCGTCTCCTCTCCTTCTTTCCTCTCCCGATTTATTTTCTTTACAAAAAACAAATTTCCGTCTGCTTCCACCCACTGTTGTCTCCTCTGTCCCTCTGAATCTCACTGGTTTCCGACACCAGCCGGTTTCCACTCTCTAACTACACCCCTTTCTCTCCTCCTCGGGGATGTTTTAGGGATGCAGCAGAGATGAACGAAACAAATACATTCAGCTAAAGTTTATCACTTTCATAAAAGGTAATTTTCTTGTTTGATTTTATCCTGCAAACATGGATTTGTTGTTCCTGCTTTTGTCTGTTGGAACTTTCAGAGTAAAAATATTATAACTATGACAAACAGCAAGGATTGCTCACATTTTCCAAACCAGCTGTGAATCCACTGATATTTAAGACATCTAGGATTAGAGATGGAGATTAAGAATCTAACCAAGCCTGGCCTACGAATGCCTCTTATGAAATTTCATATTTCATATCATGTCAAAAGTATTTCTGCTGTTTTTTTAATCTCAACTAAAAATATCTTGTTTCACCTTGTCTAATATTGTAACTTTATATCGGAGACCAGCAAAAACTTATGTTGCGTCCCCCAAGGTTCCATTTTAACCCCCGCCTTTAATGTCTTCATACTACCCCTAACTCAGATTATAATAAGCTACCATACCATGCAGACAACCTACAAGCTGTACATTACAATGTCACCAGGTGTCTTTGAACTAATTCTGGGTAAATGCATGGAAGAAGTAAATTCATGGATGTAACAAAATGTTCTGCAGCTGAATCAAAACATAATTGAAGTAAAGTTAGCTCACAGCTTCCGTTAATACAATCAGACACCACCATTCAGGCTTGGAATCTTGGTGTAGTGATGGATTCAGATCTGGACCTTCAAAAGCACATAAAGACAATAACAAAGTCAGTCTTTTATCACCTAAAGCAGTGGGGCCACTGACCTAAAGAACATCTCCAGGATCCTAGGACTAATGTCTCAGCAGGTTCTTACTCAGCAGGTTGCACTGATTACTGCAACAGTGTCTTTAAAGGTCTGTTAAAAAAAAAAAAAAGAATCAGACAGCTGCAGTTGATCTAAAACGCTGCTGCTCACATCCTCGACGAAACTGAGAAATTGAATATAGGTGAATATAGGGGGATTTCTTTTTAGCATAAATGGCCTATTTAAGGTCATGGCACAGTCTCTTTAAGTCACAACACTGTGTTTGCACTATAATAGCATAAAATAACAATTAGTACCAATATACTGTATTTGCACTGCAACAGATCATAGCCTGTCTTTGTAAATTTTAATTTCCCTGATACAACTTTATTTGCACCTCCTGTTGTTTACTAAAGCTGATTTAACAAGTGATTTTGAGATCAGTAAAGTCCTATCTTATGATAGCTTATCTCTCTAATCGGCCATAAAAGAGAGGCAAATTGAAATTATTTCATGTCGAACCCCCAGAGGCAATGTGTTATTCATTAGTTGGTTAAAAAAAGTCACTAGCAATTATGAGCAATCATTGGAGATGGTAATTTCCTCCTACTGTCTGCCAAGGAAATGCTTTTCTGCTGGACTGCACTGTAAGGACGGCAACATTAAAATGGTTAGACAGTTACATAGCAGTGATCTTTATTATATAACAAAGCAAAGTCCATGAAAAAATAAAATTGAAGTAATACTAAATCAGATGACTGTGAATTAGCAAAAATCAAGAGCCTTTTACACACATTGCAGTTACAGATTTAGCCACAAGATGTCGCTCAATATTCTCAGTTGATGCACAGTTCAAAGCAGGTACATTTTAAGGAAGTGAATAAAAGTGAATAAAAACAAATCCTTTGTATCTGTAAGCTCCTTCCTGATGCCACCTGGTCCCCTTTTCACATTAAACAGGCTTCATATGAAATCCGACAAATTTGACATGTTGGATTTGCAGTTGCTTTTGTTTTTCATATTTATAAAAAGTTTATTTAAATCTCTTGACTTTGCAGTCTTTACAAGATACATTCAATTATCGTAAAGGCATAAAAACAGAGAGAAAAGATTTTTTCAGCTGCTGTTGTGTCTGCCTGTTAACAGTCAAATAGGCTTAAAAAATGTGCAATGCTAAGGTGACAAAAAGAGAATTTCCACAAACTGAAACTAAACTGCTAAAATTAAGTTTTACAGTTTTAAAGGACAAAATACCTCCAGCTCGTTCTTAATATCAATAAAGCTGTTTCCCCCCTGATTTTTACCAATCGAATACATATTCCAGATATTAAAAATTTTATTTTATAAAAACATTTTGATAATATGTTTGATAATTCTTCGTAGTTTGGATTTTAAAGTGAAATGGAACGGCGTTGGTTTCTAAAAAAATGTGAAACAGCCCTTTACTTGGCTAGCTTTACACCGTTTAGAAATATGCTAGCTAGCTAACAACTAGCTTAGCTGTTTGACTTTCTCTCAGAATAGAATTCCGTATATCTCATACAATAACATATATATTTACACGCCAGATAAGCTGTTCTTGTCGGTGATACAAAAAAGGTACTTAATAATATATAAAACCACTCTAACAAACAACGTACATCAGTAGGTTTTTAATGTACTAGCTGGCAGGGATCGAATGTAGGCGGGGGTATAGCTCAGTGATAGAGCATTTGACTGCAGATCAAGAGGTCTCCGGTTCAAATCCGGATGCCCCCTTTATTCTTTATATCGATTTTTTTTTCTTTCGCACTTTTTTATTATTAAGTTCATTATAATCATAAAGTATTTGCTTAAAAAGCATTAACATAAAAGTTATGTTAATCTGCCCCACTGATCTTATTAGTGGGGCAGGTTTATCCTGGTAAAATTCGGCTCATTCTTTCATGTTTATATAATTTTTCTTTTCTTTATAGTTCAGACAATCAATCTACTGGGTATGGTTTCCTAACATGCAAGGAAAAAGGTGTAGTTAGAAGTAGCCTCAAACAAAGGGAGCGGGCTTCACTCCCCCATCAATTCCAGGAGCAGTCAGCGAAACACACACACACTACAGTGAAAGTTGTAATATTTACATTTATTTCAAAAAGTATACATATATATTACAAAAGCAATTTACAAAATACAGTATATACATTTTAAATATAAGTCATTTTCTTTAGCAGCTAGCTCATTTTTCCAACCAGGAAATAGTTTATTCTATAATATACAGAATAAAACTAGTGAGCTTTGATACATATAAAAAAAACACCTTCAGATAAAAAACTGCTGGCATTCAGTGACAAAAAAACAACATAATTAATTTTATCCATCAGATTTAAGCTTTTCTTTCTAACATTGCATAGTTACTGAGATAAACAAGGCCACAGGAATTTATTCTCATAGTGTAAACATATAATTAGCTGCTAAACTGTGCATAAGAAGCTGTGTTAACAATAAAAAGGCACCTTTTAAAATGAGCCTGTCTCTGTTCAAGTTACATGCTTTTTGTGAAAGGACAACATTAGTCTAGTTACGCCCTTTAAATGCTGATAAATATCCCATGTCATTTATAAGTTTGCTGTTCTATTTTTGTTTTAAATAATATTGGCAACAAGTCAAGCTCTAATGATACATCCAGGGTTGTCTGCTACTACTGGCACAAAAACCTGGAAATAAAGTGTTATTTGTTGTGGCTGGGGGGAGATCATTTTTGGCCTTCGGGGAACAATTCTATCTTAGCTTTTCTAACTGACCTTCAGCTCTGTCAGTAGATTTTCACAAATCTAAAATAGAAGCCATTTGCTTGATTATAATGATCAACAAATAGATTCTTCAAATTTTTTTATCACTAAGAAGAGAAATTGACCCCTCTGAAGCGTGCATATATAATTATTTAAATACATTCCACTTAAAGGAACTGTTTTGTTGTGATATTTATAATTTTGTAAACCAGACAGACATGCCTTTACATAGAACTCTTCTCCCTTATTTGTATTTCTGTGGAAGGTTTTGCACAATCGATGGGCTTAAGATCGATAAAAGTGGTTATTTTATGAATGCATCCTAATGGGATAGGGGTTGTTTTACCGGACTTTTATGCATCTCTCCTAAAAAGATGGAGCAGTGCAACATAGTTTAAGATTAAAAAAAGGAGAAAGTAAACATCAACTGACGCATTATCAACATACAAAGGCATAGATCAGTAAGAATTATATTTAAAAAAATAGCTCTAAAACCTCTAAGGTTTATGTTCGTGCTGAGGCTGAATCAAATCAGCTCTCCTTTGCAAAAACAAAGCCGGCTTTGCTTCAGATTCTATTACACTGGCCCGAATTGCTGTAAATCATACTGACAAGGCAGCCTCCTTAGCACAGATAGGGGGAGGCTCAGTTTTCTTTAAGAAGTTCGATCCACTCTAGGGAGCATCATTTTGCAACAACGTGCGCTTTCATCCAGTCCAAGCTGGCAGGAAGACTGCAAAAGCAGAAAAGGGAAGAGGGTTTTAATATGCATCGTAAAAATAATCTGGTATTACTGGCTCAAACTGAGCTATGTACTCACCCTTCTCCAGTTAGAGCGCAGCAGGCTTGGACATGCCAGGAGTGTGTTGTGATGGAGTCGAGCGTGAGGCACTGAGAGATCTCCGCCGCTGTCATCGAGCCCTTTATGTCTTGCTTATTTGCCAGAACTAGAATGGCAGCATTTTGCAGGTCCTGCATCCAAAAAAGAGGAATGTTGTTTACTGATAGGGGATTTGATGAGGTCATGAACGTCTGCAAAAACCTCCAAAACATCAAGCAAAGAGCTGCCTCAGCGGAACTTTTGAAGATGCTGACTAAAAACAGCCTAAAAAACACTTCCTCATCACGTTGTGTCATGGGTTGATAGAACTTGTTCTGCTTACACAACGCTATTAGTCATACATGGAAAATGGGGGGTGTGTTTTAAACGTGAAAACGGCAGAGTACAAACTCGCCCCATCAACAAAAGAGTTTTACGTCAAGGCGTTGAAATACAAAGATAATAGCGATTTCAAAAGAAGTTATTTTTAAACACATTTGCACCTACCTGTTAAGGCATTAGAGTTAAGTTATGCATTAAAGTAGAGTGTAATTTCTAATAATAAGCTGAATTAGGGTTTAAAGTAAACAATACCTCATGAGCAAGCATTCTATGCAGCTCCTCTTTTGTTACAGTCAGCCTTTCACGGTCGGTGCTGTCCACAACCAGAATGACAATCTGAAAAGGCAACAGTTTACAGTATTTAACATCACATGTAGATGCAGTAACCTGTAAATTATTAAATGAAGCTGTAACTAAGTAGTCTGGAGGACCTCAGGCACCTTTAACGCTTTCGGTTCCTGTCTCCAGTCCTAAATCAGACTGAGGAGATCTCTCAGTGTTGTGAAACGCATGAAAGGTACCTCTGTGTTGCAGTAGTAGGAGTACCAGCTGGCCCTCAGACTCTCCTGTCCCCCGATGTCCCAAACCATGAAGTGAGTGTTGCGGACAATGATCTCCTCAACGTTGCTGCCAATGGTGGGTGACGTGTGGACGGCCTCTTTTGTCAGACTAGAAGTATTGGTGAAGGAAAAACACTTTTTAACTAAGTCCAATAAAAAACTTTATAAAGAGAATTAGTATAAAGAAGTAAGCTCACTTACTACTGGTAGAGGATTGTTGTTTTCCCAGCATTATCCAAACCCACTATGATAACTTTGTGTTCTGCAAAGAAAACAAACAAACCCAAACATTTGTTCAATTTGCCCAATAATAATAACAAGAACAACAGTAATAATAATAACAATAAAAACTTCAAGTGAAGTTCAGGAAACTCATATCCACAAAAAAACTGACAAGTACTTTTAAACTCAAAGGAAAAATACAGGTAATCATATATGATATAAAGATAAGACAGAATTAAATTAAAAATGTTTATTTTTACCTTTGTCTCCGAACACAGACATCATCTTGGTCAACAGGAACCCCATGTTCAATAGGTGAGTAAACACTGAATACAAAACAAATCTTGAAGACGATTAACTTCAGTTTCTATCAACACTTTACTGACAGACAGACCTGCGTTTTGACATATTATACCAGTTTCTGCTTCTCTTTCTGCGTAAGTGGGAGGCGCCTCTCAAGAGTCCTCGGTGTTTCACTGTAGTGGTGCATTCAATTACATTGGGAAATATCAGAACACAAACAGGTGGGGAAAATATTGACACTGTGGGATCGTCACCGGGTATGACAGCCCTGATTTAAAACTTATCTAGATAAACAGTGTCAACAACAGAGGCATAGCCAGGAAAGTTTTAAAAGGATGGCCAGGCAATAACCAATGTACACTGAGGGGTGGCCGAAAGTAGATGGGCACCAAAATTTCAGTGTCAATCTACACTGTTCCAACAGGAAAATGAACGAGCAAAACATCCATATTTTCTAAATAAAAACTAACTATACTTTCCTACGTCCCTTGCTGACAAATAGATATTTAAACATCCGTTCTTTCTAAATAAAAGGTATAGTGGATACAATTATTTCATTTTTGAGTTCTGGGGCGTAAATCTTTTCCATTGTCATTACTTACCTATTTGTATCAATACACATTCTGCATAAAATTGGTATTTACAAGTACTAATATCTAAATAAATTGATTATTTGATACATTTTTATTAAAATTTTTATTTATCTATGATTTCAATGAACACTCCGATATGACTTGTGGAAACACATTTTCTCCTTACCCCATAAAACACAAAATCTAGCTCTGAAAAGAGCATGAATTCTGCACTTATCATCTTTGATGTTAGTATATTGATAAGTAGCCTATAATTAACCAAAAAAAATCAAAATGTTTTGAATATTCCACTTGCGAGCATTACCGCTGCCTCTATCTATATTAGAGGTAAAAAAAATGGTAGCAGTGGCCACAGGGGTCGCCAATGATAGGCTAAGGGTGGCCATGGCCCCCCATCTAGCCCTGCCCCTGCTCAACAACACGTTTGCACATAAACAGATTGATTTACTTGCTAAATAATATATAAAATAGATTAGGAGCTAAAAAGATCCAAAATATGACAAAAACTTTTTATTAAATCTAGAACCGTTACTTAAAGAGTGAGGGCGTAAAAACTTTACAAATGGCTTATTAACTTCTCAATTATGAAAATGTGCTATTTCTTTTTATCACCATGGAAAAAGAATTACGACAAATTATCTTCAATCTTGGTGTAGTGTATATGAATACATTTTCTTTAAAATTATAGATTTATACACAATTTACCATATTATTATTTTTTTATTTACAGCGGCATCATTAATGCTGGTGAAATGAAAAAAATATAAATGTAACACTTCTCATACTATTACCATTGTTACTACTGTCTTATAATTGTATAGATTTCTTTCACTCTCTGAAATGTTTCTTTAAAGAAGAGCTCATGTTTAATACCAACTAATGTAAATAATAATGAGAAAAAGTTTCATATTTTCCACCTAATGTAACGCACCTGAAGATTTTCCACCGCTATTCAAAATATCGGACTATAGGTGGGTCCCTGAAGGCATCTCTGCCGACAACAGACGAAAGCTGACGATGAGATGACGTAGGGAGAATTCCAGCCCATAAATGGAAGAGGAAGTAAAACCGTTCCCCCCTCCCTGCCTGTGAATTTAATAAGCGTCGCCAAGGGCTAAACAGAAAGCAAAAACATCAAAAAGAAATCCCCGGACACTTCTTCACACTCCTGGTATTTCCAAGAAATTACCAAAGCAATTCCCATATGTGTTATTATCAACGTGTAACTGATACCAACCCAAGGTTATAACGTTTTATGGTTAGTTTAAAGCAATACATAAAATAATAAAATTTCCAAAAAGTTCATGGTAAAATGTTATTTTAATGTAATAATGATTAGTTTTATCTAAGGGTTAGAATTAGAGATGATTGACAGCAACTGGCATAAAATAAATTATGTTTTTTATATTTGCATAATATTTTTAAAACTACAAATGATTATCATAATATAAATATTTACATTTTTGGTATTATAGAATCACAACCTCCATCCCACCTGGGATTTTTATCACAGCTTTTTTTCTTTAATATTGGGAATTAAAAGGAAATAGAACATTGTTTAGTTAATTTCCCTTTTTGTGGTGCGCATTTGAATCCACCCCTTTTGAGTCAATCCAAGACCATTATACAATCTTTGGAAAGTTATAGCAAAATCTTTTGAGTAATTTCTCTTTACAAGCTTAATCCAAACTTTTTTACCCTCACTTGTTGGCAAACATGCTTTAACTCCCTTTGATCAAAGGATGAATCTCCATGAATATACTTTTTCAATCCTTACCTCAGAGTTTGAATAGGCCATTTTACCACGTGAATACTTACCTGATCTAAACTCTCCCTTTGTAGCTCTGACTCTATGCTTAGCATTGCTGTCCAAATCCCCCAAGGGCTTCAGCAGGTTTTCAGCTACAGCTCTAACTTCTCGGTTACTGCTGTAGAAAAGAATCTAGTGAATCTTGCTTTCAGTGACATTTTTCAGAAAAGTCTTCACATGATCTGGGTGGTTTTCTATATAGGCTAGAATGCTGGAACTGGAGTAGGGAACCTTGATGTTTCCTGTGTCCCTATATGACTTTTACCTATCTTCACCCAGAACTTTCTAATGTTTTTTCCATCCACCAATTCAACACCATTATATATTTATATATATATATATATATATATATATATATATATATATATATATATATATATATATATATATATATATATATATATATAGTCTTGAGAGGTTCTCCCACCTGAGCCGGTGATCTTTGCAGCTCCTCAAGAGTAACAATGGGCTTCTTAGCCTGCTTCTCTGTTTAGATGGACAGCCATTTCATGGCAGGTTTATATTTGATTCAGCCGTTCTAATAATAATTGAACTTTATTGATCTCACACCTGAAATATTTACCTCTGCATTTAACCCACCCCCCTTGGGAGCAGTGGGCTGCCACTGTGCAGAGCCAGGAGAGCAGTGTGGGGTTAAGGGTCTTGCTCAGGGACCCAGAGTGGAGGCTGTGGGGATCAAAAATTTGAGATCTTCAAAGCTTCACACGGCATGTTATGACTTCATCACTGATGTTTCTGCTGTGTGTTGTTGCCCTTGACAGTATTTGTTCACCCAGGTTATTTTCAACAGAACCGTTTAGATTTACATGCCAGTTTGTCTGCTTCTGTCTCCTTGATCTGCTTTTGTCTCCTTGAACCCCAGTCGGCCTCGGCAGATGGCTGCTCACACTGAGCCTTGTTCTGTTGGAGGTTTCTTTTTGTTAAAAGGGAGTTTTTCCTCTCCACTGTCGCTACAAGCATGTTTAGTGTGAGGGATTGCCTTTGAGTCAATGAGTTGATGCAATCAACTGGTTTTCCTTAGATAGAAAACTTTTAATCAATTTGACTTTATGAACTGTGCACTGTAAAGTGCCTTGAGATGAGATGTGTTGTAAATTGGCGCTATATAAATAAACTGAATTGAATTTGTGTTGGTCTATCACCTTATAACCAAATAAAATATATAGTTTGTTGTTCTAATGTGATTTAAAAAAGGAATCCCCCGAATTCAAGAGGCAGGAATATATAATATATATTTTTTTAATATAGATTTATAAAATATAGTTAGATGGTAGGACTTGTTCAGAAACAAACACAAGAAATATTCTGTTTCCCTTTTGGGTATCTGCTGTTTGGCTGCTTTGACTCAATTATGTGAGGCTCACGTTTCACTCTTAAACCACAATGTTGCGTTATTCAGCTCTGCAATGTTATTCAAATTGAAAAAGGCAATGCAAAGAAGCAAAAACCACATCCTGCATATAGTTAGAATGTTCTTATCTGCTTGAAAGTATCGCCTTGCGTAATGGTGAACCAGGGGAAACTTTATTTTCTTGGGTGAATACCTTTTGTGAGCAAAAATGTCACGCACATTTCTCTTCAGGCAGTCTGGACTTTGTTTTGTATGTCTGTATCCAGCAAAAGTCCTCTACAAGTGTGAGATACACCACCAGTATTATGCTTAAATATTTTAAGGACAACTCCACAGTTACATTTCATAATAAGAAAGAGACAATGTAACATTTTTAAATGAAATTTTTAATTAAAATACGAATTTATCCACAGATTAAAAATGAAAGGCAGAAAAAGCAAAATGTAGCTACAATCAGGCACCAATGATACATGTTTTCTTATCATTTTAACAATTGCGATAATGCAACAATAACATTATTTACTGATCATTAATATTTATTTATTTAACCGAAGACAGAGGCGGGCTAAAGCAGCCCGCTGAAGACATTCATGGATTCTCCATTATAGATAACTTAATAAAGACCAAAGGTGATCCTACCCCAACCTCCCCATACGATACTCCTCCTATTACCTCACAGAAACTGGAAAAAAAAATTGCAAATGTTCACAGGAAAAATAAAAACAAAAGAACCCCATATCAGACAGAAATCAGGAAGAAAGAAGAGAGTTGTTTTTAATGTCAGAAAAGCTTGCAATTCAAGTGGAAGCTGAGAGAGGTTAACTTCACAAAAAAAAAAAAAAAAAACACTTTTTATATGAGCGTTAGCCCTGAATGCAGTCTGGTAAGATGGTGCAAACTAAACGAAATGAGAGACGTGCTGCAGAGCAGCCAGGAGAGACACACACAGAGACAAGGACAAGGTATGAAAACAAGTGGAACAAGAGTTAAGACATCCCACCCGCTGGTGGACATGGCTTGGCAAGACATTCCGGCACTTGTGATTGTAGGTTTCTTGAAATAAAGGTGTTTTGGGGTGAGAGCGACTAAGGCAGGACGTCTCATTCTCACGACTGTAGTTGTTGTAGCTCTGAGTGCTGCTGTGAAGCTGCACCGCAGTGTGAATACTGAAAGCTGAACCAGCTCAGGGAAGAAGTAAACATCTTTGTTGTGATCTAGCTGTCATGATTGTATTGACAAAAGATATATTTTTTTTATTAAAAAAAATGTATCTTTGACTTTGACTCCTCTACCAGCTTTTTAAGGTCTGGGTGATAAGAGAGAGGCGGTGAGCGACTCACAACTTCTGGATCCCAGTATAGGAGGGAATCCTGGAAGTGAAAAGCTGTGAGTGAGAAAAATGTAAAGAGAAACCCCCGACAATATACATATGTGGGAAAAGTGACATTAGACCCTGTTTAAGACTGCAGAGGACAGACATGACAGACCACAGCCCTACCAGCCTTCACACTCTACTACTGAAGGAGAGATCGGGTCAGACAGACCTTTTTTAGCTGTCAATATAGAAACTCATGATATTCATGCATCATTGACAAAAAGAAAAAAAAACAGATCTATATTTTTTCTTCTAAACATAAATCATTGGATCTGCAAGAACTTGATGAGAGTGGTATCTGGCAGTTGACGTATATCTTTACATTTTACTGGGATGTAAACAAATTTTTTGTAAGTCTGACAGGTGTGGCCCCAAACCCACACTTCAGCTCCTTTACAAGCAGAATCCTTCCCCTCCTGCTGTCCTCAGTCTGCATCCTCCTAGTCTCTGTGGTGAGCATTCAGCGGATGTAAACATCCTTCCCCCAGTCCTCCTGGTTCTTGTTACGGCTCATGTTGGACCCTGTCTCCACAGGGTCCTGGCAGTAGCGCTCCCTCAGCTTGGCCCTTCCGTGCGGCTGCGAATGTCTCGGCATCGAAGGGTGGTTGAGGTTTTCCTGGTCTGGTTCAGCACCTTCATCTTCCCAAGAGGCCTGTCGGCCGTGATGCTGCGCCAGGTGGAGACGGCTGCCTCCACTACCTCGGTACGGGTCGGGTTCTTCGTAAGGGTCAGTCTCAATGTCCATGCAGGAGTCCCCGGCCTCGGTGTAGGCCGAGTCTCGGCTGCCCTGGGTCTCAGAGTCGAAGGTGTCTTGCCGGGACAGGGCTCTCCCGCTGCCCGCTCGTAGCTGGCTACGAGACGAGCGCAGGTAAGCCTGCTGCTGGTGCTGCTGCTGCTGAGGCTTTCCACCCAGGTCGGTCTCATAATCGTGAAGAGTGCTGCTTCCACCGCATTCTGTCAGACCCCCCTCGCGCTTCTGCTCACCGTGAACCATGTACGGACTCTGCAGTCAGTCACACCCATGCCACACAAAAAAAAGACATGCAGAGGCACAGACAGCAAACCAAACTGTGAATCATGGGCCAGCAGGGTTAGCAACATAAGCATCACCTGTGACATTAAAACATTAGTTTCCTGCTCTCACACATTTTCAAAGCCTTGCAAAAGTATTTCATATAGATTTTTTCTTATTTGATCAGATTGCAACAACAAAATTCAATTTATTCCATTTGGATTTAATGTGACAAAGCAACACAAAGGTGCTCATCATTGCAAAGTAAAGAAAACATGACATGATTTCCAGTTCTGATTAAAAATGATAAATCTGTTCAATCTAGAACCTGAAAAAAACTAGAAGCTGAAACTACAGCAAGAAGTTATTTTGCTAGAATAGTGACATAGGGCTGAGGAATACACACCCACACTTTGCAACAGAAATCTAAAATCCTGTATTATTTATAACTTATTATCACATACTATCCAAATGAAAAACATTTACCTTTGTGTGTAAATACTTTTGCAAGGTACTGTCAGTTTGTAGTACTTATGTACATGCACTAATATTTTAACACATACAATTAGTTGCATAGATTAAGTTTGCTGGTTACTTACCCTATTCAACAAGTAGATCAGAATATTTACCAATACAACACTGCTATCTGCTGGCTGATTAATATCATAGCAACATTAGCACTGACACCTCCTAGTTCTGATCAAGGCCTATTTTGCATCATATGATTGGATTAATAAAAAAAAAATCCATATTAAGGTTTCGTCTTGTTGTCTTTGGTTAATGTTATTGCCTTTATGAGGCATTACATGATCATGCAGTAGCTAAGCTCTCAAGCCGCAGGTCATTATAGTTAATGAGTAGCCAGCAGTGATTGAAAACTGATTAGTCCTTTGCTGTTACTCCAAATAACAGATCTACAGGACTGGTCAGAGTGTTAGAGACGGCCTCCACCAAACCGAGCCCTTTCTCTTTGAAGAGGCGGATATGACTTGCTGTTTTCAGGGCCGGTACCATGGCAACACGGAGGAGGACAGCAAAGTAGTTTCTCCTCTTGGAGAGGAAGAGGAGCTGGAGGAACGAAGCCACGGAGCTAACGGAGGGCGGGGTTAGGGCAGCAGATATCATCTTACTAATGAAAAGGCCATCGAGGGCAGCGGGACCTGGACCAGACAGCTTCACAGTTTCAAAGGCTACGTCATTTAATCTAACAGTTCATATGTGAGAAATTCACTCCTTACTCCAACACTTGTATAACGCAGCTGTCCTGTGTTTTTATATACAGAATAAACAGGGTTTCTCTGCACTCCTCCTTCATGTTTACAGAGCTCAGGTTTAGTCCCCCCCTCCCCCTCCCAAATCACGTTCTTGCTCTTGGACTTCAGACAGCATGCTCTTCCTCTTTCCCCTCGCTGGCCACAGCACCGTCCATGTCAGGCCACAGATCCATATTCCTGCGCAGAGAGGTTAGCACTTGTACCTGCAGGTTGGAGACAGGCTCAGGAGAGGCAGCCAGGGCGGCTGTGGCCATGGTGCGGTTCAGAAGAGGGTTTGGAGGGTTGCTGCTGGGCGGGTGTGTCGCCTTCCAGTAGGCCTCCAGGTAGTCTGCAAGGTGTTCACATGCGTCTTCCAGCTGGTTCTCATCCAGGATGATGTCAAACAGTTCCTGCACAGGTCATGAAGGATAACATTGGAGCTATTTAGCCACAATTATTAAGTACAATGATCCCTGAACAAACATGAAAACTTTAAGAATCCTGATATAATTGGATTTTGTGTGGATTAAAAAAAGAAATCAAGGCTGAACTCACAGGAGGACACTGGGCCAGCTTGTCAGCTGCAACCATCTGCACATTTAGATGTTTGGCCTGGGATTTCCCTCTGGATTTAATGAGCCTCTGGAGAACCTGCAATAATATGGTAAAAAAACAAACAAAAACAAAAACACACCAATTAAATCCCTAACCAAACTCCTAAAATTTCTGAAGAAGGAGCTGAGTTAAGTGGAGGTGATCGGCTAACGAAAGTGCTGTGATGTTCAACAGTAAATTTCAAGAATCATCTAAAAATGCATGGAAAACTTAAAAAAAAAAAAAATTCAACAAATACAGGCAAACATCAAAATTAACAAATACTATTAAGTAGCAGATATACCCCTTTACATGGGAAAGTTTACACTGTCAGTAATGTGACCACTTTTAGCTGAAAGCAGAAATGTACATACATTTTGTACTAAAATACTATTTCAGTATTTTCCACATTATGTTTTTCTCCTTATGAAGTTTTAGACTCAGAGTTAAAAAAACAAGGAGGAAAGACCCCCTTAGGCCCTTTTTGCACAATCTTATTATACCTCAAATTTATATTTATCTTACCTTTCTCTGTTCATTGTGTCTCTATTATGTTACACTTTCTTCTATTTTTTAGGTAATGATTAATTTGTGATTCAAAAGTCTGCATCTAGTTTATTCTAAACTCTTATGGTACACGGTGGTTAGTACTGAGCAATGTTTCCCATAGTGATACTGGGTTGATAACTTAGTATACGTTGATTAATTGGTTATTGGTTTTTGGTATACATCTATTTTGAATCTGCAGCCCCCCCTGGAGAAAACTACACCAGCCGCCACTGGAAAAAGGTCATAAAGACGAGATGGGATAAGAGCCTTAAACAACATAAAAATAAAATGCATGCATTCCTTACTTATCTATTTTATATATATATTTAATTTAGTATAGCAATGAAAAATAGCTGTTCTCCATTTCTCTATATTTTGTAACAAAATGCGGGGAAAAATGTATTTCTCATATTTTCAGTGTTGGTTTTAAGTTGAAAAACTAATGAAGCTCTGATTCAAAGTGATACAGAACATTTTCTATTGATCTAATCAATTTATAGTTTATGTTGAATGTTTTATGCGCTGTATAGGTGTTCTTATGTGCTCAGAATGTGCCAGCAGTGAACAATTGTGCAAGCGCCCAGCTTAGAGGGAAAATTGTTAATGAGTTACAAAAATCTGGAAGAACACATGGATGATGCAATTTCGTCACTGCTGGCTCATGCCCCCTCGAGTATAAAACAGGATTTAAGTTTTCCCTAACTTAGTTAAAATTGTTTTTATAGCCACACCCTTCAATTTTGGAACCATCAGACCTGCACATGTCTTTGTTCTTGATAACATTTGTAAACTCATCTGACTTTAAGTTACTTTTGGAGTAATGCTTCCTCCTTAAGGAGCTTTTTTAATACTTTTCAATGCAGGTTTTGTTTTATTGTGAATAATTAAACTCTCTTACATTTGTACATATCTGCTTTCAGCTGTACAAATTTATCCTCTAAAGCTAAAACCATCTCTGACCAGCTGTAAGCCTGAATCACTTAAAATTTCAGACTGTCCTGCCACACTGTAGTCACTATAAACAGAGGTCACTCAAATAATAGCTTGACATTAAATACAGTAGAGAAAAACAGCAAATCTTACCTTTGGTGAGGCTATTTTGATATAAACAATTATGGGAGCCAGGGAGGTCTTGGCCAGCTGAGAGGGATGATTGATGGTGTCTGCATCCAAAGCAACAAGCTGGAGGGTGCGGGCCAGCTCAAATATACGTTCAATCTCGCTCTGCACCTCAGCTGAGTCCAGGAAGCAGAAACAAAAACGACATAAATAAAACAACATATAAATATTTGATTTTCTTTGAAGACAAGCATCTTGGCTAAAGGAGACGTTTCTCTAACTTGTGCAAAACTACACTACTAAGATGTTAGTGGCTACCATGCATGTTGAATTATTTGCGGATATAAAAGAAAATTCCAGCCACATAAATCAGTTTGGACCACAGTTTCAGTTCCATTTATGCTAAGCTAAATGGAGCACTGCAGCATCCTCATTAATTTGCCCCCTTCAGATATTTGACCTTTTTATACCTTTTTTTTTGGCTCATTACCTATTCAGGTCTGTGATGGAAGGAGGCACTTAGAAATGAGATGCCTGTGGTACTTTGAGTAGCTTGCAATAAGGCGATATTTATCACTACTTCACTAAGACAGAAACATGAAAAGAAAAAGAAAACCATGAAACGTCAAATTTTGTTTCAAAGTACAGGCAAGGCGGTAGCTATTCTATGTTGGATCATTCAACACTGTGGATGGCTTGTGTTTTATGTTTTCATTGTTCCTCAGTAAGAACTCAGAACTTAACTTTTCGACCAGAGTTCTAGTTTTGAATTAAAAAGATTAAAGAAAAGAACAAATTGAATTAACCCTTGGCCTACATGGTCAAAACTCAAGCGGCAGAGGGAGATAACAGAGGCTAAGAGATGCTGCGAGCAAACATTACAGCCCCTCCCGACGGGGCTGAAGCTGGAGGCCAGACGCGGTCTCTGCATGCTGATAGGAAGTTTGGACCTTAGGTCATATGAATGGAGAGCAGGCAGAGCTTTGCTTAATTTCAGCAAAGACTGTTATTTCATACTTCTTATTAACTAACTCCCTCACCATGAGCTAATAAAAGACTGCAGCCTTTTAAATAGTGGCAGAAGCTGCATTATTTTAATGCTTCTCTCTCCTCATCCTAAAGCAGTGGAAGCTTTTTTGTCTCTCAGTTGATCACTTCCTGTTTGAGGTTTTTATAATTCTGTTCTTTTTGTTCCTGACAACAGGCTGTCACAAAGAATTATGAGGAACAGAGAAACTGACAGGCAAGCAGACAGGCGAAGATGAAAATAAGCATATTATGAAAATAGTTAGAAAAAAAAAAGTTAGGGGGAGAGGGGCTTCATTGTTTTGCTGCGAGGGGAGCAATACGTACCCAGTACGTCTGAATCAAAAGACAGAAGAGGAGGAGGAGTAGGATGGGTGGTGGGAGAGGAGGATGGGCGCAGGGCAGAAAAGACAGCATGAAAAGAGAGAGGATGCAAGATCAGAGCTGGAATAAAAGCTTGTAGGTCTATTGATGAAATACAATGACGTCTAAAGTTTACGCTTTTTTACCGTCTAACTACATCTGCAGCCAGGAAGTCCTGATATGTGTCAAATGAAAGAAAATATTCCCTAAAATGTTTCTGCCCACCTTGCTTAAGTCAAAACCAGTGGTTGACATTGATGAGCATCTTTACAGAAGCATCATATATATATATATATATATATATATATATATATATATATATATATATATATATATATATATATATATATATATATATATATATATATATATATATATATATATATATATATATATACATATAAAACATGCAAATTGAACCAGAAGAGGTCCACCCCTTAATAATGGGGAGTCTTTGAGGTCTTTGTTAGCCTGTATTACCCGATACTGGTTTAAGCCTCTGAAAATGGGGAGTCGTTAGGGGCATAAGGGGCGGGCCTGTTCTCCCGGATCAATTTGCATGTTTTCTAAGCCATAACAAGGCTTTGTTGGGCTACTCTATAAAGCTTGAAACTCAAGGCTAATCTAGATATTTTGTATTGAAAAAGCTTCCTGGATGGGAACGTCTCCAGACTTGGAAAACAAAGTCCAGTTGTTTGTTTTTTCTTTAGTGGAATGACCATGACCTGGATGACTGTGAATCTTCACCAGCCTTCTAATCACTGCTGTTTTTATTTATTCTTAACAAAGAATAAATAAAAACACATTATTTATTTAAAATTGATATTCATTTTACATTTTATGGTCACCTTTGCCTACTTTTTTCTTGAATCAAAATAAGATTAAATCAAACTGCAACAGGAGTGAAAGAAGTTGAGCTTAACTCAGAAAAGGTGTAATTATGAGATTTGTATTTATTTTTTATCTTAGATAGCAGAAATTATTTTCAAAGCAAATAGTTTGTTTTGTTTATTGTAAAATAGTATAAAATCAGTCTCTATTCCTACAATATTTAAACCAGCAAACAATCTACCTTAGAGTTGAGTCTTTTTTCTTATGGAAATAAAAACCGAGATGTGAATCATGGATGATGAAAGATGCTCAGCAATGAAACGCGATGGATAGATATTTTTTCTGTTGTGATATATTCTCTACACCACATCATGTCACCTTCGGAGAAAAACCCTGTATTTTTGTTATATTGTCTGATTGTGTCTAACTCTTAGAGCAGGCTGTCTCACCCAGGCTGGAGCGGGTACTGGAGCGCTCGATGATGGTGTGTTTGCTGGGGTTATTGAGGACTGAACGTTTGGCCAGAGAGATGTCTGCTGTCACACGTGTAATGGATATCCTGACAATGAAAAAAACAAAACAAAAAAACACACAGCTTAAAAGAAATTGTGATTTTTTTGGAGTTACAGGTCATAATCTATTTTTGCACCTCCTACCTGCCCTCAAACTTGTGCTTCAGAAAGTCAAAGAGAGCTTTTTGCATCATATCTGTGACCTAGGTAGCAAAATCAGACATGACGATTACAAAAAAACATTAAATTAAGGCTGAAATGTGCTTCTTTTCTCCCCGTTACCTCATAGCCTTTTAGTGAGGGTCCAACGAGGATGATGGGCCTCATGGAAGGAACCACGTCGTAGGGAGGAACATGCTCCATCTGAGCCAAGGAAGGAGAACATCCAAATGGTCAGAATGAAAGCTCATGCAACGTTACACTCACACATAAATCCTTCTCCTCCTTATGTGAGAGGTCAGAGTGATGGATGGCTGGTCTAAGACGATGGAGTCCATTTGTTTTATTAACTGTCTGAGTGTTCAGAGGGAGGGATTGATTTTTGAACTCAAAGCGCTGCCCTTTATTTCCCTGGCTCCATAATTAATGTGTCCATAATTAAACCAGACGCCAGCGTGTGTGTCAGGAGAGCCCTGGTGACCGCGCCGCAGCTTCAAACAGCCGTCTGAGAGCTGCTTCACACTTCCCTCTTTCTGTTATAGATGGGAACAGTTGCTGCAGACATATTACATTACTAATTGCTACTACGGTCATGTAAAAATACATATATGGGGGCATCCTATTAAGAATTCCTTTCTCAATTAACAAATGCACACATGTGGATGTTTTATCTATCTATGGAAAAACAAAACAGAAATAAGCTTTGCTGTTCTCATTGATCAGGATATATCACCAAACATGTGTTTTTCTAGCTGATGAAATGGTTACAGTTGTTCTTTTTCTAAAACAAAAACAAGGGTTTGATCTTTTAGCTGAAATAACCTCATTGAGGAAATATAAAATGCAGTCTAATTTGTTTCAGTTTTTGCAAAGTGATCATCTTATTGGTGCTAAAATATAAAATCCCACATGTAGATACAACTTGCAGTAAACCCTGTAGTCTAGGGAGCTTTTAATGCCTCAATGCTTCATAACTAAGTTATGGTCTCCTAATCCTTTTATGCTGCCTAGACCTTAATGGAGCGCATTATATTAATTTGCCCAAATGTGATCTAAAAATCCACAATCCATGATTAGATGGACTCAGCTCATACGAAGAAACACTAAAAGAGTTTAGGAAGCTTATTTGCTTATGGCCAGGCTAATGCCATTAACGTTTTTATCAAACAACTGGAGAACTTTGTACTGCTCTCTAAATGCTTTTAATTACAAGCAATCATTCACTGTGCTAATATTTAACACCGCGGATAGAATCAACCACTTATGCCTAAAATAGTGAGCGCAAAACATAGCAATATAGTTCAAGCAACTGAAATAAACTAAAAGCTAAAATAAAGGAAAATTCTTAAAACTTCTTTTAGGAATAAAACTGAAAGACAAACATGTATGATCGCACACAGAAAATCCACATTCCAAGTAGGGAATCTATCCATATTTATTAATGATGATTTTCAATTGGATGATTGTTTTTTTTGTTGTTGTTGTTTTTTTTTTACAATTTCTCTTCTAATCTAGAGTTATTTTGAAATTAATATATTTTTTGTTGTTTAAATCCATCTCCTTTTCTTCAGTACCTAGTTTTAGGTTTTTACTTGTCTTGAATCAGCTTCTGCTTAAGGTTTTTATAAACAGTCATCAGTTAAGAGCTTGTATTAATAGTATATATAAATGCAATCATCACTTCTCTACAGAAGACAATTTATTTTCTGTAAAAACATTGAGCTGCCTTTTATTCTTTGAGAATGATGAAACTGGAAACGATTCTCTTTTTGGATTTGTATTCCTGGTGTGCCCACTTCTCTGTGTGTGCTGGTATAACACTTCAGGCATCAGAAAGCACTGGAGCGACCTGTTCAAACATTACATTACATAAAGCTGAACAACGGAAGCTCGGTTCACCTCATTTCTATTTACCAGAGCCAAAAATACGCTGTGTAAAAATGTCCTAATGGTTGTGTCAATAAAGGGGGCAAAGCTGTTGAGCTGAAAACATCAGCTCTACTGCTTCAGTACGACTAAAGCAGGAATAGAGCACAATTTAGAGCTCTGAGCAACTTGACTGATAGTATACAGCATACTGACCAAGATATGTTAAATAGAAAAACAGAAAATTTCCAGGATATACGGAAAATATTAATACTAATAGAATTATTAAATTATTAAATTTTGAATAATTTCTTAACCAAAACAATTCTAATCTTAACCGACAGATGTGCACCTGCAGCTGCACTTGTTTATCATGGTGAAGAGAGAGCTGAGCTGTAAGGCAAAGCTCTGTATTTATCTGTTGGCATACGTTCCTATGCTCACCTGTGGTCATGAAATCTGGGTCATGACCGAAAAGGTGATACATAAATGAGCTCCCTCTGCAGAGTGAGGAGAGAGACTCAGAGTAGAGCTGCTGCTTCTGCACATCGAGGGGAGTCAGTTGAGGTGGCTGAGGGACCATGTCTCTCGGCTGGAAAAGGAACGCCACTGGCTTCCCCGCAGAGGACACGAGGGAAGTGTCAGGGCAGTCAGAATTCTGGGACGCCCCGATTGAGCTCCGATCTCGAATTAGCGGAAGACGATGCTTAAGATGACAAGGTGGAATAATTTCATATCCAATCTCCTGCTTCAGTCTCCTTCTGCAGGATGCATTTTAAACTCACACTACTTCTAACATATTATTAAGCCTGCAGACATTGTCATGTAGATTTTAACAGGACCCAAGTGCTCTAGTGAGATGAAACAAATATTTTTGTTTCTTTTTAGCAAACACTCCAGTAGGGTAGGGGGTAAAAACAAAGAGAGTATAATCAACACATAACTGCTGTTTAGTATAGTGGAGGATCTGTCATTCTGTGGGCTTTTTAGTGAACTCAAATGGATCTTCACACAGATGTATTTTATTTTGTGAAAGAGAAGACTAATCAGGGCTTCTACTTGTTATATCAGGCTAGAAAATGTAAAAAATAAAATCTTTCTTAATGTGCAAACTGTTCCTTCTCAAAGTTGGATTTGCGTGGATTTTTCAGTGTGAGATTTTGACCCTTCCTTCATGTTTACTAGTGCCGTGGTGGGAGAATTGATGCTGTCAATACCACAGTAAACATGAATGATGCCTATTAGTCTCGCTGCCTAAATAACCTTATAAAAGCTTGTGACGAGCATTAAAAACACAGAGAACCATGAAACACTGACTGACAGTGTTCTTCTATCACTCATATCAGGTATTATAAATGGGAATGAAAGCCCGTCAGGATGCATTACAGCCACACTCTGACTAACCAGCCCTGCACCTGCATCTGCACACTGATAATGTGAAACGGGCTCAGGGGAAATGACAGAGCCGTCAACAGGATTTAAAAGCCATTCTATTGACCTTTTTTTGCAACAATGATTATTTGGAAGCGTCAGCAGTCGAACAATCGCTAAAAGCTTCTGCAAGCAGGACATCAAGAGACAATAAAGTAGGAGATGATTAAATGTTAGAGGTTAGTGTTGAGAACAGAGACTCACCGACTTCTGTTTCTGTTTAGCTGGGCCACCTATGGCATCATTCAAGCAAAAAGAGACAAAAAACAAAGCACAAAAAATACAGCTTGTTTAGTTATTGACAGGTTAGATCAGAGGAATATACAGGAGAGGGGATGTTATTATTAGGGGTAGCATTTCTAGCACAGAAACACACATTCAAACTTATCTCAGCAGAACAATTGAGAAGGAGTCTCCCAGGGCCAAACAGGGTTAGATTTGGAAGGCAGAGCAGCTGGGAGGGTTAAAATGCGAGCAATTAGTGAAAAACGGGGAGGAGAGGCAGAGAGGTAACCCCTAACCCGCCTTTTAAAGGTCAAGTTTAGGAAGGTTGGAGGATGGAGGCCACAGCAAGATGTTCCAGGGAGTCTTGCTTAATGTTACCTTCTTAAAGAAGGGCAGACGGTGGGCGTTTGCCTGGGGGGAAGTTACGCTGCCTGACACGCCCTTGGGGGAGCGAGGGTCACCCTGGGACTCAGGGGGCTCCTCGGCATCCAGGTCGAGAGGGTCAATGTCAAAGGCTGCCATTGACGTGTCCACGGGAGCTAACGGTGGGGCGGACCGTTCCGACAGAAAGAGGGGAAGGAAGAGAAAGCAGGATGAAAAAATGTGAAAGAAAAAAGAAAACATAACAAAGGGACACTGAAAGGAGGAAAAGGCATGTGAGAGGCCCCCAGAGGGAAGCAAAAGATGGCATAAGCTGTAATGTAAAAGTTATTTAAAAAAAAGAACACAACAGAACATCATGAGGCGCGGTGCAGATGTCAGGTGTTACAGCGAGAAGAACCGAGGTGAATTCAGTGTGAACACAGCTAAACTTGAAGTGTCAATGTGCAGGAAGTGGGAAACAGGAGAGGCTGCGAGAAAAAGCATACGGCAGGAGAGAAGAAATCAAGCTAAGTGGCGGCGTGAGAGGAGTGGGGGTCTAGTTTTAAAGGGTCCACTCTAGATTCTGGGAGGAAAAGGACTTCAGATGATTGTTAAAGAATATTTATGTAACAAACTGGAAACAAAGGAAACTGCTGACAGCTGCACGAACCAAAAACATGCAAAAATCCACCTGATTTTGGAAGGAACAACTCTCTGCTAAGGACCCGGATAAATAACTTCTCAAAAATACAAACTTCATTCCTAATTTCAAGAGGATTTCGCTGTTTTGTCTACAATCTTCCACTCTGAGCTTTTACTGATTCATGAGAATAATTTTTTTTTGTTACAATTACTGATCAACATATAACTACATGATCTTTAGAACTGAGAACTGCACCAAATGGTTTGTTTGACAGAACTTACAAACATTAAGAGGTATGAGAAGGTCCAAAGACTTCAGTGAAGATGTATGAACACCTGAGATCTAGACTGAAAATTGCAGCTGCCCACATGGAGCAGAGAAATGCCTTATAAAGAAATATTTTACAGTCACCAAAAACAGGGTAATAAATCCATTTGGAGGAGGGAAGGTGATAATGCTAAAGCTTGGTAGTGGCAGCTGTGGGGCTGACACACTTTTACTACAGCAAAACGAGGAAGTTGGAGGATTGTTAGGATTTCTAAAATGCTCTTTATATGCAGCCCTGAAATCAGACATATAGAAAATCTAACATGGGTCCAATCTGGAACCCAGTCAGTCTAAATCAACTTTATTAGCTCTGTAAAGGGATTCTATCTAAATATTTGTAACAGTGCAAATAATATATCAATATTGCATGCATTTATTCGTTGTGGGATCATTCAAATGTGAATATGTGTTTTTGAGACCTCTACATCAGCAGTGTGATGTTTATGTTCTTGAAAGCCCTAACCCTAAAAATCTGACACATGTAGTGAATAGAAAATCTATTATAGATTATACAGAAATGCCTAATGTATCACAAATGATGCAAATAATTATAGAAAATATATATCTATTTATTCGACAGAAAGTTCAATGAAAAATCTAATTTTGTGAAAATCAGGCTTTAAAGGGTTGAGAACCCTGACTATGTCAGTAAATCCAAATTTCCACTCAAAACTTTAGTTTTAGATGTCTGAACACAATCTTCGAGGCTCCATCTGTTAAAAAAAAAAACTGTAAAAAATCCACAATACTTTTTTTATGTTTTGATTTATTTTTGTTTTAGCAGCTTTGCAGAGACACAGCGATGCAGACTCACACAAGCCAGACATACTTAACAACTCTAATGAGCATTGCCTGCTCTCATATCTATTTCAGTCGCGTACTGAGTGCTAATGACAGACCTCTGAAGACCTCTTTCACTTCTCACAGGAACCCACTGAGACGTGCCGTGATTCATCATCATGCTTGGATAACTACCGACTTATTAACATCTTCATTTAAGTAATCAAGCGACCGTCTCATTTCTTAGCAAACACAGCAGGATGTTTTTTGACCTTACCTGTTCCTGGCGGGGTGGGCCTGCGAGTTCCTGCGGCGACATCCAGACTCGAACTTCCTCCAGATTTACTGTAAACGTAAAAGGTTAAAATGCATGTTTTTAATCCATATTCTAAATAACCACGGTTACTCAGAGTAAATATCTGATAAAGGCCAGTGGGTATGCACTGAAGAAGCACAGAGAAATAAAGTGACTCACAGCTGTGCTTCTGTCTATTTTAGCATGTTTTACAGAACCTGGTGGATCAGGAGTGATTCATGTTTGACCCCTTTTTGAAAAGCGGGGCTGCTATTTGCGCTGCTGGTTGTGTAGACACAAAGGACCTTTCATGGTTACCTGGAGCTGAGCCGATTTTGTCTCATTCGCTGCTCCTGCAGCAGGCGGGTGTTCTCCAGTTTGACCGGGCTGGGAATGAAACCCACCTCACATCCCTCCTTTACCAGGCGTCCGATCCACCAGTCGTTGTTATACTTCTGCACAAATTCAAAACAACCGGACATCAGTAGGTAGCAACAGATAAAACGTGATGGAGCAGAGGTACAATTGAAGTAACAAAGGTTTTAATTCATTTTCATTAGATTTTGTAAATAAAGAACCAAAAACCTTTAAAACTTTTATTTCCTGAGACAAATCAAACCAATGGAGTGGACAAATGTGAAATGCACAGATTTATTTTCCAAATCTGACAAAAAGATAAAAAAAAAAAAAAAAAACAAGACATGAGAATATGGATTCTGACTTTGTTTTAACTTTTTTTTTTTTTCGGCAGTGCAGCTGCACATCTTTACTAGCTTTGAACATAAAAAGACTAAAATCTTCAGCAGTTTTTTTTTTTTTTTTTTACAAATTAGCTTAAGCTAAGTTTGGAATACAAGCAGAAAGTCTGTGAACTTAAGTTTCTAAGAACTGTCATAATTAATTGATTCAATTGAATGATAACTTTGACAGGGTCATCCTAATTAGCCCACATAGCCAGACTAACCTTTGTCGTAAACACGGAATATTAGTCCAGAAAGCTGCAGACAAAGTCTGAGTTCAAAGGTGGGACCAGGGTGAGACTAACACCATCAGTAAATGGTAAATGGTAAATGGCATGTACTAAAATAGCGCCTTTATTCAAGTTAGGAGACTTGACCAAAGCGCTTTACACTACATTCATTCACCCATTCACGCACACACTCACACACTGAATAAACAGGTTAGAACCAATCAGATAACTCCTGGATGTCTTTTCTAAAAAGAAAAAGTCTTGGATCAGCTAATTAGAGATCAATTCAGCTCATTCAGAACATAACTAAATAAATCATTCAAACATTACTCCATTGCAGCTTCCATCTTGAATGTTATGGTTACATAAAAGCTCTGCTGCTGGACAGGCCTAGGCAGGCCTAGACTGCCCAGCTGCAATGCCTAACACTGCAATGCCTGCAATGCCTAACAACCTGCAATGAATTGGTGGAAGTCAGTCTAACTGAAAGGACTGGAGATATATTTAGGTGCGTTCATCTCTGCAAATCTTTTCTCCTGCAGAGCAAAAGCATCCCACAGCATGATCCTGCCACCAGTGGTCACAGTACCTTCAATGTTAAAATGTAGTCCCATCTGACCTGAATCATGTCTGCTGCCTGGCTAGAGACAAACTGCAGCATCCATATTTAACGATTAATGAATCTTTCCCATGATCCATATAGACCAGGTTTGGGTCAAAATAATTCTCAGCTTCAGCTTGACTCTTACTTTAGAGCTACCATGAGTCTCTTGGTTTTATCTTTTATTAAGCTCTCCTTTTTCAATGTGCCATTTTAAGTAGATTAGGAAACTATTTTATATCCTAACCTTCATCCATTCTTCACAGCTTCATCCCAGCAGTCTCTGGTCTGTTCCCTTACTGTGATGTTGCTGTTTGTTCCCCAGTGCTCTGTAAGCAAACCTTTGATGCCTTTTAAGATCATCTAATATTAAAAATGAACACTGGACTAGACTTGCTAATTAACATTCCGTGGAAATCACATCCAGATCTAATGGAAGGGTTTAAATGGGGCAAATAAAATGCACTCCAAAATGTCCAGATTGTCAAAAAGAGAACAAAACAAAAACTACAACCTCCAAATTATAACTTGTAACTGATTAAATATTACCTTTACTCATTGCATCTTAACAGGAGACCTTATTGTCCTCCCTCCTTTCATGATCAAAAATATGCAAAGCTTTAATATTTCTTCACCGTTTCATTCTGCAGGATCAAATTTACTTCTTTAAAAAAAGCCTTCAGTGTTTCTAACTGTGTTTCAAAGTTTTTATCTAGGCTTTATTTTCCCTTTTAGCCTCTTAAGGCCACTCTTTGTTTGTAAAGCAGTTTGGGCAGCATGTGATTCAAAATAAATGATAAGGAATAAAATCCGGCTAACACCTGATATAACCAATTATAGCCTGGTTTGGAATTAAACTGTTGGTGCTTGAATACTTTATGTTTGTAAAATTGTGTTATTTCTGGATTTAATTTAATAAATATAAAGACATTTTGTTTTTCTAATGAAGCATCAATTTTAGGTGTCATAACAAGTAGAAATGAGTGAAAAAGTAACCTGCGCAAAAACAAACAAACTTAGAAAGGCTTCAGGAAGCGCTGAGAGCTTTTCTATAGGACCACTTTAAATGAAAGTTTGGCACCTTGAGAGGAAAATACAAAGACACAATGATTCATTGGTAATTTGAGACTTATACAACATATAAACATGAAACTTGAGCCTTTTGTGTAATTTTTTCAATTTTTTTCTTTCTGCTGTAAACTGGAGCAGCTATTCCTTACTGCACTGCAGCTTCTGTTGCTACCAACACCCACTCGTGGCCTTCCATGGTTTTGATGGAGCGTGGCAGTGCAGCATGATACTGCAATGCAAAAAAAAACTCATTGGCTTTCCACCCACTATCACTATAAGTTGTTTTATGGCACAGAAGGCCAAAGCCCTGATCCTGACATCCTTTTCACTGCATCATCCAGGCTGCTCTGACTCCACACTAACATTACATTTGTGGACTCAGCTGCAGAGATCACGGCCTGATGACATTTTGGAAAAAAGTTACAACCTTATGTTCTCTAAAGAATTGACAGAATTTTAAAAGACTGTATTGAAAGTCATGTTCAAACCTCTTTGATGTGCAAGAAGTCTTTGGCTTCGAAGGAAATGGCCATGCCCTGCACAGGAACATCATCATTGGGACCTGGGTTATAACCGACATTGGTGCGCACAGCAAACGCCACTGGTTTGGTCTGGAATCACATCACCAGGAGCAGATATAAATATGCTGGGAGCGGCTTAACTGCATACAGATTTCAAGGCACACAGGTCAACAAGGGCCATAACATTATCCTACTGATAACTGACCTTTGCTTTCTCTAGTGTGGCAAGAGCCTGTCTGTCGGCCTCCTTCCTCAGAGCCTCGGGGTCCTCCTCCAGGGACACGTCAGAGTCCGACGGCCGGCTGGTGTAGGAGTCTGCAGAGCCCTGAAATTCACAGCATACCTTATAAAAGTGAAACTTTTAGCAAGTGGGAGTAACTGTCTGTAAATCACACCTTGCTACCATAACAAACATGTATTTCATCTACTAGGTTTATGCTTCTTCACTCATACCATACTTTAAGTGTTTTAATAATATATATTTTTAGAAGTTTCTTTCACATGAAATTGTTACTTAGTGATTACCGGTTTTTATGTGTTTGTGTTTTATTTTATTCTTTAAACAAATGTCAGAAGTTACATATTACTGCATCTTTTTTTCCTTTTCTTATGATGTTGAGCAACTAGATCAGTTACTAGGTACTTTTTCACCAATGACCTATTCACTCTTATTCGAGTCATGTCTTGGAAGGCTACTTTTTACTTTTACTTGAATAAGTAAATATGATGAAGCAGCACTGGTATAACTTGAAGACAATTTTTAGATACTCTACCCACCACTGAATATTTCACGCTTAAAGAATACAGAGAGAGGGATTTTTTTTGTAGCCTGGCCGGCTTCACAGACTTCCACAGCACATAAATCAGTCTGGTATGGCTCAGACTCTCTGGTCTATAACAGACTGGACCGATTCCAGCACGGGAGGTAGGAGTAAAGGCTTGCCTTTGAATTACCCATAATGCAACTAGGCTTTATATCAAGAGTGCAACTGCAGTGGAGCGATTTTTATTGACGTCAAATGAGTTAGATACATCTTTAAAACTTAAAACTACCGTTCATTTGAAAAATGCATTATGGGTCACATCCAGAGTTCTGATCTGATTGGTTCTAACCTGTTTCCGCTAACTATGTTGGTTCTGCCCTGGTCCTGCATTTGAAATCAGGCTCCTCCTGCTGCTATATGGACAGATACACCTTTGACCATTTTTCAATCTTAAATAATCCTCATTGCCTTCTTCTTTATGCCACCCTATCTTCAGGTTATGCTGCAGGGTTTTGCATTTGCATTTACATCATTTGTGTCACACACAGTTCCCTCTAGGGAAAATGCAGAGCAATGACGATGGGTTGTGACAAATTGCCTGATATTTATTTATTTTATCGCAAAAAATCTTTTTTGCATTCGGAACTAATGTTCTCATCCAGTGTTGCTCTCCAGACCTGGTTCCATGTTGCAAAAACCCATTATGTTTATGCTGCAGGGAATAAAAAGTCATTGGATCCATCTGAATGCAGCGAATCAGTAAGGTGATTAGTGCTTTCCAAATAGTGCTGGCAGTAAGGAAGGAGATAGAAAGAGGAAGCAGGAGGCTTTCTACCGGATGCTTCCTATGTGCCTTTGTAGGGACAGAAAACTTTACTAATAATAAAAAAAAAACACTATTTTTTCATGTGCACTCTGACTTAGACTTAGACAACTTTTATTGTCATGTTGTATACACAGAGTGTATACAAAACAAAATTTCATTTTGCACATCTCTCATGACAGTTTCCATTTCTTACAGTACAGCAGTGAACAAATGTAAACCATGTGGGAGAAATACAAACTGGACACACATTCAAATGTTTTAGGTTTTATAATTGAGAGCTTGAACCATTCAATACATTTTTGTAATACATTTTTTTGTAGTTTTTTTCAGAAGTCTATAGTTCAGGATTTGACAAATGTCAGTTGTGCATTTCCTTCCTGTAATGACGTCAGGAAGGCTGAAGTCTGCCCATATTCAGCCGAGCAGTCCAGTATTACTATTGACCCTATGAAAAGAGGAAGGAGTTGGAGCTACAATTGAATGTATTCAGGTTAAGACAGAATAGTCTAGAACCTGTGTTTAAATTTCACAGGTGTAGTAAAAAAAATTATTTCATTATTTTTTATTTTGATTATTTTAGGTACCACTAATTTGAAAACAGTTGATTTATTGAAAAAGTATTTTTTCAAGCTTCTTATAATCCTTTTTTCCTCCAATGAATAAATAACCTTTTTTAACTGGTTTAATTTCAGATTATCCTGCATTTAAAAGACATATACTCAATTCAGGCCTTTTAACATGTCTATACCAGGTGCCAGCACAGCAAACCATCTGAGTTTTAAAGGCTGGCTCAGGTGAACATAAAGAAACACAAAAGGCCCCCCATATTGCTTGTAAGGTGACTCTAAATATTCTGCACTGACAGTGATGCATAACAATTGACTTGCAGTGTATCCAAGGTCTGAAACCATCCGATTGCACCAAAGATTCAGTGTGTGGGTGCCTGAAGTAGAAACAATACCACGGAGCGGGAACTCTTTATAATATCAGCTAGGATATAAAATTCTCATGAAGTGGCTAAAGTTTCCAGCACATTCACCACTCAGGTACGGTAACTTGACCCTCTCCTGCTGACCCTGATACAGACAAGTATGCCGGGATAAAAAGCTGCACGTCCTGTGAGCCTGGTCCCAATACACTCTTCGAATATGAAGAGTTTAAGTGTTCAATTTATGTAACCGTCCCACTTGTGCTCTAGTTTTTTTGTTGTGTGTTTTTTAGCTGACAGGCTGCTGCTGCCGCTTTGTAGGAGGTAGTGACAAGAATGCGGGACAGCTGAATGTGCCAGGCAGAAGAAGTGACTCACTAGGTGTAGGCTTTTTAAAATAGTTCTAACAAAGATGACATAAGCCATATGCGATGCTTATTAAGAAAATTCCTCGTCAGACATTTCTCTCAAACGTCTGCCACCAGATATTCTTCTGAAGTTTGTTTTAAAACAAATCCAATCTATTTTTTTTTGTCTGACACACATAGTTCTGAATTGTGAAAAGGACTTATTGTTAATATGAGTCACTTTTAAAATTTCGTAGGCCTCAGTAGCTATACTGGCTAATAGCATCCCTATCATGAAGCACAGTGTTGGCAGGATAATGCTGTAGAAAAAAGGCAACAATTCATTATCTCTACGCAAAGGTGAAGATAAAACAAAGATTTGTATTTATCTATACACTGTATACAAACTTTAAGAATGATTTCACTATTTTTAAATTTGTACTGCCTAATTATGCTCAGAACTTTCAACAGGTGGATTTTTAAAGTTCTCCATAAATAAAGCTGGTGTAACGATTCCGTCTTTTCTGGACTTCTATTTAAAGTTATGTCTAAGTTTAACTTACACTTTGATTAATGTCATTCTGTGTTTTCTTGGTCATTGGTTTCTTATCTATTTTGTGTTATTTTTCAACCAGTGTTGTATTTTTTGAGTTATTCTCTGTTGTTTCCTTGTGCCAGTCTCCTTTCCCCTACCTCCCTTCTAGTTACTTCTATCCACACCTGCTCCCTATCAGCTGATTAGCCCATCCTTTGTTCTGTCTCCTCTATTACGCCTCCTGGGCAGTTACTCATTGCTGGATCCTCTTCATTACTTTACTCCATAAGTTAGTATCCCTGAGCGTCTCCTCGTTTTTGATTCCTTGGTTCTTTGCCTGTTGTTTCTGGATTATTTGCTTCTGTACTATCAACAACTCTCTGCCTGCTCTACTTCCTTCTTTTCTTGGTAGCTAGTATGATATACCATATGGTGAATGATGCAATGATATTTTAGAAATTCAGTATAGCCTGAAACCATTTTGCAATGAGAACTAAATCCTGAGTGACATCCTGTCATAGTTTGAAACAAGGTTTTCAAAGAAAAAATTCTTTTCTACAAAATACCCCTTTGCAGCATTATAAACACCAAATCCCCAAATGAAGGCTGGATTGGAGGGTTTACGAAATCTTTCGGGTCCCAGGTCAGCAAAGCTCTATCGGCCCATTACATACAGCATTAAAATAAAAAGGCTGAGGATATGGAGAAATATAGCTCAGATACATAGGGGATATAGGGTGAGTAGATAAAAAAAAACAAAAAAAAAAACAGGGGTGGTTTTGAGGGACAGTTTGAGGTTGCAGCTTTTCTAGGTGTGTGTTTCTTGTATGGCTGCTTTACATTGTACTAAACATTCGTAAAAAATTGAAAAATAACTTTGGTAAACTTTACAAAAAGCTTTTTGACTATGACATCTTACTGCCTTCATGCTGTTATAGGGGGTATTTTATCTTCATTGTCGTGGCTAACATTTTCTATAATTAAATGAGTTCCGTTATATTTTATTCGTTTATCTTCATTAAAATTTATTACCTGTTCTGTTTTAGTTCAAAAGCATCATGTGATTGATTCATGACACAGAATGCACTTGGAATTTTGATTGACAGTCAGAGCGGCTCTTAAGGAACGACTGCAGCTCTGACACATAAAAAGAAGTTGAAGTTATTTATTACTTGTGTGGTCCCAAGGTAATGCTTATCCCGCCCAAAAGGAGCTTTAGTGTTTGTTCTCAGTGGAAGTAGAGTGAAAAACTCAACTTTTTTTGGAAAAGTCATTAAAGTCTATTGACACAAAAGGAGCCAGCTGTACTGTAATCCACAGAGTCATTCCCCTGAAAGGACCACCTGTCTTCTGATAATTCCCACAACATCTGAGCCACAGAGTTTAGGCCTAGTTAGATATCAGCAATTGGAGACAGAATCTCTGTTTTAGCATAAAGATCCTAGACAAGCGAGTTCACTGCAGCGCTCATAGCCTGTTTAATGCCATCGGTGAATGGCTTTTTGTTAATAGTCAGAATGTCCCTTTAAATGTGCTGGCCTTCTATATACAAAGATAATTGTGTCCTCAGTTCTTTTACCTGCTCTTTAGCAAGGGAGGATTTTTTTGTTTTTATATTATGAGCCTTTAGGGAGCTACTGGGATCAACAATTAGGGGCTGGAGACTACACTGAAAAAAACATCTAGAAATAAGTTGACATTTCTTAAATTTAGTTTATTTAGCCTTAATTTGAGTAGGTAAATAAGATGATTTACAATGGAATGGCAAAGCACAACCTTATAATAATAGAGTTAGTTAATATGCTATTGAAATATTTTTTTCTTATTTTAATTGCAAATTGTCTTGTTCCATTGGCAAAGTGTCTCACTTACCCCCTCAATTAATCAAAGGCTGTAAGTTGTATTGTACATGCGAATATTTTTATTTATTCTTAAAATTATTTAGCTTCTAGAGTATTAGGAGTACAATTTTCAGGGAAAGAAAGAATTTATATCATAAATAGATATAGATCAATAGACTTTGGTCCAAATTGAGCGAGATTTCGTATATTCAGGCGATTTTTTTGGGCTGTAAAACGTGTCAGTGGCATCTGGCAACCCTGCTGATGTAGTGATGGTGGAGCAGCAGTCACTGTCACGTCCGTGTTAATAACCAAAGCCAGTAAAATCGCATTATAGAAGTCTTAATGATGGTTGTCGTGTGATGCTTGAAGATAGATCGGTTAATCCACAGTGTGTATTCGTACTGTGTTTCGCATTTGAGACGGACGCGTTTAACTGTGCTTCTATTTTCAGGAGGGGGGTCCATAAGTGGGCCAGTGTAGATGGAAAAATGCCAGGGTCGAAAATCGTTCCCAGTCCAAACCTGAAAGCAGCCATATTGGTTTTGTGGTCAGGGTTGGAGAGAAACATCTGTGAATTCTCTCCTCTGAATTCTTTATGCTTATTGCTTATATATTTTTGGAAGTTTTATCTTCCAAATAGATAAAACACATAATTAAACTGCACCGTTGGACAGGTGTAAGAAATAAAGACAAATGTCATGTTGTTGTAATACTGCTTTAATAATCTTTGAAGTTAGCTGTGCTATGAAAACTTAGTATTTACTGAAATGATTCATGTTATATAAAGTTGGAGAACCAGCGAAGCCGTTACAGACAAGAAGACATCTAAAGCCTTTTGCAGCATCACAGTGCTCTGCATTAATCCACAGTACTCTACTGTATTTCCTCAAGGGCCTTTTAAAAGTGCAGCTTTTACATACTTTATGAAGTATTCCCATAACAGGGTGCTCATCTACTCTACAACCACTTCACACAGTAAGTTCAATCCAATGCAAAGATAAAAAAATGGGTTTTACAACAAACTTCAATTTAGCTGTTTCAAACTTATTGGTGTTGCTCAAAAGTCACCTTATAGTTGCTATAAAAATCGACTAATGTTGAAGGTCACATTTGATTAAATGGATGGTTGAAAATGAAAATTTCCCATTTTCACAGTGATATATTCAATAGATGTGTTTGGTTCCTTGTAACATTCTAAAAAAAAAAAAACCTAGCTTTACCTTTAACTACAGAAGAAACAAACGTACAACCTGTCTCTCTGGGACTAAACTTACAGACTAAACTCATAGGGTTTAAGCTTTATACAGCCATAAAAAGGGCTTGATATCCATTAGTATGATCATGTGTTCTGGACCACATGATGAGCCATATCTGATATCTGACACAGGCCTTTAGATGCTCATTTAAATCATGAGCTCATATTTTAAGAAACTCAGGTTGAAGTCAACTTGAGCAAGGTTCTCAGGGCCTTTGCATTAGAAACAAACTTCCATTAATCCAGGTTTTTCAAACATGGGTTGATCTGCTAACAATCAGCATTTGGTTTCCTTACAGCTGGCAAAAAAAACCAGTTTCTAACCCCTCGCTGACAAGCTGCACATACTCTGTTCCCCACCACTGCATGTCTGGTGACACCATCATGCTGGGTCACCAGTGCAACATACATCAAGAAAGTAAACAACGGAGAGAAACATGGATGGAAGCCAGAGCTTAGCAAGTGTGCTTTATTGTTCCGCTCTATATCTTGTCTGAAACCCTCTCACCAGTGCTGCTCCATGTTTATCAAATGTAAACAGAGTTATTTTGGCGTGTTAGCTCAGACGCGACTAGTGCTACCAGTGTGTTGACGTCCATGCGTTGCGTACAATAGTGTCATGTAATTAAACAGGTCAACCCAGCCCTAGTGTTCCCACAACATGCCAATCAGAGCCGAGGCGATTTTAACTCGGTACGCTTGCCGAGTCGTTTGACCGATTGTTCCCGGGTTTAATCATGTTTTTCGGCCAGTGGGAAAGGGGTATGATCCTTCACCATATCAAACAGTTGCATTAGAATCTATGTACAATGAAGACTTTGGGTCGTTGTTGTGAAAAGCTCAATCTTAGTCTCATCCTAACAAATTTAAGTTGAAACCACATCTAAGTCTGTTATATAGACGGTATGCAATCTATATAACTGGTATACAACCAGCAGTTTTCATACAAACTTGTGGACTCTAGCTGGTCCCCACTTGGTGTCCAGTCTTGCTGTAATCCCTGGCATCTGAACTAAATCATTCCATCTTCCTTCAACATTGCAAATACAACAGCCACAAACTTCTTTATGATGATCAGACTTTGTTTTAAATTCTGATGTGATACTGGCACTCTATGTCAGGAAATGATGCAGAACAGCATCAAAATGCAGGAAGGAGGCAGGCAGGCAAAATAAGGATTTGACTGAAGAAAAGGATTTAAAAAAAATACAATCACAACAGTTCAAAGGGAAATGGAAATGAAAAAGTCTGGTAGATATAACAGCTGTTGATTCAGCTGACAGAGTTTCATCATCACTATACCTCTGTTCATAAATAGAAGAATTTAGTGATTGTAGCAAGTGTCTCTGTTTTTAAAGTTGTTTTAATCAGAGAAAACTATAATAACCTTTAGGGATATATAAAAACATATAAAACTGTAAAGATGTTTTGCTGGATCCAAATGTCTGGAAAGAGCACAGTTATGGCTGAAGAATCTTTGCTATGATTCACTGTTTGTACATGGACTTTATGCTTGATTATTCCTTGTCTTAGCTTCTTACGGCTGTCCATGTGTATCTACAGGATTGGAAATGAAACGATGAAAGCTAATGTTGATTCTCACTGTGCCACCTGTTTCACTGATGTGCTTTGTGACTTGGCAACAGCACAATGACTGCTGGCACTCCCTGTTACCAAGGCGCTGGACAATGTCTCTGTGCTTCCTGTTTCATTTAGAGGAACGGTCAGAGCGGTGCGCTGGTGGCACTGTAAGTTCCAAGCAGCATCTAATAGGTACAATAACAGCAGTACCCCCACTTACTGGGTCTGAGTCATCTGATGAGCTGTTCAGGTGCATCCCAACATGCCACAGTGACTAATATACCTGACAGGGGGTCCCAGTGGAACATCTTTTGATGAAAAAAAGGACAGTGCATCATCTAAGCCACCCACTTCAACAGGTCAGTGATGCAGAAAACTCAGTAGGGAGAGATAGCAATAAGCTACGACTTTTTAAAACGTGGATAAGTGTCTGAGTCATCTCTTTATTTTATTAACATCCCACAATATCAGAAAAGAGAGACACACACAGAAAGAAAACACTGTTCATTTCGGAAGCCCCCTCACCACGGCTCCTTCCCCCGATGTCATTAGGGTTATGTCTCTAATTTAGCTGCTTGCTTCACTTCACAGACAGCTCCTGTTCAAAATAGCTAAAGGCCACCTGATGGCAGAGCTGCCTTCCTATTGGCGGAGCCCCGACAGGGACCTCAGCAGTGTCATAGTAACCATCAGTACAGCTTGTTGTAGGCAGACAGTGAGCAAGGCTAAAAGAGCAAGAAAAAAGTGAGGTCCTACATGTAGGAATTGATTGTAAATAAATGGAAGAGGCGGTTGAATGAAATGAGAGGCAGAGGAGTTCCAGATGTCTCAGCTTTGGACCAACAAGATAGCAGCATAAATGTACTGTACTATCACTACGATTTCCCCTTACAGTAAACCTGTTCATAAGAAAAATCAAACAATGACAATGCAAATACCTCATTATGAAGTCAATGCAGGAATGAACTGCAATGCTAAACATCAGCAGCACTTTTTATGGATTTAACTGCAGTACAGTAGAAATTGTACTGTCATGGTAAATGGGAAAGCAGGCCATTTTAGAAAGACATAATGTATTTCTCTGTTTCTGAGAATAAATCAGACTAAATGTATTCCCACTATAGGTCAGTTAATATTACCGTAATGATTTTAATGAATGACATTTTAATGAATGTCAGAAAGGTTGATGAGGGTTATTCTTTTTAATCAACATTTCCAACATGTTTTATTTCAGTAGGAAATCTACATATTGAATCCAGAACATAAGGAAAACATCTTGTGACAATGCAGATTGAATTGGTCTGAAAAGGCCCATTATCTAAAGCTGACCCACTCTCCTGCCCTTTTTAGGTTTTTATCCAACTTCCACACACCTGTTTTAACAAAATCAGTGGTTAACAGGCCTTTTTCAGGTATTTATTGTTGCTGAGGAAAAAAAAACAACATAATCACTTCAACATCACAACAAATTTGCATGATAGTGGGTACTGATGGTCAAAGTCGAAGAGACATAATCTAAAGTGAAGCAAGTTTTATACTGACTTGGACTGAAAGTCCACTCAACAAAGAAGATGCCATCACTTCAAAATGACCAGCTATGTTTATCTAACACATGTCAACCATCTTTTGCAATTAAATTATGAATGATTGGCTAAAACCACCTTTCTTTGGATAATCGTTACATATAGACGCTGTTCGAAACAAGGCCCAGACGCAACGGCACATCCTCTTCCAACTCAAATACAATCTGCTAAACAAGCTGCTGGTTATATTCTACACTCTTCTATTGGGTCTGTTTTGTCCACATCCTGTGTGGTTTGGCTTTTCCACACAGAATAGATCCAGATTGCAACAAACAATTAGGTCTGCAGAGGGGATCATCAGGAGGATCATTAAGCTGCCAAAAATGGTTCCTTAGAGGAAAAACTAATGGAGATGGGAAGAGAGAGTAACATTATGGAGAAGGGTGAAGAAATTAGTAGATAGGCCAGGATGAGGAAAAAATGAACAGCTAAGAAAAATTATAAGAGACTTGAGAGAATCCCCCTCTGTTGAGGAAGTCAGAGGAGGCATAATTTTCTGAAGCAGCGACTAAGAGAAAAAATATTATTTATTTTCTACAAGATTACAAATATTGACTTGGCATTAATGGTGCGGTAACATAATAATTATTACTTCCTTTGTTTTATTAGCCATTTGAAAAAAATAAACCCTACAACTATGCTTTACTGTTCTGTTCTGTAATAGTGCCACAACACAGGGCAGAGTTTAAAGACTTTAATCTGCTACTGCCTCAGGCAACAGGAACATCACAGCAGGTGTCGCAAAAATCCACAGTTTGGATGTACAAAGAGGTGATTACCATCAGAGAGCTGACACGTACTGCGAAACCCGTACCCTGATAATTAAACAGATAAAAATATCTTCACACTTATCACACTGGATGATGTGATAATGAATAAAATAGAGGAAAAGTGAGAACATTAAATATCCTTTATTTCTTTATCTCTTTAACTCTATCACATGGTCCAAAAAATAAGAGGGAGACAATGGCTCCTTCCAATAAAAGGAAAGTGCAACAACACTCCTCATCCCCATGTGCAATACCTTTATAAATAGAAGATTAAAAAAGCTTGTTAGAACAGAATGAGTTGAACAATGCAGATTAAAAGGAGAAGAAAGGGAAGGGAGTCCATGGTGACAGCCACGCGTGCAAAGGGAAGAATCATTCTGGATCTCTAAGCTGGTGGCTGCAACTGGCCTTTCCTCTCATCTTTGTCGCATCATAGCAACCGACTCAACTGTGTGGAAATGACCAGAAAGATGAGTCACAGATGGACTCAACTGAACCAAAATTCCCCCCGTCACTGAAGAAAACATCAGACTCCCTCCGTCCTTTGACGACTGTAAGGGATTCAATTATATTCTACACTAATTCAGTCATTGTTGGATTACGTTTGATTTTAGTTTTTAAAGCATAAACAGAGTTAATTGAAAGCCTTTCATTTTAAAACATTAGACATCTTTTCATGGCTTGACAAGCGCTTTTCTTTATTTAGTCCAAAAATATGTCTAAACATTACTTTTTATCCTATAGATTTGTTTTCCAAAGTAGAGAAAACAGAAATAGGTTTGATAACAAGAATTGATATAAGTCAGGCTCCATAGGCTAATATCACTTTTATGTTTTTTTTTCACAATTAAGTGTTTAGGATCAAAGAACAGTAAACTTTACATATAGCCCTTATCCATAGCAACACTTCGATTTGCTACAGGAGTGATTGATAGTCATATCCAGAGTAAGAACGCGCATTTGGGATTCCAGCAAATTACTGTGGGAACTATTATCCACAAATGAGCAACAAATTACTCCAAGACAGCATCAACAACTCATCCAGGAGGTCACATAAATCTCATAACAAAACCTTTAATGATGCAATTCTCATTCAGGATTCAACAATAAGAAACAGACTGGGCAATCAAGGCCTGATTTGGGGTAAGTGCAAAGTGAAAATCACTAAGGGTCAAAAAAGAACAGAAAGGTCCTTAAAACATATGATGAAAAGATTATTTTCTTAACTGATAAAACAAAAGTGTAACCTTTTGGAAGGCATGGATTTGATCGCAGATCGCACTTTTCAGGAAAGAAAACAACAAAAAAACCTCATAACAATCACTTTCTATTATCTGGGGCTGTTTACAGTAGTTTCTCAGGAACTAAAATGGTTGCTGCATTTGACGAAACCTCACATTCTGTTCTACAGTAGAAAGTCCTATAGAGGAATTGACAATTGGTTTGTGATTTTAAGCACTAGGTCAACTCTGAAAGAAAATACAAAAAGTGCACAAAGGTTTTGGGTAGCTCAAAATCTGAAATTAAATTTGATTGAGATGTGGTGTCATAGCCTTATTACAATCAGATCGGAATTTAAACAAAACAGCAAAGAAAAGTGGGCCATAACACTTCTACAGTGATGTAAAAGGATACCTTTCACTTTCAACTCAGAGGTTAGTCAAAAGCTGACATCTGTGTTCCCCACTTATGAAAATTTGCTGAGGATCTTGTCGCTTTGCCAACATTTTATATATTATCAAGACACATGGCAGGTGGCAAAATGTATTAGTTAACTAGTGCAACTCCACAAACCCCGATGAAACAGAAAAACTCAGGATTTACAATCATCACTTCAGAGGCCAGGGATATCCAGAAGGAAGAAAACCAGTAATAAAGCAACACATATAGGGAAGCATTGCATTAGGAATCCCTTGACAGGGAAGGAGTGTGTTTTTCCCTATTGAATAAACCAATTACATAATTATATAAACTTTTGATTTCATTTTTTTCTGTAAATGCCCTAATACAAATATAGAATAAACTTTTAAAAATCTCCCACCCACCTGTGCCTATTCAGCACAATAACAAATTAAACTAAAAAAGTGTTTTCATTCCCTCACTTGTAATAGTCTCTCTGAAAAGATACAGGAAAACATATAAATTATATAAATCACCATAAACTTTAGTTGAGTTCAACAAAACAAAGTGCATCGAAGCACAAATTTTGTTTGGTGGTGCTTTTAAAGACCAAAAAAAAAACAACTTTTAGTTCTGAGATCAATTAGGGCAAAAAATATTAATTTTAAAATCATCTGATGAAGTGAACATCTAAAAAGCGTATTTCATTTATTTTCATCAGGATAATCCTTAAATGAAGCATCAAGAGGGTAAAGCTAGCAATAGTTACAATCCATGTCGGCCCCACTGGAAACCTCCACTTTTAAAAACAAGCTAAAATTCCACAGATCGCTTCGTGCCTGACACTAAAGTCAACTTCCCTGTAGATCCTTTGGATCTACAGTAGTTCATTAATATGTCTGAGCTGTGCAAACGAGTCAGTATCAGGCAGCTGGTCATAATCTTATGGTTAATCACATTAAAAATTTAAATCTTCTGTTCGTCAAAGCAGCAGATTTTATCAATCATTAATAAGTCAGTTTCTGTTCAAATCTATTAAATCAAAACTACATTAACAATCTTTATGCAAGTTTGCAAAGCGAACAGCAAATATGGGAACTCTTTCTGGGAACCAGCTTCTCAGATGTGACTATTTTAGGGTTAATGACAGATAGAGAAGCTATAAGTCTCAGCTTGCCACTTTAAGTTATGAATATGTTTAAATACAATGCTTAAAACATAAAACACACTATGTGATAGCAAATATCATTTCATATCAATTGGTATATACATAATTTCTAACATCAAGCATTATGTAAACCCAATCAGCAACAAGTGTACAGCTGGAGGTAATTCTCAAGTTACCACAAGTAGACTGTAACCGGGCCTGTCAGTGAACAAGGGGAACTGCACTGAAAGAAACCCCCTGAAATGGCGACAGTGCTGGGAAGGCTGGTGCACCGACGCAGCCACTGGCACTGGAGGTCTAATTAAAAACACAGCGCTTTCTGAGCAGCTGTGGACCGGCCCAAAATGGAATAGCTGGATACAGTGGGAAGAGAGGGAATAAAGACAGACACAAACCGGCATGTGACTGACAGATTTAATCAAGCTGTCAAATTTAAAAGCAAATATACCAGGTGAACTTTTTAACCTCTGTCCTTTTAAACTATTATTGTCCCTCAGCTACTGGTTTGCATAACATGCTTTAGTTTCAGTCAGAAATGGCCAAACATGCACAGCTTGTAAAAGTATCCAGTCACTTCTTACCATTACGGGCCTTGGAATCCTCTCAGTCCTCTCCATACCTCGTTTGCCACGCTCGCCGCACCCCGGCAAACCAAGGAGACAACGCCAGAGTCCACTCTGTTCAAGTGTGCGTTGGAGATGTCTCTATATTAGTTTAACTACTGCATGAGTGTGTTTGTGTGTATGTGCGCGGTGTGTATGACAAGTAGACAGACAGAAAAGTGTTTGAAAGTAAGGGAGCGCACTCTTAACCTCCAGTCCCTGTCACACGAGGCCGCGCATACGCACATGCCCACCTCCCACCTCAACAACCCTGCGAGGAGCATGTACAGAACCGAAGCTGGCTATAGGGGTAGAAGGAGGGGGTCGGGTTTCAGGACTGTGCTACATTTGCAATCTGGGTAAATATATTTAGCCCTGGCAGGACAGAAACAGGGCCGTGAACACACTGAGACCCAGAAGGAGGTTTGGTATGCAGTCGTCAGCCATTCAGTGGCCGAGCTGAGGAGAGAGAGAAAACTGGACAGTGACAAGGAACCCGCATCCCTCCCCAACCCCCTGACTTCCATTTGTTTTGTTCCATTACTCTGATCCTCTGCTCCAATGTCATTCTCCCCAGCATCTCTTTTTGTCCTTTTGTGTGTCTCCAGGAAAAAGAAGAATTATTTGGGATAGAGACAGGAAGAGATGTAAGACTGAAGGATACGGAGATGCAGTAATAAACTAAAGACATAAAGCTCTTTTTAATAGTTTACATTAACTGGAATTTTAGAATTGAAGCATGTTACGTCTTTTCATATCGTATTATACTAAAAATGGTCATACAAATACATTGCATACATGTCTCCTCCTCAGTTGCTATTCATAAAACCACCTGGCTCCAAGAAAAAAAAAACATCTGATTTATGATTTTGTAAATTTATATTATTTTATTATAGATTTTAACTAAAAGAATCTGCATATAAAATATAATGATGATCATATATAATGATCATAGTCTTTTAAATGTGTCCTCTGACATGTTGTAGGGATCATTTGAAACACTTTTGGATGAATATATGAGGTAAGTATATATTTAAAGTAATTGTAGATTTATTTTACCTAACTGTCTTCAGCAGATAGTAGAACAATTGGTTCTCAATACCAAAAGGGTTGACTCTGCCCACAAGAGGGCGACCTTTGACACAGGAAAGGGCGTTTCATCATCTCTTCACTTTATTTCCCTCCTTTATTTGTAGGAAATCAAAGGAGGGAAATAAAAATAAATAAAAGGATGCAAAGAGATCCAACGGCTCTGAGAAAGACCTCATCAAACATAAAGAGCAATCAAGCTTTAAAATGCTTAAAAAGAAGTAGAGATTTCCTTCATGCATAATCTTTTTCTTTACCTTATTTGTTAGGCGTTATGTTTTAACCTCAAGATGAAAAAAACCCTTTCCCATCACCTAAATTGCTCCTCAACACATCTTTATCTAATTTGCATTTACAGCTTTTAGTGAACGGATGACAGAAATTTGAAAAAGCACGTTTGTCTGGAGATTAGCTTCATCCTGCTCCATCAGTGAACATCTCATTGAACAGTCCATTAGCCGTGTTCTCTTTTAACTAATAACAAATTGCAGTAGAAACCCTTTCATTTTATGCTGTATCATAATCATATCTTGGGTCTGTGAATGTTTTCTGGCTCTTAATTATTTGCTATAATTTGTAAAACAAAGTTGTGTTCTTTTTATTGACAGCCTGGCTGGTCTCAGTCTGAGCAACAGGAAGCACATCGACAGGGTCGAACTGCTGCAACACATAGACTTTACCTTTTTTTTTTTTTGCTCACCTACAGGCAAGAGTGTGCCTTTGTTGAACTTGACACACAAACTTGTGAGACATAAGCCTGTGTGCCGCGCCCTCAGACCCATCCTCGGTAGAGAGAAAGAAGAAACAGACACACATTGGGCGCACAAACACGGTAACACAAACCCATCGAAACATCCTCTGCTTCATCTCTCCATCCCACCGCCGCACGCACGCAGGGGGAGATTCAGCAATCCGGTTGCCATAGAAACCAGGCCGAGTGTACCAGCCGGCTCTGCCGTCGGTTGATTGTGCCTCTTGTGCGTTTGTGTGTGCGTGGTGAGCTTGTTGTGCGCTTGCGTGGGTGTGTGTGAGACTGTAAAGCCTATAAAGGGCTATGCTTTCCGTTTGTATGCACAGCTATATTTATCAAATCCTATATGTTGCCTTAGCAATTTTCAGCTTAAATCAAAACTACATGTATGTTAAGAATTTCCATATAGTTTGCAAATGTACGCTTTAATGCAACAAGAAAACTGGGAGAACATTTCATTCCAACTGATAATGTGTTGCTTACACACTGAAAGATATCATAAATACTATCTGCTGACAGGCTGCAGTCCACGTGGGTCTTCTCTCTCCTCCGAGTTAATGAAGGACAAGGCAGTAGGAAGGGCAATGTGTGCAGGCGAGAATGCTGCTAACCTTTAGAAACCACAGGAGACTTCAGCTCCCTGTGTTCACCGACAGGGATAGGATTTTTTTTTTAAAAGCAGCAAACCAAACAGTTAAATGTCATACAGCACCAAGCACATCAGTTTCTCTCTCAAATGAAGAGGTCAGACAGAAACGGGTGGCTCTTTCAGCTATAACACCATAAGCTTTCAGAAATGTCATGTCCAGACACAGAAAGCTGTGCTGTTCATGACGATTGATTGAAGATGCCTTAGTCCAGCCTTCCTGTGGTAGAAATGCTTTGATGAGACAGCCAAAGATTCCACATAGTAGGTGGGAATAAAGCTTTTAAGTGATCATTCTGGGTCAAGTCCACCATCGATCATCAAGAAAATCTCTGCTTTGGCTGTATGAAAACTTAGCTGCATGCTTACAAAGCCTTCTCAGTTCCTTTCATCTGATTTCCAAGCAGGTGAAGAAATAAAGACATGTCTCATTTACTGATAAGAATATAAAGGTGTTGTCATTCCGGGCCTGACTGATCAACATTGTTTATATTCTGCTGTGCTCCAAACTGCCAAGCTGAGGGCTCATTATTTCCACCTATGCCAACCCGCCCATTCCCAATCAGTACAATTCAGCTCACCTTGTCTCCTGGTTTTATAAGCCTCTAGCGGTGATATAACCATTGCCAGATTTTTTGAAAGCCACTGTGAGACCTGCTTTGCCTTACCTAGCCCTGCCCTGCCCTTATCATGTCTTGTTCTGTCTCCTGATTTTGCCCATCTCATTTTACCCATACTGGATTCTCTCACCTGCTTTCCAACATTCGTGACCACAACCCTGTTTCTAACTACTGAATACCCGCCGCAAGCCTCCTCCCCCCGGATTTTTTTGCCTAAATCCACCTCCATGGTTCTGACCAAAGATTCAAGATGTTACTAAGCTCTGTCAGAAGCTGTCTATATGAAAAGACCAAGTCTGTCTCGCCAACTATTCACCTTTGGTGATGTCATCTCCCTGTCTTTTGCTCCCACAAACAAATAATAGCAAAACTTTCACGTCTCCACAAGAATCCTAAGAAGGTTGGTAACTTTCTATCCGAAGGACTAAGTTATCTAAATAACAGACGAACAGTTATTTTTGAACATGTTTTTCTTTATTTAATTTTTAAGCTTTTAAAGCCACACCATACCATTTTAATGTCAAAACATAAGCTTTGAACTGTTGTTACTGTTTTTTCTGACGAAACTGAAACTCCACCACAAAAATTCTTAAATCTGAGGCAACCGGACTTTTGCTCAGTTTTTCTGAAGCTGTTTTCGACACCTAAGCAGGAGACTATCAAATTCAGTCAGCTCGCACTAGAGAAATCTGTAGTTGTAGTGCAGATGTTATTAAGCATGGAGGGCTTTCCTCCTAAGCACATTCAAGTATGATGCAAATCAATGATCAACCCATCATCCGCTTAAGTTGTTGGAGTCTTTGTGTATGGGCTATGTGTTACACCTTTTGAATCATGGGTGTAATTTCTTTGGAATGAATTCTGGGACCAAATTATGATTTTTGGAGGATGAAAACACAATCAGCTCGCGTCCCTATTAGGAATTTTCCCTTTTAACAAAGATGGCTTTGTTAAACCCCTCTTTCAAACAATCTGTCCTCTCTGTTCAAAATTCTTTGTCATCATAGGTGCATCCTTTGCTCTTAAGTTGCAAGTCTACAGCTGAATCTTGCTCCAAGCTATTCACTCTCCTATATTTTGCCATGCGTTTTTGTTTTGTTTCTCCAGTATAGGAGTACAAACAGTCCTTGCTGCAATGCAGTGCGTAAATAGCACCACTCAGCATTGGTTTGGATGTCTTGTCTTTTGGCTGAACCAGTTTTGTCTGAGTCTTGTTGGGTTTGAACATAGCTGTTATTTTTAGACAAACTCATTGAGTCTCTCAAAAAAAATCCTGACTCATATGGATTTACAAGGTTTTTGTGTCTGTCTGTTTTCTCCTCTGTGTTTGATGCAGTGTTGTTCTTCTACTAGTTTGTTTTGCCGACTTAACAAATCCCCAGTTTGGATAATCACATGCCTCAAGTGATTTCCTGTTTTTATGTTCTTTTTATCTCTTCTCTCCCCAAATGAGCAAATATTTTCAGTCCAGTAACTCAAAATTCTAACAACAGAAAGTTTAATTTTCAGTTGTTGATGTGAGTAAAAGATGCAGATATTGTAAGTTCTTGGTAAGCCTCAGTACCAAGCAGAGTTCTGCACCAGAATAATTATAATCAACCAGTTATTTCGTGCAAGCTGGACTCCACAACTGCATCACACTGCTCATCTTCTATGAAAACTGATGCTCATTGTGAACACCTAAGCTCTTTGTTCAATTGTCTTTATAAGCCTGGTTTTGGTTTTGAGATCATCAAATAACATTTTGCCAAAATATAAGAAGTGATATTTAAAGTTTTGTTTGTGTAAAATGTATGTTAACTGTTGGTATTTTGGATGTTTTATCTCATAAAGTAACACAATCATCTTAAAACAGGGAAACAAGGATTAAACGGAAATTATTGACTTCTTAGCATTAGATGATTCTATTTTAATTATGTTTAATGAAACTGTTCTTAATCAAATGGGACGAGATAACAGTTTACCCTGCAGACCCGATTACCTGAGGAGAAGTGTGAATGTTACCTGTCGGACAAAGCTGTTCGAGGTGGTGTCAGAAGAGGTGCTCCCATCTGAGCGCTTAAATCGGCTCTTCCTCTTAGCATACTTTCCCTGAAAGGATAGAGAGGAAAAGGAGAAGGAGGGTTAGAGAGCGAGGAAAATGTTGAGTCATCTTTCATTCTAATAACTAACTTGACATATTTCTTAGAAACCCTCGTTTCCAGGAAAGCTTGACAGCCATTAACATTTGGAAGAGCATTTGTTAAAAGCCTTTGAAAATGATCAGGCAGTCAGATGGAGCCAGAGATAGAGCGGCAAGAGTCCCAGACCACAGAGGAAGTCGACCAAAGAAAATGTGCCCAGAGCCTTAGTTGCCATCCTTGTTTTTCGTGTTGTGATTCAAAATGAGACCCTGTAATCTGATTGGAAGACCTCTGGCAGATGGCCTATTTGGGTTAGCCTGAGGCCACACATTGCATTACGAGCCAACCCAGCTAACATTGTCATGGTTACACAATACAGAGTAATCATATTTGATGACAATTAGAAGGCTAGCTATTTCAGCATGAAAAGAAGACAGCAGTAAAGAACAAACGCAAAAAATCAATACACCCTCAGCATGTACACATCATCTCCTCTGTAGGATCAAGTGTCAGGAGGTATCGCTCAGTGGCAGAGCATTTGACTGCTGATCAGGTGGTCTCCAGTTCAATTCATGATGTCTCCAGCTTTTATATCTCTGGAGCATAAGGTGTATTACACATTGAACAGAATGCGAGGTGTACATTTTATCTTGTTTACGAAAATCTCCTGCAACTAAAATGAGTCATGCACAAATGTAATGAATTCAGATAACCAGCCTACAGTGCATTTAGACCGTGAGCAACAGCAACTATTCTTAACAGGTGCCTTACATATTCTTTTCACGTGGACATTTTAACATGAGCCTCATTTGGTTTATTACTCACACCCTGAGAGGCAATTAAATTCAAGCACAGCTGAACGCACACACTTTCTTACAGTAACCCAGTTATCCCTTCCATCTCCTACATGCAGAATAAAAAGTCCCCTATGCTTGACTTGCAGATTAAACAGAGAGAGATAAACAAGGAACCCATAATGAGTAACCTCCGCCCGTATTTTGTCATCACAGGCACACGCTGTCCAATATGTATAAAGGAGGCTGTCGTGTCGCTGTAAAGCAAACATGACTTGTGCTAATGTAAAAATACCACACTCGGTCAAGAGGTTTCCAGAGGAAACAGATATTAGAGACACACATTAGCTGAATGATCTCAGGCTGCACTAGAGATGACACTATTTTATGGAAACATTAAATCCAACATAGATGTTTGGACCAACTTTTCTTCACATTTTAGGTTGTGGTCTTCCTCCAAAATCCATTCGAATATGATATTTTTTAAACATTCCTAGGATGACAAATTGAAAATATATTAGGACTGTTTTTTAAATTTATTTGATAAATGTGAAAATTTTAACATGCTAGACAGTCAGGAAGAAAACTACAACAAACAATTTTTGTGCTAATTTTAGTTCACTGAAGGAAAAAAATCCTACTTGCAATCCCACTTTTTATGCTTATGTCACTGTTTAAAACGTAGAGACACTCTAAAACATTTTTTTTTATCTTATAAGAATTGTTTTTAAATAATTCAACAATATTTCAGTAAAGAAAAATAAATATGTTAACTTTACACAGTTTCATCCATCTTGGCTAATTACTGTAACTAATTCCATCTGATGAAAAGGAACATGATTCTGCCAACACTGTGTTTCAGAGTGGATACGTTTTCTTTTGGTGATGCTTGGTGTTTTGTATAATTAACATATTAAATTCTGGCCCAAAAGTAAAAGATTGTTGACCTCAGATTGAAATACATGATCCTAGAAGGTTTTTGGACATTTTTCATTATAGGGTTTCTTTGATAAAAGACGAGTGAAAGATGAAGGAGGAAACAATATCTCAAAAAGAAACACTCCATGCTTTGATTTAAAGGAATTCAAAATCTGATTGGAACCAAATTCTTTGATATTTATTGATCTGCAAAATGTTTCAAAGCTGTTCCTAGGAGCTTGGGATCCCAACAAATCACAGTAGCAACCATTATCCACAAATGGGGGAACAAAAACATGCTAGTGTGGCTAACCTTTACATTTCTGAGGGGTGACCAGCAAGAGTTCAAAAAATCCTATAACAAGCAGCTCTAATATGTGATTCAACAACAAGAAAAAAGAGAAAAGAGCAAAAAGGGCCTAAATAGGACTTGTAAGGTGAGAACCAAGAAAAACAAATATGAAAGCTAAGACCCATGTCACATCTACCAAAACACAAAAAATCTTTGTGATCCCCATTTTTTTGGAAAAATATTTTGTTGATTAATGTTTTTTTTTTTGGAAGGCGAGGTTCTTGTCACATTTGGCAACATGAAAAAATCCCTCAGAAAAGATCATACATATATTCAAACCAGGTGGGAGTACTGTGATCTTTGTGGCTGAATAAAAAAAAAAAAAAACAGCAAAGAAGAGTTTCCAAAAATGTTACTCAAATATTTATAAGACTTCTGTGATGTGATTAAATCTGGATTACAAAGTAAAGGGGTGTAAAAACGGTCTGGTGCGGGCGTAACTAAAAGAACAGGAATCATGATGTGATGGTTTGCGGTGAAAACGCAGATGAGTGACTGTACTTAGTTCTGCTCCAGAGCAAAAATAGAGCATGATATCACTGCCCACCTACACAGACAGTAAAAAGGATGTCAGGACATCTTGAAAATGCTCTTCAAAAAAATTTGCAATGAATGAGGAAGTAGAAAATGTTTATCCTTTCTATGGTTTTCTGCATTTTAGACCATCTCAAACATGAATCTTATTTTTGCATATTTTTAAAATTGTCATATAAAGCTATGTTTTAAGAGAAACATTTTTCTTTTTTATGTGGTAAATCACTTGGGTTAATATTTTTGTTTTTAATACAAAAGGTCCCAGATACATTTCCTCTAAGCTGTGTTTTTAAAGGAACATAGTCATGTTTTTTTAAAGTGTTTACACCAGTGGCTCACTCTGGTTCCGTACTAGTACATAAGTTTTTTTTTTTTTGAAAGATTAGCTGCTTACATCACACATCTACCCAACATAATGAATACAGCTGCATGTCAATGTACTTTGAATTTTGCACATATCCAAAGGGCTTTCTCTAAATACATCCTGCATAGAAAATGTTAAATATTATAGGGTAAAAGAGGAACATATCAAAATGATGCTACCAACAACAACACAAAAAAATAATTTGTAAAAAAAAAACCCAAAACATTATTTGTAGACATAAATTCATAAAAATAAATAATTCTAATAACCTAACTGTTTCTTCAATTCCACAAACATCATTTCAGATATTTCAGACATTTTTTAATAACTTAAAATTATGTATTGCTGCCAACTTCAGCTCCAATACATCTTAACTTTAAAATAATTACCTTTGATGTTATTTGATTTTGTACCTGTAGGCTTTCCTCTTCTGTTTTTTTTATTTAAATTGTCTCACCAGACTTTGCCCTCTGTTAGAATATAAAAGTATAAAAATATTATAAAAGTATAAAAATATTATACTATGACTCTTTTTATTCTATTGCTGTCATACTATACTATGACTCATTTTAGCCAATTTCTGACATCATATCATACTATGACTCTTTTTATTCTATTTCTGACATCATACTATACTATGACTCATTTTAGCCTGTTTCTGATGTCATACTATACTATGACTCTTTTTATTCTATTTCTGATGTCATCCTTTACTATGATTGTTTTTATTCTATTTCTGACGTCATACTACACTATGTCTCATTTTAGCATATTTCTGATGTCATACTATACTATGACTAATTTTAGCCATTTTTTGACATCAGATTTAACTATGAGTCTTTTTATTCTATTGCTGATGTCATACTATACTATGACTCATTTTAGCCTAATTCTGACATCATACTATACTATGATTATTTTTAGCCAATTTCTGACATCATATTATACTATGACTTATTTTAGGCTATTTCTGATTTCATACTGATGACTCATTTTATCCAATTTCTGACATCATACTTTACTATGATTATTTTTAGCCAATTTCTGACATCATATTATACTATGACTTATTTTAGGCTGTTTCTGATTTCATACTATACTATGACTCATTTTATCCAATTTCTTACATCATACTTTACTATGTTTATTTTTAGCAAATTTCTGACATCATATTATACTATGACTCTTTTTATTCTATTTCTGATGTCATACTATACTATGACTAATTTTAGCCAATTTCTGACATCATCCTTTACTATGGCTAATTTTAGCCAATTTCTGACATCATATTATACTATGACTCTTTTTATTCTATTGCTGTTGTCATACTATACTATGACTTTTTTAGTGAATTTCTGATGTCATACTATACTATGACTCTTTTTAGCCTATTTCTGACGTCATATTATACTATGACTTATATTAGGCTATTTCTGATGTCATACTATACTACTATATGTATATGTATGCGAAGTTGCTTTTAAATAATCATTATTGAATAGAGCTATGCCTTATAATATTTAAATGTCTTATTTTTTATTTTAAGAAGAAAAAGCTCAAGTTTGAAATCCTGTACAAATACTTAAATACATTGCATTCCACTTTTTAAAGCCATAAGCATGTTATCTGGCATGGTGAATAAAATAAGCTGAAAAGAATTTCAAAATACCATTTTTTTGTTGTCTCCACTAGGACGAAAAAAAATAAATTAGAAACGTTTTTTTTGATCCACATTTAAAAGGCCTAATATCGTTTTTTTTGTTTGTTTGTTTTTTAGGAAGGTACCTTCCGTTGTTGAATTTTTATGGAAACAGATATTTTAGAGCGTAAACAGGGAACATCTAGTCCATACAGTTTAGTTTCAGTATAAACAAGCATCCTGCTCTGTACAAAAAGTTTACTTTTAACTTAGGAGCATAAGTTGCATCAGGTCCAGGCTAGATTCTGCAATGCCAGCTTCAATCTGGACCCACCATTTTTTAACATTGATTGAAATGTTAATTTTTAAGGATGTAATATGTGCTTATGCTTGCAGACATGTTTACTCTTTTAATGATGCAATTAAAAGAGCTTTACTGGGTGTTCTATAAATAACCGTTTTTAAGATGCTTCATTCACATTCAGGGAATCAAAACAGATGGGTTTGTGTCAATTTTTATGAAAATTATTCAATATCTAGAACAAATGTCTGGTATTGATAATATTGAAAAAAATAATAATAATTTTGACAACCCCTGTGAAAGATATTTTATTGATTTTTTTCCCAGATAAAATCATATAATTGCTAAAGGAGCAGGTCATATTAGGATTTGAAGCTTTGATACGTGTCTTTAATTTAAAGATACATAAAGTAAAATAAAATAAAATTCAAGCTGTTTGTTTTGTTTTGGGCCTTTTGGTTTCATTGGACTGTAAATTATTACCTACATTTTACTTTTTTTTCCTTGCCAAATTAATGTTTTCAGCTCTTTTTAGAAAATATATATTAATAATTGAGCTTTATTGGAGAAATTTACCTCTGTATTAAACCCATCCCCTTGGAGAGCAGTGGGCTGCCATTGTGCGGCGCCGAGGGAGCAGTGTGGGGTTGAGGATTTTGCTTAGGAACCCAGAGTGCAGGCTGTGGGGATCAAACCCACTTGCAAACTTCTCAGAGCACAAGCTCACTGCTCTAACTCACTGGGCCAACTCCCCACTACTGAACACATAAAAGTAAACATTTTTAAATTGTCTCTAAAAACAAAAATGAGCAAGAATAGAAGAACAGCTTGAATGGACTTAAGAACATAAGAAGAGGAAGAAGAGCGGAAGCTTATGTTGCCACCATTTTAGCTGTTGTTCAGCTTGTTAACACAAAAAGAAAAGGGGCGGCAGCGAGGGTGACACATTTCCAATGGTACCAATTAGTGGAGCAGTTTAAATAAGCAGAGTGATTGAATGTTGAGCAAGAAAGAAGCTTGAATCTTTTCACAAAAAGACAACATCAGAAGTTACCCTTTCACTTAAATCCAAATGTTTCCTGTACATCAGTCTTGGAATAACTTCCATGTATTTCTAAAACAAGTCCAAGTGTTGTTTCATTTCAGTTGTCAGTTTATTCTTCTTTCTTTTAATTTTTTTAGTATTACTTTTATGTGTGTCTTGAATTCCTCCTCTTTTAAGGGGCTAAAAAGTTATTTCTCCACCGAGACCCTTTTTTTTGCACTTCAAGTGTAAGGTATAGGTGTCAAATAAACCCATGGCGTGGGGAAAAACAATAATTTTTAATTTATCTTTTTTTACACTCTAAAACCATAAAATTATGTTCGCTGTTTTTTGTTTTTAAAAACCTGTCAGCTAACAGCCGGTCTATATATGGTATGCTGTAATGGGTAAAGGGGTTATGTGTGAGGTTTCTGGTTACTCTTCCTAAAACAAGAAAATTATCTTTTCTTTTTTAATTCCTTTTTAAAGAGATATCATGCATGTTTTATTGAAAATACATTTAAATTAGCCCTTTTATTTGACACTTTATGACTAAAAGATCATTTGATGAGCAGACTGGCACCTCAGTAATTCATCTATAAGCCATTGGCCTATTTTCCTGAATATACTTCGGGTCAGAAGTTCCCACGCTGTTCCTGCAGATGTGACATCAAGCACTAGGTCTGACCTAGCAAATGATGGAAGCGTTATATTTAGTATGGATTTAGTGAATGCTCTGAAGCATCTACTCAGAAACCAATGGTGAAAACTATAAAAAAAAAAAAAAAAAAAAAACATTTCAAGTGGGAGCAAGAGCTGCAAGAAGTTCTGTAGTTCTGTGTTTTGGCCACAGGGGGGCAGTATCATTTGCACACCATGCCTCTTTAAGAAACAATTTCTGTTCAACAGATGTGTTGTTATTGTTGTGTTGTATCTACCTTCCCATGCCATTTTTTTTTTTTTTTTTTTTTGGAATCGTAAGAAATGACTTCCCACCATTTACTTTAAGGTATATGGCTATTAAAAAAAAGATATTTCTTTGGATCTAACTTTCCTTTCCCAAGAATATCTTGTAACTGTGCAACACAGCGTTGTACACTTGTGAAGGAAATCAATACATGGTTTTACTTTTTTTTTTTTGTACAAAATTTAAATCTGTTTTGTTGGGATATAATTTTAACCCACCAAGAGTCTTCATTACTTTGCTGAAGGACCTTTTGCAGCAACTACAGCTGAAGATCTTTTAAGGTGTGTCACTACAAGTTTTGTAGATCTCAAGAAATTTCTGCTATTTTTCTTCTCAAAGATGTCTGAATTTAGCCATATAGGGGGCTCTGTATAAACCCATTTTCAAGTCTTGCGAACACATCTTAATAACTTCTATATCAGGTCCATTAAAACGTCGGAGGGAAATCATATTTAAATGTCAAATTATTCTGGCTTAAACATGCATATAAATGTACTCTATCAGACGATATTTTTGCGAAATTTAGAAAATTTATATTTTGTCTTAAAATCTGTGTTTTGTTTTTTTTTTTCATTATCTTATGCAGGCCAGTTATTTATACGTCAGCTTGTACACCTATATTCGACCAATCATGTATCAACAGTAATCTGTCAATCAAATTTTTTCGGCATCTTGATTCACATGTCACAGCTAATATACGCAACGGTTGAAATAAGAATCTTCGCAGAGTAGTGGTGACCATTACAGGTGTATAGCTGGAGAGCGAATTGTTGGCCGTTTTTATCAGTTCACAAGAACCCGAGTACTAGTGTCCTCGCCAAGTATGTTCTTGAGAAGAACACAGGAAAGTGTGGACTTTGGGGAGAATGGCGGCACAGAATAAATATGGATCAATTCGAACAGAAGCGTACTTGTGACATCACCATACGCTCGGCTCGTCTGGAGCTGCTTTTCACCTCCTGTTATTAATAGTCTCTAGATAATAATTAATTCTGACTTTTTTCATTTAGTGGGGGAATAATAATAACAGTCAGATAAACAAAAATCAACCCTGCATTAAACATTATACATACCATTAATCTACATATACATTTATATGTATATGTGCAGCATGTGAAATCCTACAGGCATTCTGACTGCACTTGATTTTATTAAGAAGTATCATATTAAAAGCGGTTGAATACAATTGAGCTAATATTTCATTATTATTTGTATAACATCTCGAACGTCACAAATCACTTTTTTTCCCACTTCCTAGATGCACATTTCCCTTTAGTTTGTCTATCATAAGTGTGAATTAAATCAATTCAAGTATGTGATTGCTTAGAAGTAAAATTACAAAATTACAATTACATTTATTATTAGAGAAATAATAAGACAGTAAAACAAAAAAGTTAACAAATAAGAGGAAAAAAACCTTACACTGTGATCCAAAGTTAAAGTCGTGTCAACAGTCTTTTCACATCACTTTAAAACAGCTGGCTCAAACCCAAACTAAATATATAACCAAACATGTAAACTATTTCCATTGTAGCTAATCAGCTGCAGCTTGTTTAGATAAAGCGATACGCAGAACTCACTTTTAAACATTTCACCAAATAAGTCAAATTGAAAAGGATGCTATGAGCATCTCCAGATGAGATTTAGATGGCATCAAATAAATTTGGTTGCAGCCAATTAGAGTCTGAACGCCTTTCGAGCAGGAGATGATGCATTGCCACCAAATATATTAGCAATTAAGATGTTAGATGAAGCAATGTCACAGCTTGAAGGACTCTATGATCTGAGGGGGAAAAAAGCGAGGGCCAACTAATGCCTTATTAGATGTTCGATATGGAGCACAGATGATCTGTGAAAACCCACTGCAGCTGAATGCGGCTGTCGTTCATGTCAGGAAAGGGCAGAGAAATGCCAGAGGAAGTGGGGAGGAGAGGCTTCCTGTTGGTAAACATCCTCCCAGATTAGGAGTGTAATTAAGGAGGGTGTGTGAGAAGGAGGCAGGTGGTTCAGAAGCATAGTGGGGGACTTCTTCACTCTTTTGAGCAGAATCTCCCATCTTTTGTGCTTAGATATCTGATCTGTAATCTTAATGGAGTCTGTAGACACCATCTTTAATATAAGAAGCCTTCCAGCTTTGAGTTCTCAGCCCACAGTTTGTTTCTTTAGAAACACACACGTTAACATGAGGAGAAGCACACGTCCAACACTAAAAGGACAAGATAAGATGAACACCCTGCTGCCTCAACCTGTTTCTGGCTGCAGCTTCTCTGCAAGTAAAGCTCTGATTTTGAAAAACAAACAAGATGATGATGATGATGGTGATGGTGGTGATAGTGGGACACTGACAGAGGAACTAGAAGGAGGTGAGGGGGATGGGAGAGATAAGAGGGAGCTGGGAAGAGTGGGAGTAAAGTGGAGAGAGCAGGACTTGGCATGGTTTGAAGCGCTGGTTCTCTCTGGTGAGGTGTTTTTTTCTCCTCTCTCTCTTCTCCAGAGAGACAATGACTGAGCTCAGCGTAGGCGTGTTTGTTCTAGATATTCTCCTCTTTTTTTTTTTTTTTTTTTATCAATTTAAATAGTTATGACTAAACATGCCCACATTACACACAAATCACTGCCTATTTGTGGCTTTAAAAACTCAAAGGAACATTAAAAGTTTAAACTGGATGATTTTTTTTTCTCTCATCCCAATAATAACATAAATTTAACATCCCCAAATAAAAATTTAACAGTCTTATAAGTAAGATTTATTTATTTTTTTTATTACTAATGTCAACAAGTGGGTTTCATTTGATCGTGTGGATAATTTAAGTTTCTATTATAACAGATTAATTACAGAGGTGTGGTTTTCCTCAGAAAAATCAACAGAAAAGAAGCAAACGGACATCCTGGGTTTATATCTCGGCGCTCTGATGAGAAAAAAACAGCAATTGGAAATAAAACATAAATCGGAACTGCTATTCTAAATAAACAGGATGTTATTCCTAATTCTCCTTAAACATGTTTAGTTTTGATGATTAAAATGAGGTTTTCTATGAGCGCATGGATCATTGGAGCGACAGGAGAGCCGAACAACCTGTTAATCTCCAGAAGTGAAACAGCTTTGCATTTGAAAAAAAACCGACTTAGAATCAGAAATCACTATAAAATTACGATAGCAATTAGACAAAATTCAAAATGTTGAATCGGTGGTCTTACCTGCGTGTGCGGATGGTGGTCGATCATACCCATGGGGATCTCCTGGTTTGGGGTCGAAGGCGTCCTGGACATACTACTACTTTTCTGTACCATTTGATTTTACTTTTTAAAGAATCTCTTCCAGTTGTATGTTTATGATGGAAAGGAGCGACTCATCTTTCTTTTCTGTCCAGGGGAGGGGAGAACTCGGAGGTCGATCTGTGGTGGCTGGTTAAAATAATGGCAACAGCTGCCTCCCTCCAGCCTATAGCGTTACACACTGGCTCACAGAGCGCAGATGCCGCTGTCAAGTGTGCGGAATGACGCAGATGCGCATCCGGTCAGACAAATAAAAGGACCTAAAAAACAGAGGATCAATACTACTAATATTACTACTATTAATAATAATAATAATAATGATACAAAATGACAAAACCTATCAAATATAAATTCAATTTATTTTATTTTCCCTTTTAACTGGAAGAAACCTCCAGAAGAACCAGGATCAATAAAACTACTGTTTTTTCAAGGAGATAGAAGCATGCATACAAAAAGAAGTAGATATACAAAAGGTAACTGTTCACTAGCTCCACAGGTGGCCCCGTCCAGGAAAAACACAGCCAAGCATCTGAGCTCCAAGCCAGTTCCCACATCAAAGGATGAAAAAGAGCATGTACAGTTTGTCATAAGAGGAACAGGACTACAATGAAAAACAGGCCCCATTCAATTATCTCTAATCTAAGGTGTTGATTGCTGCAGCCCAGCTGATGTTACTCTCCAGCATGGTGTCACAGTCAAACAGGAACTGACCAGTTGAAGCAATGTCAGGAAAAAGCAGAGAGAACATAAAGTTATGGGTTTAACGAACAAAGACTGCAGTATGTGAGAATAGAGATGGGATGAAGTAGAATGCTGAAAAGTGGTCACCATGTCCTCCAGCAGCCTAAGCCTATAGCAGCATAAATGTTGAAATAGTTCAGGATAATCTAACCTTTTTGATGAGGTATGACAAAGGTAGACCCGGTGAGAAATACAAATAAAATAGGTCCAGAAGGCTTCCTCTATAATGTGTTTTTTTCCCTGTGTGTTCTGTTCACAGTCTACTCTGTCAACATTACAAATTGGGAAAGAGAGCAGCCATAAAAAACTAAACAAATTAACAGTTTGATGCAAAATAAGGTATTTCAGAATACTTTACATATGAAACGACATATGAAATTTCTGTTCAACTGATATTTTAATAATAACATGAACACTTTGGTACTTAGGTATGTAATCTTTCAAAATAAGGTGTATCTACATTGACAGTTATGTCCTGTAAAAAAGATATTCTAATAATATAAAGTCTGTAGCTAAATCGATGGCAGCGTTGTCTTTACAATCTCGTACAAGAATGAGGACTACTGGAAAATTATTTATGTTTAATAATCGTCACAGAAAAAAAACCCGTAGCTGTAGAAGCGCTAAAAATTAAAAATTAATTAATTAAATTAAATAAAAAATTATAGCATATTTACATTGCCAAAGTGGAGGACACGCAGGTAAAAATGTATATCCAAACTTCACAGTTATTGATTAGTATGAGTTTTAAACTTTTCCAGCTCTATATATAATAAACTATCTGTGCTGCAGGATTAAAGCTAGATAATAAAAGAATATACTCTATTGCTGCTGCTGATGATGTAATGTTTATGTTTAGATCCCTTCCTCCAGATGCCCCATTATTCGCCTAACTATAATGCTTTTATTTTTAAGGCAGCATCCTCCGGCTACCAGCGTGTTTATGTCTAGCTTTACAAGGTTTGTGTTGCTGTGTGTGATCAACAGCCTCCAGCTGGAAGCTGATGTCTACGCCCAGATGAGGAGAGACTCCACCTTCAAACAGTGAATGATGAGAGAGCAGCGGGAAGGCCAGCAGTCCACACACATCCACAGAACAGAGGTCCTACAGGGCTTCATTGGTGCACAAAACAACTCAGCTTCTTCTATTTAAGATATAGAGCAGGAAGGCACGGTGTCTGAAGAGAAAGAACAATGGTTCTTTCTTTAGGGAAACAAATGACCTAAGGTTGCCCTCACTCTGGAAAAGACGAAGGCGGATGAATGTAAAAATATAAAAGAGATGATCAAAGCTCTGTGAGCTGAGCTGCATCTACAGTCATGACAGAATGAGTTAATGCAGCAAGTCAATATGTGAAGTGTTGACCCTTCTTCTTCAGGACCTCTGCAATTCTCCTTGGCATGCTCTCAATCAACTTCTGGACCAAATCCTGACTGATAGCAGTCTATTCTTGCACAATCAATGCTTGCATTTTGTCAGAATTCCTAGGTTTTCGTTTGTCCACCCGTCTCTTGATGATTGACCACAAGTTTTCAATGGGATTAAGTTCAGGGGAGTTTCCAGACCATGGACCCAAAATCTCTATGTTTTGTTCCCTGAGCCAGTTAGATATCACCTTTGCTTCATGGCAAGGTGCTCCATCATGCTGGAAAAGGCATTGTTCATCACCAAACTGCTCTTGGACGGTTGGCAGAAGTTGCTCTCGGAGGACATTCTGGTACCATTCTTTATTTATGGCTGTGTTTTTAGGTAAGACTGTGAGAGAGCCGACTCCCTTGGCTGAGAAGCAACCCCACACATGAATGTTTTCAGGATGCTTTACAGTTGGTATGAGACAAGACTGGTGGTAGCGCTCACCTGGTCTTCTGTTTTCAAGATGTCCCAAACAATCGGAAAGGGGATTCATCAGAGAAAATGACTTTCCCCCAGTCCTCAGCAGTCCACTCCCTGTACCTTTTGCAGAATATCAGTCTGTCCCTGATGTTTTTCCTGGAGAGAAGTGGCTTCTTTGCTGCCCTCCTTGAGACCAGGCCTTGCTCCAAGAGTCTCTGCCTCACAGTGCGTGCAGATGCACTCACACCTGCCTGCTGCCATTCCTGAGCAAGCTCTGCACTGCTGGTAGCCTGATCCCGCAGCTGAAACACTTTTAAGAGACGGTCCTGTGCTTGTTGGTCTTTCTTGGGCGCCCTGGGAGCCTTTTTGGCAACAATTGGACCTCTCTCCTTTAAGTTCTTCATGATGCGACAGATTGTTGACTGAGGTGCAAACTTTCTAGCTGCGATTCTCTCTCCTGTTAGGCCATTTTTGATGACTGCACGTGTTTAGAGATAACCATGGTTCACAGAAGAGAAACAATGATGCCAAGCACCAGCCTCTTTTTAAAGTGTCCAGTGGTGTCATTCTTACTTAATCATGACAGTTTGATCTTCAGCCCTGTCCTCATCACCACCCACACCTGTGTTAATGGAGCAATCACTGAAACGATGTTAGCTGGTCCTTTTAAGGCAGGGCTGCAATGATGTTAAAATGTGTTTTGGGGGATAAAGTTCATTTTTTAGGCAAATATTGACTTTGCAATTAATTGCAGTTACACTGATCACTCATAACATTCTGGAGTATGGACAAATTGCCCTTATAAAAACTGAAGCAGTAGACTTTGTAAATATTAACTTTTGAATCATTCTCAAAACTTTTGGCCATGACTGTACTCATAAGCGTTGACCTCCTGTGATATGATGAATAATTTTTGCTGCTGCTGGTAGAATCCAGCTTGAAATTGTTTTCATGCTCAAACATATTTTCACAAATAAATTACAAATCTTCATGACGGATATGAATTTTTCAGGCCAGCTCACTTTTTCTTAAACACTTTATCATGAAAACATCCTTTGAAATTGAGAAAACATTTAAAAACTTAATGAAAGACCCTCAAATGTGTTTGATAGTAAAAAAATTAGCTGTATCATATTAGTCAACTGGATAAACATTTGCATATTCATCTGACATTAAAGATTAAACATACGTAGAACTAAGGCAATAAGATGTTAACAGAGATGTCTGATCAATCTACAAGGTATTAAAGCTGATAGACCGATTGTTTGCTACATTATACACAACACTACAGCCCATGTGTTTATATAAATTAATCCTAATTCAGTGATTTTGTTTTTGTTTAGCTTTTTTTCCTTTATGGGAAAAAAAGTGCTTTTGCTGCCATCAACTTTGTGCATTTTTTCTTCTTTTTATAGAAATTTTCAACACTTTCTATCATTTTAAGCTCTGCTTTCAGAGATTCTGTTATCTATCAGTATCTTCCTGCCCTCTTAGTCTTTAGCTATCCCTGGCAGATGGCTGCTCATGCTGAGCCTGGTTGGTATAGCTTTCAATAATACAGGAAGGGGTTCCTCTCCACCAACACAATAAAAAGAAACTAAAATGAAACTGTTGGTTTAAGCTCTGTGGTTCTTATTTATATTATTAGAAATTATTTAGCTAAGTCAAATGTATTCTTTTGATTGCATTATTTTACTGAAGCATGAGTCGGTTAGCTGCATTTGACCACATTGATGAAAGTGAAACATTTCGTTGGAGTGTAATTTCTAATTTTTTCCCCCCCATTAGTGCAGAGTTTTCTACAGCTCATTTAAAAAGTGTATGCTTTATAACTAATCTGGGCGATTAAGGCGTTTTCTACCTCATTATAGACCTTTCCTCTAAACAGATTGCAGGTCATCGTTGCAAGCTGAAACATCTTAAAAGCTTCAAGGTTCTGTTTTTCTGCAGCATGAGGTATCGCTCACTAATTTGCCCCATTAGTGAGGCTTTTGCCTCTGTGAGTTATATGAGGTGAAGACGTCACAAGAGAGGCCCTTGTGCACCCACACTGTATGCCTGCAGCCTCCATTTGGTGACGTATGGTGCTCCAGAAGGTCGAGGATTCAACGATAACTGGTCAACTTGTGCTGTAAGAGTTAGTTTTACAAGAACCCACCCGCTACACCAACACAGTTTCCATCTTATCCTCTTAATGGATACCACTTAAAAAATAAAATAAAACCAAAGCTTTTATTTTTTGTTCTCTTCAGATGCTTTGATGAGTATGTAAAGCTTTTTTTTTTTAGAGCTATATTCTTGTTGTCGCTCAGCTGCATACTGTAGATATACACTTCTACTATTTGCTGCAATTCACTTATTTATGCTCTTCACGATCGTTAAAGGGTGGATTTAATGATATTAGTCCAGATTGTGATTACAAGAAATGATTTGCATTATTGTTGTATTTTTCACTTTCTTAATTTGGAATTGTGTTCACAGATAAAGAATTACTAGTTTTAAAGCTGGAACTTCTGTTTTAGCGAAATTACATGTTTTTATAGTTTTGAGTTTATTGAGCCAAAAGAAAACCTTTTAAAGTAATTTACTAACTTAATCAAATATAAAAGCTATTCAATTAACGCTCAAATTGCATAGTTTATTCTTTAATATTACCATGAGATGTGTTTTTGCTCCTTCTTCTCATTAGGATTTTGATTATTCGATGCTTTGTTATTCACTTTCTTGGATATTTCAAATAATGATGGTTATGACGGCATTATATTAAAGGATTTAACTCATAGGACATAAACCTTTTTATTTTGGAAAACTACACAGTTCTACAACAGAATGTATATATATGTATTTAAGCTTTCTGAAAATTATGTATTTTGCTTTGATATAAATTATATTAGGATATTCTTTATTAATTTGTTAATCTGCTGAACTCTTATCTATGACTAATTTCTGAAATCCTAAGCTTTAACTGTCTCTTCAACTAATTTCTTCCTGACAGACTGAAACAAAACAGCAGGGCTTCTGTTTATTTACCTGAATGAGAGAAACAGGGCTGACACTGCAGAACGGGACAAACATAGAAATCTATTGTTGTGGTGAATGAATGATTACTATCACAATTAATATAATTTCATTTATTCATTTAATAGGGACATTGCATATAAATACACACCTACAAAGCAAATATGCCAGGTTGTAGCGCTAGTCCCTGCAGCAGCGTCTTTAGTGTTTCTGTTAGCCTCTGACAGCCTCACTGACACCCTTCCATTTAGCCCTTTCAAAAAAATGATAAAAGAATATAGTAAAGAAAAAGCCTTTTTCTTTTTAATCTTTTCTAATAAATGTCTAATTTATTACTCTAGTTTAGTACACACATGTGGATTTCAGTTATTGCAGCTTTTTCCTGTTTTGATGTGTAACAAATAAGTTATTTTTCTTTTTTTATTGAAAATTGAAATATAATATTTCTTTAAACATTACTTTGTGATGGTTCTGCTTAGGAAGCCACATTGAAAATGTGCTTAAGGGGAATTTTTTATGTTGCCTCAACACCGCCATCTGGTGTTCATAGAAAAGAACACAATACTGTAGTGTTTGACCCATAATGCATTGCAAAAACATTGGTTAGTACCAATATTTGGATGAGAGGGGGACCGGGGACGCTAGTCAAACACATTTATTATCGTTGTTTTCTTGTTGCTCTGTATACGGTTACTCAGTTTTACGATATAAATAATGTTTGTTCACATATGGGTTTTAATAGAAATAGAAATAATAGCTAAGTGTTACTTTGTCAAACCCCAAATTGTTTTGTGCCGAAAGATGGTCTATCCTCTTAAAGTGGTATGTTCCAGGCTGACTCTCTCTCTTCCTTTTTCTACTGAAGTAGCAGCCATGAGGTGGGAGCGCTGTGGATTGCAAACTAAAAGTCACAATTTAATTGTTTTCATGCACACATTGTCAACGTATTTAGTGAAATAAGAACACATGGTTCTTTATGATAGTATTTCCCGTGTTTATGGCCTTTTTCTGAGCTTAAATATGACAATGGTGTGTTTTTAGGTAACACGATGTAGCGACGGAGGCCATGTTGATAACGTGTTAGCAACCGGGTGGCTAACATTTAGCTCAGTGGCTAGCATCTGTTGTTACGTTTTAGTTTAACTATAATTGTCTTATAATTTTAGTAATGGGACAGGATTATTTGAATTTGGAGGACCCTAATGAGTGTACCGTTGATGTTTCAGCATGCTCAGGCTCCAGAAGAGGCTGGCCTCCAGCGTCCTGCGCTGCGGGAAGAAGAAAGTCTGGCTGGACCCCAACGAGACAAATGAGATCGCTAACGCCAACTCCCGTAAGCATCATAGCTAAATTGTTGGTTTGTTTTTTGAGGCATTTCTGTCCGATAGTTAACCTGAAAGTGCTGAAGTTTCCCAACACCAGGCCCCAAACAAATCAAAGATCACTTTAACTTCAATTCCACATGGACTTTGGAGCATCATCTTTCAAACGAAGCTATAATCAAAGCTGTAATTATGAAAACGTGATAACTAAGAACTTGATAAAACCTGGTAATGAAATCTTAATTTTTTTCGATGTTTAATGTAAGTTTTTGACAGGTAAGAATACATTTCTTGTATCCAATTTGTAATTTTGTTTTTAATTCACCATTTATACAGTATAAATAATACCTAAAATGACTTCTATAATTTTCCCAATGGTGCCTTTTAAACAAAGTATTAGATAAGTTATAAATTCACTTTTTTCAGGTGCACTTAATGGGCAAATTAAAATGACAAAACTTATAGCATGCTTACAGTTCAGCTCCACAGGCAAATGGGAGGGTCACACAAATTGTGTTTGAAAGGAAATCTAAATCTAGGAAATCTATTTATAAATTCGCTTACTCCTTCTGATCAATAATTGGATAAAAAATTTTTAATAGGTTAAATGCAGAATTTGAAACCGTTGAAACAAGATGACGCTTGTGAAATTTTGGATGGAGTATTTTACACTCCTTTTTTTTCCCCATCAAAATTAATATATATTTGAAGTGAGTTTATCCTTAAGCAAATGGCATGTTTTACAGTCTTGTTTTCTTAAATCAGTGATCATTTTATTTCATTTGGCTGTTAGTGCAATAATCAGTGAACAACTACATAATTTGCTTCAGCTCTGGCTGCAACACCTCTTCAATAAGCCATGGATGTCTCCTTATCAGGAATACACAGATTGAATTAGTGCAATTCTAGTTGTATACTTTGCATTGTAGACTGATCAAACTAGGATCAACAAGATCTCTCAAAAAGCTGTGTCTGAAGGGATGATTAAGCCTTGATCTTATGGTGAATTCAGTTACTGGTGGCAAACTGCAGCCGCAGATTCTCAGTGTCCACATGAGTTTTGTGTTGTAGATCTTTCTTTACTCGTCTCTTCCTCAGCTGAGGAAGAGAAAATATCCTGGATGATCTATACATTTGTGCAGCCCCCTGTAACACTTATTTCCAAGTATGGTTTGTCTAATCTTTTTTTTTTTTTTTCAGGCCAGCAGATTCGTAAGCTGGTTAAAGATGGTCTGATCATCCGCAAACCCGTTACGGTCCACTCCAGGGCCCGGTGCCGCAAGAACACACTGGCACGCCGCAAGGGGAGACACATGGGATACGGTATGTTGAACGTTGTTTTTCTAAGGTGGAATTGGCAACTTTCACTTTGCTTTTTACTATTGTGCTGAACTTTTGTATCCAGGTAAGAGAAAGGGTACAGCCAACGCACGTATGCCAGAGAAACTCTGCTGGATGCGTCGCATGAGAATCCTGCGTCGTCTGCTGCGTCGCTACAGGGAGGCCAAAAAAATTGACAGGCACATGTAAGTTTTCTGGATTTTTCATTAGTCTCAAAGTAGTTGCTCTAGTGATATACAAGCATCCACATAGGTTTATTACTGATGCTTTATGTTTTATTTTACATATCTGAATTCCTCCAGGTACCACAGCCTCTACCTGAAGGTCAAGGGTAATGTCTTCAAGAATAAGCGCATCCTAATGGAGCATATCCACAAGCTGAAGGCAGACAAGGCCCGCAAGAAGCTCCTTGCGTAAGTTTTCATCATTTGAAAAACTGATTCTTTTCATGCATAAAATTACCTTTTTTTATATAATACTTGAGATTTTGTTCCAGTCGAGCTGTTTTAGGAATCAAACGTTTGAACTGTTAGAGTAACATTGTTCCGTTCTCCTTTTCTGCAGTGATCAGGCTGAGGCCCGTCGTACCAAGACCAAGGAGGCTCGCAAGCGCAGAGAGGAGCGCCTCCAGGCCAAGAAAGAGGAAATCATTAAGAACCTCTCAAAGGAGGAAGAGACCAAGAAGTAATCTGGTTCCTTTTGTACCACCTGACTGTACCACCTGTCGAGTGCTGATAATAAAAGATGTACATAAAGACAGTCCCTGTCTGCCTGTCCTTGTTTCTTAAGCTCAGAGAAAACCTAAAGTTTCTAAAATAAATGAAACTTGAACCTTTTATTTAAATTTAAAATTTTGAGTGTAAATGGTTAAATTGTCAGGAAAATAACTTCTCTTTATGTTCTAAAATTGACAATCAAGATTTGTATAGTCCTAAAAAGTCATAAGTATGGGGTTTGATATTGGGACGGTCTTTTTAACCTTGCTCTTCCCTGTGACGACTGATTCAGGGGTAATCAGGGCAGATCCCTCCTTCCTCTCGGACCAATCTGTCAACACATGGAGAAGAATATTCTAGAAAGAAAGGCCCTTCATACATGTCGCCAAATGTGTAAAGTTAAGATGTGTGCTGGTGGTTCTGGTAGTGTCCATTTCAACAGCATTATCTGAAGAGGCTTCTGCCGGAGAACGACTGCAGCCGTCGATGCAGCTGAAGGCAAATATGAAATGGCACCTATAAAGTAACTACAGTCTATCTGGGTCAGATATAAAACAAGTTTAGATGTAGTTTATTTTTGTGCTTGCAAACTCTGGTTCAGTTATATTTATACTGAACATGTTACCATTCATTTTAAAATACTTTATGGTCAAATGTAAAGGTCCTTTGGTATTTCTCAGCCTATAGCTGTAACTATAATATAGCATTGGTATAATATTTGTCTCTGAGGACGATAATGCAATATACCAAAGATACTGAATCGGTAGTAATAAAAAAGTGGCAGCATAGAAAGCAAAAATTTGTCATTTCACCCAGTTTCTGTTTGGTTCAGCTAGTTTGCTTCGATAAGGTGAATGGAAAGTGCTTAAACTGGGCTGTCCTACTTTTACGTGAAAAGAGTTAACGATCAATAGATGGCATGTTACATTATTTCTTTCCCTTGCTCACGCAGTATATTTTTGTTAACTAAATAATTTGGGCATTTTATTACCTAAGGTAATGTACCGGTAGCTTTTTGTCCCCATGGTATCTTGGAGAGAGAGACTGCTTTACTCACCTGACTCATTTCATCCTGATGTGATAAGCACAGGTTGTAATAATATTTAGTCACAATCTGTAAATTAAAATGATCACTTCTCTCTGTCCAAACGTCAGGATCCTGTTCTATGCTGCACATTGTTAAGGAGGTTAACTAGAACAAGCAGCCTTTTGGTTTATGTCCTTTTCTAGACTAACAGGACTGAGAGGATGCTGTAGGTTTACGGTTATTAGAAAAATATGTGCGAAAAAGACAGTTTGCAAGCTCCATCAGAAAGAATTTTGTTTCCATCCATTGGCTTTATCATCTTTGCATCAATACCTAGCAGGCCTGTCTCTGGTGAAAATGCCCAGGCCATTTTTCCCCCCAGTTTGTCTGCTGCAGTATACTTTTAACAGGTTTGGATCAAACCCGCAAAGCTGTCTATTCCTCATTTTATACATTTGTTTATTTAAAACCTTTAAAAGCATAACTTTAGAGTGGAATCAGAAATGAATGAAAATCGGGGAAAAATACAGAACTTTTCTGTAGTAAATTTTCTGATATTTGGCCTTCTTGGGAGAAAAAAAAGGTAAAACACAAGATTTGTGTTCGATCATGTCTGGTGGTCATTCTTAAATATTTAAACTGTACTTCAGTTAATTTTTAAGCTTAACTATCAAAGCTTTCAAGATGAACTGGAGTTTAAGATAAACATTCCTGTATCCTGTTTAGTCCTGAAAAAATGGAGATCCATTGATATGATCAGTTTGTAATACAACTTGGTTCTGGAAAAGCAAAAACTGAACAGATGAATTCACAACCAGTTTACTGAAGGTTACTGAAAACTTAAGTGCTGTTATCAGTTTCTGTAAAGCTGCAGTTCGCCTTTTGTGAATGAGCCTTATTGAAGGGAAAATTCTATCATAATTTTGTGCTTAAGAATTCAACATCAGAAAAGATGCTGACAAATACTGTTCCTGCATCACAATAAGACACGCAGAGAATGAAACTTTATCAAAGTTCTGAGTTTAAATTACCGTATTCTGGAAATATAATTTTAATTCCATAGCTTATAGTTTTTTTTTCATCTGTAGAACCTCCAATTTTAAAAATCTTTAATCCCTAAAAAAGGCCCTTTTTTTCCACATCATTAGTTTTGTAGCCCAGCTTTGATGACACAAAAAAGTGGAAATCCACAAAGGCCACAGATGCACCATGGACTAATTTTACACAGGCAAAAGAAAAAATGTTCCAGGTAAACTTCTTTAGTTTTCCTAGTTTATTTTCTCTCCAGGCAAGCAAAAAAAAAAAAAGAAAAACATTTCCTCCATCCTTGCGCTGGTAAAAAAAACAAAAAAAAAAACATTTGCCCACCCAGATGCATGCTGGTTCTACTATTGACTGCCTATTTATAAAAAGTAATTGATCATAAATTCATTCATTCTAAATTAATCATAACTAACAAAAAACAAAGGAACATGACTAAATAACCAAAAAAAACATAATCTCATAACAGATATCAAACAACAAAGTAAAATAGACAAAGCTAGATTATGCGCAAAAACAAAAACATTTTTAATTATTAATAAAAAATAATTGACTCCTACAATTAGTTTTAACATGAAATATTAAATTGGTGACTAAGTAAAGGTGCTCCAAAGACCTTAACTCCCCAATTGAGGACTTGTAACATTTCAGATAGTCGCTGAAAAAATAATTTCATGAATCATTACTTGTGTCTTTGGGCATGTAAGCAAGATGTTTACACTATGTACCATGAAAATCTACCAGTTTAGATGTATTTAAATCAAAACAAAATTTTTTGGTTGATAGTTTTGGTTACAGCAGACCAAAATGTAAATGTAGTCAGGTAGTTGAGGTGTGGATGATGAACTCATAAAATCTTTTAATATCTACACTGCTGCCTTTGTTTAAAGCTGTCACACCAGTTTAAATGACTAGAGAAGTATTTCCTGATCCTACAGCCTTTTTGCAATATGACAAATAGTTCATACACAAATACTTTTCTAAAGATGTCCATGAATCCCTCTTTGTTTAAATGGGATTCACCATTTTGTTTGTACTGCTGTATGGTTGTATCTAAAAGATGTGGTGGATAACAAGATCCTTGATTCTGTTTATTCTCGATAGTGTTACCATAGGGATCCATTCACCATATAAATGGCTTGTAATGCAATGTATGTTCAGAGAAGAGCTAATACTTGACAACCAATTAATACTCAACACTCATGGAACTCTATGGGCGGCCTTCGCTGTGTGCTGTTGTTAGCCATCCGGTAGGATTCTACTCTTTCTTCTGGGCACAGACTGAACTCTAAAATCAGGTTAGTGACTCGCAAGCTCTTAATCGGCCTCGGTCAGAGATATATGGTCTCTAACCTGAGTTTTCCCCCCACAGAGATTCCAGGCCTTTGATGCCCTTGTTGCTGAATTGCAGATTCTACGTATGATAATAAATGCTCCTGTGAATAACACTAATCTGTCTGCTTCAAATTCTGCGTCCTCAGTTCTGAGCCTTGATGTGTTCAACTTATTAATTACTTAGGGCCATGTTCATTTGGACAGGTTGTTTCCCCCCAATTGACAATAATATTTACTCAGGTTCTATATGTCCAAAATAAATTTATTTGATTAGAAACTTTTAAGCAAAAGCAAATAGAGCTGCAGGGAGGTCCCATTCTTCCTTATTTAATGCATATCTGGTTGAGAAAAAGCCTCATCTAAGGGTTCCACTTACATTGACAAAGAAGAAGCCAAAACAAATGGACACAAAAGGCATTTGTACAGAGGATCCATGTGAATCCTTTATTTTTCTCTCTAATTTAAAGTGTACATCTTTGATTTGAATGCAACACCAATTTTAAAACTACAATGAGATTTCAAAGGGCTGTTTTAGAAAATTCACAATATAACATCACTGTGAAAAGGTGATTCTACAAAATATGTCTCAGAGAGGCTCAACAGCAATAAGCCCCATATGTTCCAGAATTGTATTTGTTAAAGGATTAAAAACTGTATATCATTCCACTTCGAATCCACAACTATTCCCCGCTTAATGTTGGCCCTTCAGAGACTCCCACTAAAATCCATTGAGGTTTGGTGTTGCAATGTGACGAAATGAGACATTTTTTTCAAAGCTTTGTTTCAATGGCTACCCTGGCTGACCCTCCCTGTTTTTTCTTTTCCATTCACAGACTTGTTAGGATGATTTTAAATGAAAAAGTCTCCATTAGAGACAATTTTATCAATTATTGTAAAACTCTCTGTGATGGTGAATGGTGACAGGGTGTGGTTCTTGCTCAGTTTAAGAATGAGGTTAGGGGATTGGTGCCAGAGTGAAAAACATGGCCATAACTAGTCTTCTGCCAGTTTCTTCATGGTTTCTAAACTCTTGCGACGCCTTCTGACAGCACATGACATGGTATCAAGAAGTCAGATTGATTCTAAGTAGATGCTTACACAAAAAAATAAATGTTCTAATAGAAATCTTATATACAAACACTGCTACAGAATAAAAAGTAAACAGTGGAATTAAGTGTTGGAGCAAAAACTCCTTTGGTATCTCCCTGCATTTGGTAACGATGTGAACCATCTCAGCAACAAAATGAAATAAATTGACTTTGGAATCAGCGGCAAACCTGAAGGAAAAGTTTCGATCAGGAGTGGGACCTGATCGAAAACCTATACCTGAACCTTGGGTGGGATCGTTTTTCTGTATATAACACTGAAAGAGGAAACATTCTAGTTATATATTTGTACAGAAAAGGAGCGATCATCCCTGGGGAGAGGGTGGAGTATACTCTGGAAATTACACCCGGCCTGTCAGGAGAAAGAGAGAGAGTGATGCTTGTGAAACAGTCAGAGAAGGAGTCTGATCGTTAAGAGGTCTTAGAAAGGAGGCATGAAGGGACACCTATCCTCACTGATGATCTCTGTCCTGTTTGCGGGGGGCTTGCTGACCACTCTAATGTGGTACAAGCTGGACAATAAGTAAGTTGGTTTTTGCTTTTACGTTTTAGCATAACTGGTAGAATGTGCTTCTGTGGGAGACACAAGGATATCTTTATAATTCAGAGAAATTTATTCTATTTGATATTAATTTTTTAACACTGTCTGTATCCATTTTTACCAACAAATTCTTATTTTAATCTAAAGTAGGACTAAGAAATTTATTTGAGAAACTGTTAAATCCTAAAGTTGCTGCAAAGGTTTTTAATTGTTCAAAGACATACGGTTAGGGTTAGACAGACATAAAACCAATAAAACCACTAGTATTAGAAGCATAACAGTATATACTGCAATGTTAATCACTTTAAAAACATAGGGGAGTAACTAACTAAACATTTTTAATAAAATTCTAATAATGTAGACACACAGAAAATATTATATTTAAAAAAAACTTTAAATCATTACTTCACTGTATACCAGTGTCTATTTTGCTTTAAAAATATCCAAACATTGATAGAAATGTGTTCATTTGATGGAAATATTAACTACATTAATCTCAAATCCATCATGATTGCATTAAGTTAGGCAGAAAAGAAGGTTTGGTTTGGCTGAAAATCTTAAAAAAATGTTTTTAAACTTGAAATAGTTTCAAAACTCTCCTGTACAAGTGATTGTAATGATTTTTAAATGTTATTGTACTCTTACATAATGCATTTTGCTTAAAATTGCGTGTAAAACATGAAAAGGAAAGACAAGAGTAAGAAGGAGCAGAGGTAAATGGGCCATAGGGTGCAAACTCCATGCAAATACTGGAATTAAAAGTGAATTCAAAAACACTGGCAGGCATAAAAATTATACGTGTTTTTGTGTGTAGCATCATTTATGTGTTTGCTGCAGGTTTTGTATTTGCAGTTTCTTTGCACTTGGCATCTCTTTATTTTTTGTGGTTGTAGCATTTATATTTTGCATGTGATTTTTTTTTGTGTTTGAGAATTATTCTCCTTTGTGTTTTAGCTAATTTAATTTTAGTGTTTGCTGTCAATTAATGTATTTTCACAGGCTTTTGATTAAAGAGAGAGAATGGATAGGGTTATTTCCTGAATAAAGAGATCAGCAGATCACATTATTAGAAAAGAAAAACAATAATAAAACAAAATTAAACATGATCTTGTAGCTCATGGATTAAAAACTCAGATGTCTTTGAAAACTTGTTTTTCATTCAGCAAATTTTAATAGGAGCTCAGGTGATATTTATGTTCTGTTCTTTCAACATAATTTCGGTGAATGAGAACGTTTTATAACATAAAAGTCCTTACTTAAGTGACTTTCAAAAGTCCACAAATTGCGTTTTAAGGTCTCTTATGTTCATAAAACAACGGACCAACACTGATAAAACAGCTTAAGGTGGGAGAGATCATTTGCTGAAGTTTTTGTTGAGCATTAAGTGGCTTTCTTTTTTCTCTTGATCGTATTTCAGAAACATGAAATATCGCAGACACCTGCCCAAAATGAAAATTGCTCCTCGGTCTACTGATTCCTGTAAAAACTGTGGGTGAGAACACATTTTTTTGAGGCGTATTTTGTTCTCTGTCCGTTTAGTGGCCTCTTTATACTTACATTTGTTTTGTGAAAATTTTGCAGAGAGAGTATAAAGAAAGCTTTAGAGATCTCCTTCAAACCCTGGAGAAAACAGGAGGACAACTTTAAAAAGTTTAGGTGAAAGCTTTTTTTCTTCTTTAATTTTTTTGTTGGGTATGTACATTTCCTTCACCTTGAGTTCATGTAATTCTTATAAAGAGTTTGCAAGTATGTTTGAAGTGGGGGTCTCAGTTTCAGCTAGGGGTTTTGGGTAGCAATAAATACAATTATCAATTAGTAATACATCATTAGTTTACAATAATTGTAATGATGGGGCCACAAGATGGCGCCATACTTCTAGAATATAGAAAAGCCCAATTTAATAGAATTTAATTTCATTACAACCACATACTTCTTTATTGCCATTTAAATGGTTCTAATATGAAAGAACACAAAGTAATGCATAATTGGGAAGTGGCTGCAAAAGAACATATATTAATAGTTTTAGAAATTGCAAACTAAAAGGTACTGCTTGTGTTTCAAATGTAACGCACTTCAATCTGATAACCTTGACAAAAATGATAAGAATAACAAATTCCCTCTAACATTCAGATTATTAACAATGTCAAGTCGATCAGTTGGAGGTTTTATATTAGTGTAAAAGTAGCTCTTAATCATTTTGCCCCTTTCCCATGCAACTATTCATACCTGGGTTGAATCAGAATCAGAAATACTTAAATAATCCCAGAGGGAAATTACTTTTGTTACATCCTCCAGATATACAAACATTTAGATTTAAATATATAAAATAATACAAAATAATATAAATATACATATAGACATATGTAGCATCAACTCTTTATGTCACAAAATATGTGGTGTGCCTTTACGGAATAGTCGTATCCTTTTATAAAATATCTTCTACTTACAAAAGTCCACTTATAGTAGTTTTTAGGTAAGTTGTAAAATAGTCTAATCTAAACGAAATGTGAAATTGTAGCATTTTTAGTAAGTACAGACTGTATTCTTGAAATTTTACTGATATATGAAATGCAAAAATTAGCAGACATGATATATGCTCATAACGACAGTAAATGTTCTCTTCATGACAGTAAATGCAAATGTTTAGGCTATCACTGGTCTGCTTACAGTTATGTGTTGTGCCTGATCTTGTTAACTGTATTTGAATGTCAACAAAGGTCTTTTGGTTCTGCAGGTTTCAGCTTAGCAGCAAGTGCAATGGCTTTGATAAGGCTATAATTACCCAGACAAACACTCCTCTGGGATCAAAGCTTGTTTATGATGGGCAAAAAAAGACCAGCCTCCAGGTGAAGCCAGAGATCTTCAGCACCTTCCCAAAAGTAAGTTACTTTACATCTGTTTCTATAATGTCATCTAAATACAAACTAAATATAAGTCTAGATTTTTAACACCACAATCAAAATGTATTTCCATGCCGACTCAGTCTTTATCATTTATCCATCCAGTTGTTCCTCTACATGGGGTACTATTTAAATGCAGGAAGAACATGCGTGTGCATTGTCACACCTCAGAGAAATTTCCCAAACATATGTGTCTTTGTTCTGAGGTGGGAAGCTAAAGTAGAGACAGGTATCACAGATGCACATAAGGAACAATATGCAAACTCCAGAAAAAAAGGTCCCAGTTAGTATTCAAATCATTGTTCCACCTTCAATGAGGAAACAGTGCTTACAACGACAGCATCATTTGGGAAATAAACACTCCCTTCCTAAATCACATCATGAAAACCCTACAGGAAAAAAAGACATTATGAAATCATAACTTAAAGATTACAAGTTATCTGTACATACAGGTATTTGTATGTATATTTTATTTGTTCAATGTCAGCATAACAAGAAAGAGAGGATTTTGGGATCCATCCATCCATTTATGTTCTTCCGCTTATCCGGGGTGGGGTCGGGGTGGGGGTAGCAGCTTCAGTAGGGAGGCTCAGACATCCCTCTCCCCAGCCACTTGGGCCAACTCCTCGAAAGCGTCTCCAAACACAAAATCCCAGTACATTTCAAACCAAACAAGACCCTCAAACAGAGACTAGTGCATACTAAAGACAAAACTCCCAGACCTAATATGAGCGGAGTGGTATATGTATGTAGCTAAATCAGTCTCAGTTTTCACAAATACACATATGTGATTCATACATGCACAGGACAAGCTCCACACACACACAGCCCGATTCACGCAAGCACAAAATAATCCACACACACACACAAAGCACGATTCACGCAAACATACAAGATTCACACATGCACAGCACATGATAAAAAAAAAAAAAATTCACATGTACAATTTTTTTTACGCTGTTCAACCTTTAAGTAGAAGAACACAAATTCTGCTCAACAAGTTGCACATTAAACATTGGGGTGATATTCCATATTATCAATTATCTGTTTCATTTTCATTCCAGGGGCATCCTTTCTCAAATAAAACAAAGCTCACTTGTGCTGTTGTAGGGAATGGCGGAATCCTGGCAAACAGTAGATGTGGAAAAATGATTGATTCAGCTGAGTTTGTCATAAGGTGAGTGAGCCACCCAGTAAAGATGATAAAACTCAGCTGTTAAAATTTCTAACAATATCTATGTTTGTTTTGTGTCTAAGGTGCAACTTACCTCCTGTTACAAACAGACATGAAAAACACGTGGGTAGTAAGACAAACCTTGTGACATCAAATCCGAGCATCCTGTTGGATAAGTAAGCATGCAATTCAATCTTAGAGGTAATGTGTAACCTTGTTAGGGATATAGCCATATCCCTTTATATTTGCTTCATATTTACAGGTACAGGTCTCTAATGGAACGGCGGCGTCCATTAATAGAGAAGCTAAGCAGCTATGGCGACTCTATGCTTCTTCTTCCTGCCTTTTCCTACAGTATAAACACCCCTGTATGTATAAGGGCTCTCTATACTGTCCAGGATTTTGAAAGCCCCATCCGGCCAGTCTTCCTTAACCCACAGTACCTCGAGAGTCTTGACCTTTTCTGGCGTTCTCAAGGTTGGAAGGCATCCCGGCTCAGCACAGGAATTATGATGACCAGCTTGGCACTGGAACTTTGTGACAATGTGCATCTTTTTGGATTCTGGCCCTTCAGTGTTCACCCACACACCTTCCAGGACTTAACTCACCACTATAATGATAACAAACCAGCGAAATCAAATTTCCATGCAATGCCTACTGAGTTCAACCTGTTGCTGCAACTGCACAGCCAGGGTGTGCTCCAGCTACACTTGGGAGACTGTGAGCCTGATTATTATTAGTCACACAGAAAATAGATCCATCTACCAAAAGTAATGATCTTCTTATAAAGGAAATCCAGCATAGAGGTGAGCTGTCTCAGATGTGTTTGTAATGACCCAGCCATGCACAGCTTAGTCTCTTGAAGATGGGAAATCTTTGGATCATTTTTACATTTTATAAAAGTGACCAAGAAACTGCCAAATTGGTAAAGCATCCAGTCGGTTTAGTAGCTTAACCAGTTTACACATAAAATGTTCTAATAATATTTGCTTGATCCGTTGAAAAAGCCATTCAATAAATTTAGATAACAAATCTGTACATTTCCGGCACTGTATACCAAACTCATAAAAAAACACATTATATTACCAAAATTAGATGTTACCTTTTGTGTAATTTGTGCAAAGAGTCTGAAGCACACCTGTTTGTGAAGCAATGTCTTTGCTGGACACAGTAAACAGTTTGTTTACTGTTTCTGTTGCTTTTAGTAATCCTCCGGATATTTAGAATATCATAAATCTTCTAAAATTAATCATAGCCCTAACTTAATTTTTCCGTTCTGCATAATTTTCTACACTTCAAAATTCTGAACTGCTTGGAAAACAGTCCATTCTCTTGAAATTATCAAATTATATGAATTGCATAACTGCAACTACAGCTAAATGTACTAACATGGAACATTACAAAAAAACAAAGTAGTATTCATGTGAGGGTTTGTTGCAATTTCCCTTATTATTTTTCCCATTTTCTTTTTTGTATCTTCTTTGTATTACAGTTGACGATGTATACCAGAAATTATTTCTCATGCTTTCAGTTATCTAAATGTTCGGAATTCTAAATACTGAAGGTAATTAGACAATAAGCTAGAGCTGAGCCAAATACAGTGATGGACTGCCTAACATGTTCTATTATGTATGGCAGATTAAATTCATAAATTGTCATCTTTTCATCATATTGTTTATTTTCAGATACTCTGTAAGTTTACCTTGCAAGCAAGATGAACTGTTGCAAGATTTCTGAATTCACAAACTCCTAAAAAACATCTTGTCAGAAGCCAACAGATACGTTAGTGTCAATACAGAAATGTTTCAGACCAATAAAGTGCAGTGACATGTATGACATCAACGTTTCAACCAGAGGCGTAAGGCTGAGGCAAAACAAATATGGCCGCTCCGGATGAGATATTTGCCTTTTTGGATGGGAAGATGTTTGCAAGTGCCTCCCGACCGAGTTTGATTTATCACTTAACTCGGTCAGTTGTGAAATAAATAATAATGTGATGTCACAGACATACGAGACAGGTACCAAATCATCTCGAAGAATTGTACTAAATGCCCCCCCTTTTGAAAACCCTTTCAACTTGATTGATATATGTAGTTCAATTTGAATTCCACAAAGGATCAATCTGGCTTGTGCCAGGTTAGCTGTAAGTGTCAGGGAAGATGAAAGGGTAATTCTGGGGGTGTTGTGCAACACCAGCAACAAATTCTATAAATGTGTTGGTTGTATATATTTGTTTAAGTAAAACATAAAAAAAAAAAAAAATGTATTGCAGGGAATTCATTTTTTAAATATGTAGCTTATAAACTGTTACCATTTTTGATGGCTCCATTTGAGAGCCTAAAACTATTTTCTGTCTTTTATTGGGTCCCTTGGTAACGGATTCAACAAAGAAAGCACATAGTTTGAAATTAGTCAGCTCCAAACCTTGGCTTGTGCGCATATGGCAAATTGTTAAGGATACTTGAGCTATGGCGGGTATAGGTCCACAGTCACCATCATATGTGTAATCTGAGTAGTGCTGGCAGTAAGGAAGGAGCTAGGCAAGCATCGGGATGCTTCCTAAAACTAATGCATTTAGCATAGAAACCTCCTGAGGTTCCTAGAAGCTCCATGGTTGCCCACAATCCTTTGCATGACAATAAATAGACACTGCACTGCGTCATGAAGTTTATCTGAAATATTGTGTAACACAAATGTAGACACCTCTATATTTTTTGGATCTCATGAGGGAGGGTTTCAGCTGTTGGCTAAATTTGTCTAGCTTTTGTTTTTTGTAGATCTTTTTAAAGGATGTAGTCCCAACTTGACCAGCGTCATTTCATGTGTCTACATTGTGTAATGATGTCCATAAAGCTGAAGGTGGATTGGACTCAGAAAAGAGAGTGTTCTCACAGATGACCCGGTGAAAGGTGAAGGGATAGAAGCTATAATTCATTTCAATTCAGTTTATTTATATAGTGCCAATTCACAACACAAGTCATCTCAAGGCACTTTACAGTTCACCAGATCATACAGTCAAATTGATTTAAAGTTTTCTATCTAAGGAAAACCAGTTGATTGCATCGACTCATTGACTCGAATGCAATCCCACACACTAAGCATGCTTATAGCGACAGTGGAGAGGAAAAACTCCCTTTTAACAGGAAGAAACCTCCAGTAGAACCAAGCTCAGTGTGAGCGGCCATCTGCCGAGGCAGATTGGGGTTTAAGGAGACAGAAGCAGAGATACAAAAAAACAACTGTAAAAGGTGGCCCCGTCCAGGAAACACACAGCCAGGCAGACGAGCTCTGAGCCAACTCCCATGTCAGAGGATGAAGAGACACATCCAGCCAGTCACAGTCAGAGCTCCTTGCTCCTGTACATCCTTGCATAAAAAAATCATTGTGTTCAGGAAAAGTTGCCTTAATTGATCTAGTTGTAGTAATACAGTTATATTGCAAGTAATGTAATGGCGTTACCAATATGTGAGAAGTAATTAGATTACTGTTTTCAATGAAAAACTAACACAGTTACTAATGCCATTGCTGTGTAGTATAATTTCTCCCAACACTGAGTATGAGTGTTTAATACCACACCTGTTCCCTAAAACACTCCAGTTGCAAAGAATGCAGTGAGAAGTTAAACCAGCACTAGCGATGCACAGCTCCTCCCTGTGCACCTCTGTGAGGCTGGTCAATCTAAACCAGCTAATAAGTGATGCATCATTATGTCCCAGCAGTCTCTCAGCACACTCTCCCTCCTCATTCTTCTACTGCCGATGTCCTCCATCAGAGCCAAGGTTGCCATCCTTCCACAATTACTGACACCTTTCTACAATTTATGGACATGTGTAACTGCCAAAACCTTGTCGAACTTATGAATTATCCCATCAGATTTGTTTGGAATTGTTCTGCTGATCTGCCACCTTTTTTTTATTTCATTATGTAAAAATGTAAATGTCTATTTGTGAATGTATTTACTCTCCTTGGTGCCAGACATGTGAGCATTAAAATGACAAGAACAGAGTTGTATTTGCAGCTTGAGTCTGAACTTAACTTGTTTCTATATATTTTTATTAGATACTCTGTCCCTTTCTCATTGCATTCCCGCCATCCTCATGTCTGTAGCTCTTTCCAAACATTCTGTATTCAATTGAATTTGGGCACTCCAAAGGCGTTACATAATAGTACATACAGTCAAAAGAAACAGCTTGGAAAATAAATGAATAAAACTGAACATAATAGGTAATAATTAACTTTTATTGTATACCCAAATGTTGTTAAGTAGGGTTACATTTTCTGAATCCTCTTTAGTAGACCCTGGATAACTAAAAGACAGATAAAAATCATTCAGGCAATCTAAGATCTTAGAGGCATTACAGAGAAAATTGAGTAAAAAGCATGTTTCTGAATGGTGGAGAGTTAAAGTACCTAAAACAGTAAAATAATATTATGATTATAACTCACTTCTTTTTATCATGGAGTTTAAGGTTTAAACCAGATTTTATGGAAAGCAAGACTAAGGGGGAGAAGAGGGTTGTGGAGAATGGCGCCTGAGTTTTAAATATACAAATAAGATGTTTTATCATGTCCTGCTTTTCATACTTGTCCCTGATTTCTGAAGTGACCTTTCATTTAGTACACCTTTAACACCACTGCATTCTTTTCGGTCACTAATCCTGTTCTCTTCACGGTGATTCCAGTTTTTGTCCAGGCATTACACTAATCCTTACCTCAGCATAGTGTGCTTATGTAAAGTCACTTTGATTGATACACTGCATTAGATGGCAGGTAATGTAACAATACCAATATATGAAAATTAATTAGTTAGATTATTTCTTTAATGAAATACTAACAATGTTAATTATGCTGGAATTATTTCATTGAGTTTTTCCCAAAACTGGCCAACATTTACTTTACTTCAGGGATATTCAATAATTATATTGTTACTACTTAAATAATGTGAATATTTAATCTTTTGTATCTTTCTCTAATAATATTATTTAATAAATCCCATAGTTTTTTTTTATATGTATTTTATATTCATCTAACAGTATGCTATAATATTCCTGTTTAGCTGTCTTTAAAATTTTGGTTAATTTATTTTTATCTCTTTTATATGTAATTTCTGTCTCCACCATCCTATTCCTTAAATAATATGTAAATTTACTACATATTGTGTTCCTTCATTTACAAGCATTCTGCATTCCTTTTGTTATATATCTATGCTGTATTAGAATATTTATCTTTTATGGTACATTTGTTTGGAGCACTTCCATTTTGTAGAGCAAGTTCCTTGTTGTTTTCACTTGTTGCATTTTGTTTGTGATGGCAGCATTTTTTGTTATTCTGCATTTTTCTTTTCTCATTTTTTTTTGTTTGTTTGTGTGTTTTGGAGGTTGCATTATCAGTGTTTCCAGCTGATTTCAGAACTTGCCGTGCCTTTGCACCTGCTTGCAGCTTGTTTGTTTTTTGTTTGCAGAATTTTTCTGTTGCATTTTTTTTTTCATTTGTTTGGATTTACAGAACATGTTTTTGCTGCTTAATTTGTGTCTTGCTGCACGTTCATTTATGTAAACACATATCCCCCTCAACCTGCTACTCGTTTAAACAGACCTGATTTGTGCTTTCTTTTAACAAACCTCATGAGGATGGCCTGTTTATCCTTGGAGTTTCTCTTCGGGGGGCTGCTAAGCTTCAATGTGCTCATTGTTCAGTTCGATCCCATGGGAGTTATGAAAGTTAGCCACTTGTTGTAGGCTACAGTAGACTTACAGTACCACTCTCCTGGTTCTCCTCGGTTCTCAGTGGGTGTGAGTGTATAAGCATACAGGGTTTCATCTATAGCCTGGTGTTGATAACATAACTCATCCTGGAAACTGTTCTCCTTGTTAATTGTTTGATTTCACTGGATTTAGAACTGCTTTTGTTCTTTTTAATTAGATCAATAGAGTGACAGAACTGAAATTTGTTGTTGTCGGAAGGGCCATTTGAATTGCAAAACATAGATCTGTATAAAAGTATCACCCGAGTCTTTGTTGCATATTTGGATAGCATTAAGGGGAGTCCCAGGATTTATCTTGTTACGCTTAAAGCACTGAGTAAATAAATACTAAAAGCAGCAATGCATTTGTTATAAGTATATCTGAACATACAAGGAGTAAGCATCCTAGGGGGGAGGGGGTAGCATACTCTGGAAATAACAGCATATCTGATAGAAACAAAGAGCAAGTGATGGTTGTGAAACACTCAGAGAAGGAAGCAGATCGCGATGAGGGCTCAAGGGTGAGGTCAGCAGAAGAGATCAGACATGAGGGAGAAGTTACTCTCTTTGATGATGACTCCTCTTTCTTTGGGAGCCTGCTGTCCACTCTCATGTGCTCCACACTGGAAAATAAATAAGTCCCTCTTTCTGTTAGAAATACTGTTTAAGTTTGATAAACATGGTAGAAAATGCTTATATAAGATCTGCACTGTCGGTCACTTTACACCTGTTTTGCACTATCCCCCCCCCCACAATCTGTGCCAGTACTGTTTACATTTCCTTTTCACTGTTTACATTTCCTTTTCACTGTTTACATTTCCTTTTAATATATTTATATATATTTTTTGTAACTGTTTACATTTCCTTTTCCTTTTAATATATCTATATATATTTTTTTTTATATATTTTTTATTTTTATTTTTATTTCACGGTAGCTGTTATGGAAGTCCCAAATCTCATTGTATCTGTCACAGAATATAATGACAATAAAGGCTTTTTGACTTTTGACTTTTTGACTTTTGACTAGGAGAATATAATCATAATTTGCCATATTGGTTTTAAACGCTTTCTGCATCCATTTAAAGAAGATGCAATAATAAATAGAACCACTAAAGTTCTGTACAAACCTTTTTGTAGGTTTGCATTTTGTTTTGTAGAATGTAGGCTTTTTCTATATATTTTCATTATGGGCATTTTATATGTGGGAGTGATGGCTTAGAGGTAGCTTGCCAAACAGACCAATTTACACAACACATACCAATCTGGTAAACTCAGATTCATCAATCTCAGTATAAGAGGTGGGAGTTTATTGTTGCCCCAGAATTACTGAATTACTAACAGTCAAGAATGCAGCTGCAAAGGAGCATTGTTTTGATTATGCCCTTTATAATACCCAGAATGAGCTGTAAATATCTTTCAAATTTAAGCTGTTTCGCAACTTGTTTTGCTTTGAACCCCACAAAAGTATTTTCACACTGAACGTGAAGTTTGCAGCTGTACCAAAGGATTTCCAGGTAAAAGGGTGGATCGGCATTGAAAGTATTCCAGTCAGTTTAGCTATTTGGTCCAGAATGTGCGGCACATTTTTTCCAAAGACAATTCAGTTTATTTATTCATCAATAAGTTCTATAAGATTTATTTTATTTTTTTTAGGTTAAATGTGGTCGGTCTGTCAGTCTTGATTAAGTCCAGAAATAGTTGTTGAAAATTGGGCTGTGTTTGGTCAGTCTGATTTTGTCTCACTTTCATCCAATACAAGATGTTGAAAAGAGGTCGAAAACCCAATTTTCAACATCTTTTCACCTTTCAGTTTTCAACAAAAGTTAGATGTCGTTTTGACATAAATCATGTTGTCTTTTCAATTTTTGTAATTTTTGCTCGGCGGGTTCTGTCAATTGTAAGAAATACTTTGCTATTCGCAATATCCCGAAACTCTAAAAGGTAAAAATAGCATTGATTTAATTTTTTCAGTGCATCATTTGAAAATTATAACATTGAGCAGATTTCAAACCTGTCAAATCTCTATAAACTTTAACAGCTCCATAACTACAACTAAAACTAATCTTGTTGACATAAAAACTTAATTGCTGGTTTGGCAAAACTCAGTATGTACAACTGCAATTATAAGTCAAAATTAATTGGTAGCTGCAAGCCACAAGAAAATGAAGTTTTTACTAAATAGTTTGGTCGACAAACCTAATAGTAAGACTGAATTATTTGACTAAAAAAGAACCTTAAATAAACTGATATCAGTATTTACTATTTGTACAAACCACAAAAAATTACAATCTTTTGATTTGAATGCCAGAATTTAAGTCTTATATTGCACAACAGGCACGACAACCAACAGTCGTTTTTGTTTGCTCCTTACTTCACACCAGTAGGTGGTGCTCCTTGCTTACTGGATGTGCTGCTTAAAATTGAGAGCATGCTCTAAATGCTAAGACTGAATGCTATAAAGTTATTCAAAATTATTAGTTGAAGGGTGTGAAAACTTATGCATGCAGCTTGTTGCATATGTTCTTACTTTTCCTTATAGTTTTATTGCACTTTTAATTCTTTAAAAGGTAAAAATCTAGCTTTTTAGTGCCCTCAATGACACCAATAACTTGAAGTGTGTTGAAATTATATGGCTTGATTCAAAAACTTGTTAAAGTCATAGGTTTGTTTAACTGTTCAAAACTATACACCAAAGATCACTGACATATATAAACAATTACAGTTGTATGTGCACTTCAGAAACTTAATAGATTTTAGATTGTATCTATATACAGTTGTGATGTATTTGCTTTTTCATAGCAAATAATTCTGGTTGAAGGGGAAGGTCTAAATATTATCAGAGGTGTGACACCATAGTGGAAGAGCCTGAATGTTATCAGACAAGGAAAAGGTGACACGACGTGAGGGAGATAACCTGAAGGGATTGGAAAAAGAGGAATAAAAAAATGATGAGGAGCCCGATATTTACTTTTGTTTTGTCCCTCTTCTGTATGGTGGGCCTGCTGACTACTCTCGTGTGGCATATAATGGATAACAAGTAAGCAGCTTTATGGATTTTAGAAATTAAAAAATATATATTTCTCTATCTTGTTTATTTATTTCTTGTTTCTTAAGAGAGCTTTAAATGTTTAATTAACAGCACATTGTGTCTTTTTTTTCATTTATGTGATTTAAGAAACAAATGCTCTTTTAATAGAAGACAACAAACTTTACCATGGAAAAACTAGTAAAAGCTTTAGAGAGAATCACAATTTTAACAACTATTTTCATTGATAATAACGTCACTGTAAGGAATCCCCTTTATGATTTTTAATTTTACTCCATATAAAGTAGCAATAAATAAATAAATTTGTGTTTTTGACCACCCAGCCAATTTTGGATAATTAAAACACTGTAAAGCATGTAAAATTACATTTCAAAAGTCATGGAAAAAAAAACAGATTTCTAATTTCTTTAACACTCTGTTCGTGTCTGATTGAATGCACTGAAACCACACCAATGCAAAAAACAATTAAAATAATTTTTACCCTTTTCAAACAATGCATTTATGATAATTTATTACGGTATGTGTTTAAAAGGAAATGTAAAAATCAATTTACAGACTGTCTTTAAAAAAGAATACAGCAAAGGGTAAAGAAACTTTTACTTAGGTTTTTTTTTTTTTTTTACACTTGCAGCTTTAAGTCGACCTGAATTTGGACCCGTTTGGTTAAGTAAGAAAGTACTGAGGAGGCGGTCTCTGGGGCGCAATAGTTGATTTCTGGAAAAAAAACAAAACATAAAACCTGTTGGGCAACTCTGGTGTAAAATAATAAACACTCGCATGAAAAACACCAACATTTATTACAATTATTATATAATATTATGGGCATAATATATTACCTAACAGGGATCTCACAGTGCATTAATCCGCGCATTCTCCTGAATTAGTTTAACTCTTTTGACCTACATGCAAACCAGACAGAAACCAGACGAGAGCTGCAGGTCTTCTTTCAACCGGTTCAAACAGACATTTGTAATGTCTATCAAAGAAGATTTAACAATCTATTTACATATCTTATGGCGATACAATTCAAGAAACATAAAAAGCTACTATGTGCATAGAAGAAAAAGATTAATTGCTTAAATGACATCGCAATATGGCAACGGTCATGTGATAAATACCTGTGGGATAATTTTTACTGCTAAGAGCTGGTTCTCTGGAAATCGAGTCCATCTTACTTCTTTAGTTATTCCATCTACTAGATCACAAAAAAGTCACATTTAAACATATAATAACAAATGCTATTTAACTAGGGTAAAAAAAAAAACACAGTTTCATCCTGAAAATGAAAAATATACTTTTTCTGTTGACAACACCTATATAGTCCCGCCAATTGAGGCATTCATAAAGGTATACTTTGAAAATGCTACATTAAATAATCAAATTAAAGAATATGATATAAACATAAATATCTATTTGTGCTTTTTGTTGGTGGTATTTTTATTTCAAGAACAACTTAATTATTCAACAAAGGCACATTTTTATTTTTGTGTCTGAGAGAAACCCCCTCAACCCTGCTTACATAAAATATTCTCCCTTCATAAATACAAAGGTGTGTGATCCATGATAGCATGCAAGTTACATAAGGAATTTACATCAAATTCGCTAATTTCAGTGGGAAAGGGGATTTAGAGAACTATGAAAAAATGTATATCTGTGTAAAAAGTGCTAATTTGTTTTGTAGTATCATCAAAACAACTCACATCATAGCTTGTTGTAAAGATGGGGTTTGTCTGAATCCAGTGATATTTAATGTGCAAATATAGCACGCACAGTCAGTGTGTTAGAGTAGATTTTATGTGATCAAAGGTAATTTTTCCAACAATCTTCTTTGACATAAAGCTACAGTAAAAATGGGGAGTGTTTGTAGAGTGGATGGAGTTGACCTATTTGATGATGTGTACTGTTAGCCTGATAAACCAGATTAAATGTGACATTAAATGTATAATTTAGTCTGGACCTGATGAATGAGACATCGGAAGATTGTTGATGAGAACAACCCGTTGTCTTTCAAACCATGTCTGTGCCTATTAGCCAACGCTCTGACCAATGAGTGAAACTGACTGTGACGTAAGTGCAACAGAAAGCTGGTAGGGGAGTGTAAACAAACAGCCTGTCTGGAAAACGGCAAATATGTCCTTATTAAAAATGAATGAGCGTAGAGCCTATTACTGCTGACGTTTCAACGAAAACCCCAAGTCTAATCCTTCCAAAACTGATTCCAAAGCTGAATCAAAAATTGCCATCAGAGCCAGCGCTCCTTCAAACACAACTATGCCGAGAGAGGGCCGCTGCAGATGGGGTGCGGTTAGCCCTGGCTGCCGTTAGCCCTTGGTTGCTGTCCACTCAACCTCGGAAATTGTTTTTTTAATTATGCATTAAATCGGTAAATGGACCATATAGATGCTTTAAAGTATAATAATCGCGCCTCAAAAGATCTTAAAACGTACTTTTATTGAACAACAAAAACAGAAAGAGAAATTTAAACTTTCAATGGAGCGCTCCATTGGAAGCTGCTGCTGCCACAGTTCAATAGTTGTTACCATCTTCCTTGTTGCTCTTTCTCCAGCGTCGCGCAGCTTTGTCGTCCCGCCCTCAAAACCCCGCCCACTTTACATCCAAAAATTCAAAACACATCTCTGCGTTGTGATTGGCCCGCCAGTTCTAGGGCCTTGGGCATTGATCGAGGCTAGACCACTCGCAGGAAAAAAATATTTTTACTGCTGGGCTAGTTTACTAGCCTAGTTTTCCGTGACAAGTGTTAAATTACTTACTTAGTAAAATTAGTTAGATTAATTCAAGCAAGCTTTGATTGGATTTTAAGTTATTGTCAAATTTTTTCTCTTTTGTGTTTTTTTCATTTTAAAAAGTTTAGCAGAATGTTCAAAAAAAAAAAAAAAGAATGTTCAAAAACATCTTGGGCTTTGGTTAATTTCTGTTGAGGGATTTTTAGATAAACCCTCCTTTGTTCAGCAGGGCAGACGCACTGTAGAATCTCCCGATATAACTGGTTTCTGCTTTTTTGTAACACCTTCTAGGAAAACCTGCACCTGCCACTAAGCCCCTTTGAGCATGATTGATTTGAATTCAGTTTTTTTTTTCCAAGAAAGAAACCTTTTCCTGTCTATAGCCATTCACTGCCCTCACCTCCAGCCAATGGCTTTATTTTCCATGTACAGGGTCCATGGACCTTAATTTCACTCGCACTATAGTTTTGCCAGCCAGATATCCCTCTAATCTTGCCTTAGGCAGATTTGAAATTGCTCAAACGTACTATATTAACAAACCATAACTGCAAACAAAATGCAGTTACGGTATCACGTTTCCTTCAGTTTACAAAAATAATTTTTTTTTAATATAATATTAAACAGCAAAAAAAAAAAAAAGATGTAATAATAATGCACTCTAAGAAGAAATTGGTTCAACAAACAACAAATCTAGTTGGTTAAACCAGTTTTGGTTTGATAAAAAAAAAAGAAAATGTTCAGAAACTGACCAAGCCATTAGTTTCAGATCAACCACTTCAACTGATTAATGAAACAATCAATAAAAATGGTAACTGATGGTATAGTAATTTAACTGTTTGGCTATATTCAAGTGTTATGTAGTGTTTTTGTAAAGTTGAAAAAATTAGAAAACAATCCACTGGACTTTGTTTTCCAAGTTTGAAGACGTTTTACTTTCCATCCAGGAAGCTTTTTCAATAAAAAAAAATGTCTGGATTAGGGTTGAGTTCCAGGCTTTATAGAGTAGCCCAACAAAGCCCTGTTATGGCTTAGAAAACATTCAAACTGAACCGACAGAACAGGTTCTCCCCTTAGTAACGGGGAGTCGTTCAGGTCTTTGCCTGCAATACCGGATACTGACCTATTTCTCTGAAAAGGTAGTCGTGAGGGTCATTGTTGGCCTTGTTGGCCTTGCTGACCCCGCTGCGCTCTAGGTTTTAGAGAGCTGGAACCTGAGACCACCCCTCTCAAAAACCTATAATGCAGCAATAGAGTTGATTCCTTCCCGATATCATCCAAAACATCTTGCCTAGGCATAGATCAGTATCAGGTATTGCAGGCCAACAACGACCTCAAGTCCAGTGGATTGTTCGTTAACTTTTTTGGAATTATTATAATGGCATATATGGTTGATTGCGAATCTTCACCAGCACAGTCTTGTTTTTGGACTGTGGGAGGAAGCCGGAGTACCCTGAGAGCATGCATAGGGAGATCATGCAAACTCCATGCAAAGACATACAATCGAACCTGGAACCTTCATATTGCAAAGCAGCAGTGCTAAGTACTGCACCACTTTGCATCCCAGAATGCATTGAGATTATACAAACACAGCCGGTTATCAGATCAATGTGTTCTGACTACTTTCATGTTGGATTGAATCTGGACTGAATAAAGTCAATCACACAATTAGGATACTGTCGTTAGATCCTTTCGCTAATATTGTGGATGTATTTCTCTTGTTGGTATCACAGTTTTCAAGAGAGTAACCATCAACAGCTTAAAATAAAAAGTCAACCTCACTCCTTTGCTTCCTGTAAAAACTGTGGGTAAGAAAAAACAAACAAATACCTATACCTAGTCAAATAAACATTTATTTGCACTAAGGAAAGTAAAACACTAACCTTCTTGCTTAATATGTTTAATCATGACAGGGAGAATATTAAGAAAGCTTTAGAAGTTTACTCTGAACCCTGGACCAGGCAAGACTACAATTATGAAAAATTAAGGTAAAGATGTCATTAATAATTTCTTCACATGGAAAATAAGTTTTGAAAAATTATACATGTCTTAGAATTATATATTTCAGGATAATGGAAGGTTTTTGAATGTGTAATCTGCTGTTCAACGATTTCCAAATGTCTTTCTTTTTCTTTGAATAAGAAAAAATTATTTTGTTATAGTAACTCTGCTATGTCAAAAAAACAAATGCCAACAGGTTTTATTGCGATTTCACAGGCTGGACCTAAAAGCCAATGTCAATGGTTTTGATACGGCCATCATTAGCCAGATGAACACTCCAGTGGGATCGCAGATTGTTTATGACGGAGAACGAAAGAGGACCTTTGTTGTGGATCCTAAGGTTTTCAACTTATTTACAAAAGTAAGTTATTTTTTAATTATTAAGGCAGTTATAACAGCTAATTTTCTAACAAAATAATTATGTTTAATTATTTGTTTATAATATTCTTCTATTAGAGACAAAAGAGGCAGCTTTAGTGTTTTTGGTTCCTGGAAGACATTTTGGCTTGGTGCATAGTAAAAGTCTTAAAATCTTCCAGACTTCTTGTTATAATTGCGTTTGTGCCATTTACTTAGATGACAAATATCCATTCTAGTTAAGCCGTTCTTCTAATAAAATTGATTACGGGCCATTTAACAGGTTAATTTAAAAATCATTAATTATAATGACACATCAAACACATCAAAAAATGTATGTATTTATTTAAATTTATACTGAAATCCCAAGCAGGAACATTTGTATGTGTTTTTTTACTTATGCACCTGTATATGTGATGCACAAGCAGCATCACAGGAGTTGGTCCACTTTATTCAAGGTATTCAAGTTTAAAAATATCTCAGCACAACTAATGTTGTTGCAGAACAGATGCTCACGGTGCTAACGTCAGCATCCACAGCTGCGGCACAAACTTTTATGCCAGCCGACATCACACCAGATGACGAGCTTTAGAGCTCACAATAAGTTAGTTCACATCTGAACATCTTACCTCGCAGTTAAAAATGGATTTCAATATGGATCATTTGTCTTAGTAGGTGGCTTAAGAAGAAAAAGTAGTTTCAGTAGTATATGTTGTTATTGCACTAAATGTTGCATGTGCAATAGCAAATGTTGAGCTCTGAAAGGTAATGATTGGTGGACAGGTCTAGTCTTATAGTTCCGTTTTTAGTACTAGAAATGGAACCGTAACTTTCTCTAAAAGGCTGTATTATATTCCTTGTTGCTATGTTTATTTTTGTTTTTATTTTTTTTGCCACATTTAATGGATATAGTTGTGCTATCATTAATATTCATGTACTTTTAACACTTATGAAGAGGTATTTTTTCAATCAATGCCTTTTTATAAAAGATTTCCTGTTATGGATACGTACAACTTTACCATAACAGACAAAACACTAAACAGGAAAATAAAATACAGAAAAACAATCCCTGCACATCAATCCCATTAACTCCCACCCAGGTCACTGTTTGGTCATCTCCACACGTTACATCCCTGCAAGTACAAAGCACATTCTAGTAAAAGTTAAATAATTTCAAATATAATGGTATATCTTGAAACATGTCAAGAAAAGGACCCCATGCATTTACAATTTTCCCAGTTTAATGCTGAAGAGAACATTTCACTTTTTCCAGTTTCAAGCACTGCATAAATCATATTTATTGCTAAATTGTTCAAATAATGCCATTTTTTTTTTCTCTATGAAAATTTCTTTAAAGTAAGCAAGCTCACTCCTGTGCCACTCTAGCAATGCCTGATCCTGAACAGATGGTTTAAAGAAATGATTAAGTGCAAGGAAAAATCATGAATTTGTTTCACCATGGGATCAGGATAATATTAGACAAAGAAAATGAAAGTGTGGAAAAGAATTCAGCAGCGTATTAAATTCCCTTTGAACAAGTTTTGGTTTCTTTCTGTCATTGTGATACCCAAATTAGTAAGTTCTAAAATATTTTTTTTGGTACTTAAATATAAGAACTTAATTTTCGTAAGGTTCAGTTCATACCCAGAAATCTGAGCAAAGTGACAAACAGATCCAGGACAAGAGGAATTGAAGTTTATGGTTTGGAAATAAAAAGTAAGAGGTCAAATGCATAAAGTGCCACCATAGGTTCTATAAGCAGCAGCCGGCCCATTGGGATCACCCTCTTCCTTTTTTCAAAGTAAAAGTTACATTAAAAGAACTGTGTAACACTCCTCCTAAAACACCCTCACTGGCTCCTGAAGACAGCATATCCACATCAAGATCCTCCTCCCTATTATAAAGCTCTAAATAACCTTGTAAAGTATATTTGTTTTATAACAGGTGCTGATAAATCAATTTTATTATGGTTATATATTATTATTATCATCCAACATGGAAATTGTCCAATTTTTCATGTCATGGATCCATATATTTTGTCAGGAGAGGGATAGTAGACATGCAAGACAAACTGGAGAAAACATACATAAAAGTGGAGGAAACAAACACAGAAGATCTACACTGCAAAAACATTCTGAAACATTTCTAACAATAAGTGTATGTACCCTTAATTTGAGCAGGAAAATAAGATGATCTGCCAATGGAAAGACTACATTACCCTAAAATAAGATAATAAGATATTATGCACTTGAAATGAGAGACTGCAGTTGTTTTATTCTTAATTTAAATGTAAATTGTCTTATACTATTGGCAAAGAGTCTGACTTAACCGTCTGAATTCAAGAATAAATGCACTTATTTTGAGAAAAAATTACTTACTTAGTTTTATATTTTTGCAGTGTCTAGAATGCTGAACTTATTTATGAGTTACATTACAAATACTTTTTGGACTTCTGCAATCAAAATTTCATCTATGATTTTACCTACGTATTCCTGCTCCAGTTTAACAAAACTACAGTATGTAGACTTTTCTAACCAGAATTAGTTTTTCTGCAGTAGTGGCAGAATCAAAAGATCATGATATTTGCTTTGCATTTCATGAGAATTTTTCATAAGCTGTCTGCACAAAACTCGTCCTGTTAAATACCTATGATAAAAAGGAACAGCAAGTTTGATCTGCCAAGACAGAGTGCAATGCTTTATGGAGTCTGATCACCTGATAACTGGTCACCATCCTGGGTCAGGAAGCAATGATAATTCCTGGATATGCATTCCCTCCCAATTCTCCCATTTCCCATTAAGCAACAATTGTAAACAATTTACATGAATTGTAAACAATTCATGTGAGTTGTTGCTTACAAATTTGTCACACTTTGTAAGATTTTTTTTTATTAATCTGTGGTATGACTCATCCCGCTGATTACAGAGAAGATGGATGTGATAGTTGGGAAACATTTCAATATATGCAGACTTTGATCAGGTTTTATACTGTAATCCCTAAGCACAGAAAAAACAAAACAAAACAAAACAGACATCTGACAAAGCAAGTTCAGATAATTGGTACAATTCTATTCAACCGGTCATTTTTATAAAGCCTTTTTTTCTATTACAGTCTATTACAGGAAATACATTCTGAGAACATAGTACACTTAGACTTTATGTTCCCAGACTACCCCAAATCTGGCTAAAGTCACAAGGGTAGTCAAAAAATCCCATAGTAGCAAGGCTTCAACTCCAACTACTGTACAAAAGCATCACACTATTCGCCCTCCCCAGGAAAACCTAAAGAGGTAAGTTCATCTGATTATGAGACCCCAGCTTCGGGAGGAGCAATGCAGCTCTCAACCTGACCGCTGGACCAATTCTACACCACATAGTGCCTGAGGTTATTATGTAAATTTGTGTTTTGTTGACTTGGAGAAGGCATTTGACCATTTTCTCTGTGGGGGGCCATCCAGGGGTATCGACTCGGTGGTCCTTTTACTAGGGCCCATTTAGTCGCTGTACAAGTGGAGCAGGAGTCTGGTCCGAATTGCCTGTGTTAAGTTAGACCTGTTGCGGGTCACAGGATTTCTCGGCACAGCCAAGGGCAGGGGGTATCTCACTTGGGGAACAGCAGATTTCGTTGCAGCTTTTTGCAGATGAGGTGGTTCTGCTGGCTCCCTCTTGTCAAGACCTACAGTGCACCGACTGGGGTGGTTTGCAGCCGAGTGTGAAAAAGTGGGGTTAGCCTCTCAAAGTTCAGATTGAGGGGGTCCTGTTCATGAGGTGGACTGTGATGGTGAACAGGGAGCTGAATCACAAAGCAAAGCTTTCACTTAACTGGTCTGTCTTCATTCCTACCCTCACCTAATGCCATAAAACCTGTATTATGATTAAAATAACAAGATCTTGGATACACACAGCTTAAATCAGCATTCTCTGCAGGGTGACATGGCACTCCTTTAGAGATAGGGTGAGGAGTTCAGTCAGTAGAGTTAGTTCTTCTCCACGTCGGGAGGAGTCAGCTGAGGTGGTTCGGACATCTGTTCAAGATGCCCCCTGGAGGCCTCCTTTGAACGCTGTTCCCAGCACATCCCACTGTGAGGAGGCCTATGGAAGGGAGATTTACATGGATAATATGTTTTTGATTGTGATCCCAGTAGATCCCAGCCTCTCACAAAAACCCAGTAATGATTGATTCCATTCTTTTTTGTCAAATTGCACTTATCATTAGTGTTTTTATTTTCAGGAGACACCTCCGATTTACCATCTTTCATGTTTTAGCTGACATTCATCAGTTCCCTTTTTTTGGTCTTTGACTGCTCTGGTAATAACTTTTACAGTATACATTTCCATAGACATATAGTTTTATTATGCTTTTTTAATATATGTAAAGTCCTTTAAAAATACATTTGAGGGTGTTATGTGTAGTATCCAGGACGAGGTAGGCAAAGAACTCTTAACAGCTTTATTTAAGAACTCGTTCAGCAAACAGTAACATCAGATCTTCTCTTCTTCTATATCACTTCTTCTACTCCTCTTTTTTTATTCTCTACTCGTACACCACCTAGTGGTAGACACAACATTCCCCCCTTACTTGAAAAGCTTGCATGTACCCGTGTAGGATAACACTAAATATTAACCTCATTTAACAGTTTTTATGTAATTGGTATAACTTTAGCTGAAATCAAAGTAGGTGGTTACTTAACTAAGCAACAAAACGAATCAAATATATTCAGCAACCCTGTACTTTAACATTTGGAGTTACTAAGAAACAGAATTACCAATGTAACCATTGAGAAATAAAATCCAAGTATTTGAACATTTTGTACCATGAGAATTAGTCCACCTGTACCCAAAACATGTAACACACTCATTTATGTATCCATTTACTTTTTTTTTAGCCTGTTTGAAAGTCCTTGAGCCACACTGGTTGAGCAGCAGTTCTAACACTTTTCCTTTGAACCAATAGGTCACTTTCCTCTGGTTCTGTTGTTTTACATGGAATACCTGCAGAGTATCGTGAAAGTCTGGCAGCATTCCACCTTTTATTGTCACTGAGTACATACGTACTTTCTCCAATCTGCTTTTCAACACACAGCGGTGGAGTAAATCTAGATGAGCCTTTGCGAACATGATGGGGTCTTTTTACCCTCACCATATCTCCAGGTTTGAATGTTGGTGTCTTGGCTCCACGGCGCTTGTCAGTGTATTGTTTAGACTTTTCTTGTTTCTGTTTAACTGTTTCTCGTACTGTAGTGCCAATCCTGCTTTTTTTCTGAATCTGGAAAGACAGTCACTTTTGTTTTCATCCTCCTGTTGTGCAGTAGTTCTGATGGAGATACTCCAGTTGTGTTATGTGGTGTTGCTCTGTAGTTCTGTAAGAAATCAGTCACTGTGGTTTTCCAGTCTTTCTGCATGTGTTCCGCGGTTAGTATTGTCTCCTTAAGAACTCTGTTCCATCTTTCAACAGCACCATTGCACTGTGGATGGTACACACTTGTACGAAGATGAGATATTCCCCTCTCTTTGAGAAAATCTGCAAAAGAGCTGGAAAGAAACTGTGGCCCATTATCAGTGACTATGTAATCAGGGTTCCCCTCTCTGCTGAAAATAGAGCGCAGGAATGTGATAACAACATCAGTCGTTACAGCATGAGCAAATGCTACTTCTGGCCATTTACTGTAATAGTCCACTAATGTTATAGCGAATCTACATGAAGAAGCAGCAGTTTCGAAGGGACCCACAATGTCCAGAGCAACTTTCTCCCATGGTCTGTTCGGCAGTTCAATAGGTTGTAGAGGAGCAGGAGCAGTCTGAGCAGATTTGTCGTTCATTTGGCACGTCGTACATGTAGAAATAACTGACTGAACCATCTTGTCCATCTGGGGCCACCAGTAGAGATCACGAAGTCTTTGTTTTGTGCGTACAACGCCTTGATGTGTTTCATGTGCCAGGTGAATGACAGTAGCACGTAAAGAAACAGGAACAATGTATCGATGTTCACCTCTCATGACCAGATCCTGAGATGCAGAAAGCTCATTCCTGATGTGGAAGTATGGCATTAAGACAGGGTCCACATCCTTCTTACATTTTGGCCAGCCTTTCTCTATCTGTCCACGGAGAAGTGTGAGTTCAGGGCATTGAGAGGAAGCAGAAGTGAACTCAGCAACAGACAGAGCTGACACCACGGCTGCAACCATGTCAGGTTCATCAATAAGGATGGAGTCCATAGGAAGTGGTAGCCGTGACAAACAGTCTGCAGCCTGATTTTGTGATCCAGGCCTGTACTCCATATCATAGGTGAAGCACAGCAAACGCGCAGACCAGCGTGCGACCCTCATCCCAGCACGCCCAATGCCTTTAGTAGCAAGTAGTGTCGTCAGTGCTTGATGATCAGTCCTTAGCGTGAAACGTCGGCCCCAGAGATAAGACCTCCACTTTTCCACGGCCCACACACAAGCAGGAGCCTCCTTTTCAACTGTGGAGTATTTCCGTTCTGCAGAGGTCAGCATACGAGATGCAAATGCTACAGTTCGTTCAACATCATCTGGGTGTATTTGGGTCAACACACCACCCAGGCCATAATCTGAAGCGTCTGTGGTGACAATGGTTGGGAGGGATGGGTCAAAAAGAGCCAGAACCGGACTGTTCAGTAAAAGATCCTTTAAGTCCCTAAAGCTTTGATCAGCCCTTTCAGTCCATACGAAACCAGAGTCAGCAGTTTCTCTTAGCACAGCCCGCATTGGTTCCACTAATGTGGCAAAATTAGGGAGAAACTTGCTGTACCAGGAGATCAAACCAAGGAAGGAGCGCAGAGACTGTAGGTCATGTGGTGGTGGTGCATCACGTACAGCTGCACTATGAGCTGGATCAGGAAGGATGCCATCTTTGGAAATGATGTGACCAAGAAACTTGAGGCTGGACTGTCTAAATGCACATTTTTGCATGTTAAGTGTTAGGCCTGCCTCCATAAGACGCTGGAGCACAGCATGCAGTCGTTTGTCATGTTCTTGTAAGGAAGATCCTGAAACAATTACATCATCCAAGTAATTGTGCACACCAGGCAGTCCTTTAAGCACAGTTTCCATCATTTTTTGGAATGCAGATGGAGCAGAGGCCAAACCGTAGGGAACACGACAGTAACGGAAAAGCCCCTTGTGCGTAATAAAAGCTGTGAGATCCCTACTGTTCTCATGTAGCAGGAGCTGATGGTATGCAGATGCCAGGTCTATGGTGGAGAAAAAACTGGCACCCCTGAGCTCACTTAAAAGCTCATCCATGTGGGGCAAAGGGTGACTGTCAGCAACTATAGCTTTATTAGGTTCCCTTAAGTCAACGCACAATCTTGGTCTGCCCTCTTTCCTCGTTGTGACCACAATAGGTGAAATCCAGGGGGAAGCATCAATGCGTTCGATAATTCCCTCCTTTAACAGCAAATCTAGTTCCTCCGACACTGCGTCTCGTACTGCAAATGGAAGGCGGCGAAGTTTTTGCCGAACTGGAACTGCATCCTCACGTACTTTAACTTTGTGCACAGACCCGGCAACACAGCCAATAGAAGCAGAGTTCGTTTTTGTCAGTAACACAGGTGCAGCAGAAGAAGCATGTTCAGGGGTTGGAGCATGGATTGAATCGGAGCTAAATGTCCATTTTAGTGCTTTTATCAGATCCATTCCGAGTAATGCAGATCCGCCTTTAACTACATACAAAGAAGCAGGAGCAGCGTTGTCATGAAGGGTAACTGTTGCTTCCAAACATCCTATTACAGGAATATCCTCTTTCAAGTAAGTAACTAATTTCACCTGAGGTGCAGTGAGAGTACACTCAAAAAAATGTCTGTTGTACAGAGTCTCTGGTATGATAGAAACTGAGGATCCCGTATCAATCAGTAATTCACAATCAGCTGACTCGCCCGACGCAGCTTTAATGTTCACATTGCAAAACAGTCTATCAGTAGTGTTAACTTCATTTGCAGTTAACATGAGCACAACCACTTCAGGAATTACGTCCCCAACTTGTTTAGCTGAGCGGCAAACTTTAGAAAAGTGTCCAGTCTTACCACAGCTGTTGCATTTTGCCGCGGCTGCAGGACAGTTTCTTGCATTCGCCAGGTGATTTGTAGATCCACAGCGATAACAGGTGCACGCTGTTTGCCGCGCGGGGCGCGTGTGGTTATTTTTAGAAGCAGCTTGGCGGTTTTTTTCCTTGCGTTGAGTAGGTCCGCGCTGGGCAACGGTGTGAACAGCTGTAGCTCCACTGAGGAGTTTGGACGACTGAAGAGTGTGTTCCACTTGACATGCCAGCGTGACAGCGCTGTCCAGCGTTAAAGAGCCTTCCAGTAAAAGCCTCTTTCTCACCTCCGGTGCATACGCCTTCTCAATCAGCTGATCCCGCAGCATCTCGTCCTCCATGGTTCCATAAGCACATGGGATAGCCAACTCACGTAAAGCAGCCACGTATTGAGGCACAGTCTCATCCGCCCTCTGCATTCTCTGTCGGAATTGGTGTCTCGCCACGACAACGTTCACCTTCGGTGTAAACTGTAGTTCCAACGCCGTCATAGCGTCATTATATGAAGTGCCGGCATTAGGCAAGGTGTAAAATAAACGTTGTCCTTCAAAGCCAAGTGCATGAATTAGTAGAGCACGACGTCTAGCATCGGACCAGGAATTGCCAGTAGCATGAATAGCCGTTAAGTAGTTCTCAAACATTTTCCGCCACATGGAAAACGGGACCGTAGGTTCTCCACTGCAGGGTAGGAACGGCGCAGGCATGGGTACAGACGTCATCGTCGCCAATTGTTATGTGTAGTATCCAGGACGAGGTAGGCAAAGAACTCTTAACAGCTTTATTTAAGAACTCGTTCAGCAAACAGTAACATCAGATCTTCTCTTCTTCTATATCACTTCTTCTACTCCTCTTTTTTTATTCTCTACTCGTACACCACCTAGTGGTAGACACAACAGAGGGGTTTTTTGCATTATTTTTTTTACACATTTGAAGTACAATGGTATAGCAAAATGGTAAAAATATCAGCAACAGAAGAGTGAAGAGGAAGCACACTCTTTAGATACAAAGAAATGTAATTCTTTTGAGCTTGATGTAAGTCCAAGTGGAACAAGATTTTCAGCAGTTCATATTTATTTGAGTAAGAAAGCACTGTAACCATTAGTAATACTGATATACCTTAAAAACATATTACCACTCAAACCTTCCATACAAAATTGAGTATGCACTTTAACACAAATCTATAAGGCTAATACTGCTTCACAGCATCTCAGAGAAAGACATTTGGCTTTGGCAAAGAGGTTTTTGACATCATAGCATATATACAGTACTGCATATCAATTTTTTGTTTTTTACAGTGGTAAAAAACAACAAAATCAAATGCAACAGAAAAATGCTGCAAAAAAAAAAAAAAAAAAAAAAAAAATACTGCAATCACTAAACATAAAGCAAAAACCTGCATTATACTTTCTTCGTTAATCTCCTTTTACTGATCCATTTTTCAGAGTGAGTGTGCAGCTGGTTTTTATAGTTTCATGTTTTTCTTTATTTGATTTGAGCATTGTTTTGCTTGCAGCTTTTTGTTTGTGGTTGCTGCATTTTTTGTTTGCATGTGATTTGCAATCTAGTTTCGTCTTTCACTGCACGTTTGCACCTGTCGGCCCAGTAGTTGCTTAAACCACAAGTAAATTTTTTTTAAAAACAAATAAGGTACCATTTAAAGAGAAAAAAAATATTTCAAAATCATAACATTAATTGCCCAAAATCTTTTTCTTCAATTTTAATCTACATTAATTATTTGTTTAAAGTTAACTGATTAAAATGTGAGTTTCAATGAAAGGAAATAGTGGTTTTAATCCAACTTTATTTTGCTCAAATGAGCTTGAACAAAATATTTCTGCTGCTTATGATTCCAGGGGCATCCTTTTTCAAATAAAAGATGGGACACATGTTCTGTAGTCGGGAATGGTGGGATCCTGGGGAACAGCAGCTGTGGAAAAATGATAGATTCAGCTGAGTTTGTTATCAGGTGAGCAGGTTTTGAGAGTGAAACTCATCCTGAGAAATTAAATCAGTTTTTCATATCTAAATTTATGTTTTTTCTTCAGGTGCAACCTGCCTCCTTTGTCAGACGGTTATGAGAAACATGTTGGTACTAAAACAGACCTTGTGACTGCAAACCCAACCATCCTCATAAACAAGTAAGCTGATAACTTACTTACCCTAAAAAAATTATACATAGTTGTGTTTTTTAAATGCATTTTTAATATATATTTGTAGATTTGAGTCGCTGGTAGGACGTCGACGGCCACTAATGGAAAAGCTTAGTAACTATGGCAACTCAATGTTGGTCCTTCCTGCCTTCTCCTTTGGCATGAACACAGCTGTATGTATGAGAACTTTTTACGCCATTCAAGACTTTCAAGATGCCATCCAACCTGTCATCATCAATCCTGAGTACATCTATAAACTCTTTCTCTTTTGGCGTTCACATGGGCTGAAAGAAGCGCGCCTCAGCACTGGAGTTATAATGGCAAGCCTAGCTTTGGAGCTTTGTGACAATGTGCATCTTTATGGATTTTGGCCCTTCAGTGTTCATCCATACAACTTCAGAAACCTGACTCAACATTATTATGATGACATGAAACCAAATTCCAATTTTCACTCCATGCCATCTGAATTCAACATGTTGTTGCAACTTCACAAACAAGGTGTCCTTCGCCTGCACCTGGGAGAATGTGAACCAGATCACTATCAGTAACAGGGCAAGACTTTTCTCTGTAGCGACAAGACAGGGAAATTATTGTGATTATGCCAAGTGGAACCGCAAACTTTGTTCTTTAGACGTTAAGCTATCAAAACACATTCTTAATGCTAAAATGAGGTGGGCTCTATTTATAATAATTGTTAATAAAAATGTGCTAAAACAAAATTCCCACTATAGTTCTGCAAGTCATTAGGATTGATAAATAAGGACTGCAAAACAAAGGGCAGTCTCTGATATTTCACTAAATTAATAACCAATCGCATCTCCGTATTGGATAAAACAAAATTAGCTAATAATATAAGAAGGATAATTCCTTAACACAGTCTCAGATTTGACAAGGGAGATTTCGGTAGAGTACAGTTAAATAAAATAAGTTGCTTGTTCAGACAAACTACATGAATTTATTGAGCAGATTTTCAATTGGTTCTGATTAACTACATATGAACTTGCAGATTTTGAAATCCCATTGAAACACAGGTTTAGCATATTAGCTACATGTGAAACATTTTGAGTTGTGAATGATGTCAGTAAACATGTAAAACCAGTTTTTATGTCCATACTATAAGATCAAAAAGATTATATGAGTAATTTCAAGCAGGAAGATATATTATATGATAAGTTAAAATGAATAATTAATGTTGAATTGATGAAGAAACATATTCTGAAAGTATTCAGAAGTTAGTAGACCTGTAGCTTGAAGCAAAACAGGCAGCCACCAAGGATTAACTGAGATGAAATGATATTGCAGAACATTCTAACAAACTGACACCAAGGTCAAGCTGCAGCAAATAAAAAAACAAACAGGAACATTTAAATGTATTTATTTTTTTGACAGTAAAAGAGCATTTAATATGTTTAAGACTTTTCTCTTCCTTGCATCTGAATAAACCACAACTACAATGTTTACAGTAAAAAAAAAAAAATAAATAAAATAAAATATATATATATATATATATATATATATATATATATATATATATATATATATATATATATATATATATATATATATATATATATATATATATATATATATATATAAATATATATATATATCTATTTCATATCAACTGTTCAGCATGAAGTTAGAAAGGTGTGGACTTGGGCTTCTCTGGGTTGCGTTCTTTCCAAAGGCTAATACTTGGCCTAAATTATGTAAACAATGGAAAAATAATTTGAAAGAAAACAGCAGATTAACAGAGGAATGGGTAAAAAAAAAAAAAAAAAAGGAATCAGGCTGCTGCAACCGACAGGCCAAAGTACAGATTTAAACTTGGTTAAGTACAGTAGCTGCAACAAAAGAGATGGTATTATAAACCTGAATTATTTTAAACGACTTGGTAATAATGCAGTGCATTAAAATCCCTTGTATCCTGTGAGACATTATAGGTCAAAAAGAAAACGTCCCCTAAAGGTTACTGCAGCTAGTGTTTTTACATGTTTTTTTTTTTTCTCAGTGAAGCACTTTGTGATTCTGTGTCCTTTAAAGCACTATGCACATAAGGTTTACTTATGTGCTCTCTATTGAATTGAAGAAAGTAATTCATAATCTGTATGCACCACCACTTCTTGACAAGGAGGATAAACAAAAAGTTTTGTCTTTAAGATTTTGTCAACAGTTCCAAGCATTATGGTTACACAAAGAAACTTGAAACTTGATCGGGAGGGTTATAGGTTTCTTGTATTGATTTTTTATCTGTGGAATGTGGAGCTAAGAGTCTCAATAAAGATTCAAGCACAAGCTAGATTCATAAAAGTACAAGTACACATAAAAAATCATGAATACAAAGGACATGATCTAGTAATTTATTTCTGATGTACACACATAGTGTGATTTATCTTCATGGAGCCTCTTGTAGTTCCATACTGGGGGAGGCATTTTCATTTATTAGCACTGGAAGGACTCTTTTAGTCATGTCATTTAGTCACTAGGTACAGCTTTTGAATCTCTTTTTTTATGTACTTCACCTTATCCTTTGAAATACTTGGGTAGGATTTGCAATGCAATCACACAAATACTTACAAAAAAGGTTCTTTACCAATTTTTACTTGAACATCTGTAAAGGTTAAAATATACAAGGGACAAATTGAGAATTATATTAATAAAAAAAAAATCTAACAAAATATTTAAGTGGGTAAAATATTGAGGTTTCAAAGTATGAGAGGCTTTGCTTGTGCTGTAGATGTATGTGTGTATGCAGTAAGTAAAGTAAATGCTGTATTTGCAGTCTGATATATGAGCATGTGATTGTTAAGGGATGATCTGGGGGAAAAAAGTTTTTTTTTCAACAATAAAATATTTATCTGGAGGACAAACCAAATGTTTCAGGATTATTATGACTCTTGTGTTGTCATTTTAAATTGAAAGAAGATATCAACTGTCATATTTTACCGCCCCCAAGGAGGTTATGCTTTTTATAAGTTTGTGTGTCTCTGTCTGTCCATTCCTTCCATCATCCGACTGTCCATCTGTCTGTTGGTGTATTGGATTACTTGAAAGATTATGAATGGATGTTAATGAAATTATTACCAAATGTGCACCTCAGTCCAAGGAACAATCCATTAAATGTTGGTGACGATCCACATCATAATTTGGATGCAGGAATATTCCAAAGGACTGTTTAACATTATATAGCGGAACAAGCAGTTCCCCTCTAAATGATCCAGATCATGTTTTAGTTTTAGCTATACAGTAGGTGTAAGTCACAGTATGGGGCAAAATTTGCTTCTTGGCCAAAGTCTGCTCTCTGAATGCTTTTCTAGTTCTCATTGGTAGCTTCACAAAACCATATCAATAGAAATGTTTGTCTTATATGAAATATGGTTAGCTTTGTTCTCCTAAGTCATAATTTAAAAGTTTAGGTCGAAAAAACAAACAGAACAATGAAAAGACAGAAAAGATCCCCACTAAATCTAGACTTACTGTGATCCCAGTGTTTTTTAGTTTTTCTTTTTTTTTTTACAAACAGGACAGTTAATAGTTAATAAATATTATGTGCAATATTTCAAATTTAGTTGACATGGTTATCTCTAAACATTACTATCGCAAAGGTGATATGTTTGCTATCGCAAAGGCGATAGCAAACAGTTCCTTTGTAGTCCCTCAGATACATCTGCAATAAAAAAATAAATAAATAAACGAAAGGGACCAGAAGAGCCGATAAATAAGCGATAAATAAACAGGAACACAGCATCACCTTTGGTAAGAACATGTCTAGTGAAGAAGGAACTGATCGTCGTCAAATGAACATTTCGATCTGTTGGAGAAGCTTTCTGCCACTTGGCTCATATACCTCACTGCTCTGGTGGTGGCATTTTGTGTGCAGGGATGGGCAAAGCACCTGAGTAACAGCTTTTTATGTGGACGTGCAAATAAGAGCAGTAAGCTGGAACAATTAGTTGTTTTGTATGGTAGTTTCTCAGGATGCAAAGTAAATTATGATAAAAGGACAGTTTTACCACTTGCAAAATTAAATCACTCTGGGTGTCAAGGTATCACTACATTTAAATGGACTTTGACAAGTGTAAAATATCTGAAAATGATATTAATCTAAAAATCTCTATAAACTGAATTATGACCCACTTCTTAAAACGATTGCAGAGGATCTACAGAAATCATCTACCTCAGGGGTGCTCAAGTCCATTCCTCAAGAGCTACTATCCTGCAACTTTTTGATGCAACCATTTTTAACACACCTGAATCAAATGAGTGGCTCGTTACCATGCCTCTGTTGGGCTAAATGAGGTTAGATTCAGGTGTGCTAGAGAAGAGATGCATCTAAAAGTTACAGGATGGTAGCTCTTGAGGACTGGACTTGGGCACCCCTGGTCTACCTATTACTTTATTTGGAACAATGAACTGCATTAAAATGAACATTTTGCCGAGGTTGCAGTATTTCTTCCAATCCCTTCCCATACCTTGTCTACAAACTTTCTTTAAATGTCTTAAAGGAATAGTACACCCAAAACATGATTAGCCTTCATTTTCTACTCACCCCCATGCTGAACAACACTCTGGAGTACTTTTTTGATATCTCAAATGCATCTGGAGATCTGGGAGACTTCTTGCTGTCTGCTGACATTCAAATAATGGAGGTCTATGGCGCCCGAGACAGAAAGGTCCACAAAAGTCCACAAAAACTTGTCAATATTCCTCCATACTGCTCGTCCAATGTAATCCAAGTGTCCTGAGTGGGTAGCATCCAGAATTTACTCGAAACGAAGTCATTTAGAACGTTTTAGAGCCTAAACAGTAGTGTATAGGATTTCCTAATAGCGCCCCCATGCGCGCTCACGATTCTACGGAAGCCGGCAGACCAAACCAGCGCATTCAGCTCGGCAAAGAACTCATGCTCTTCCTCAACACTGAAGTCCTCAGACATTTTTCTTTCGTTGTTTCTTTCTTTGCACAGGTAAACAGCACATTTCTTCTTCTACGCTTGCATTATCGGCAGACCAGACGCTGAATGCGCACTTCCTTCCGGTTTGGTCTGCCGGCTTCCGTAGAATCGTGAGCGCGCATGGGGGCGCTATTAGGAAATCCTATACACTACTGTTTATGCTCTAAAAACATTCTAAATGACTTCGTTTCGAGTAAATTCTGGATGCTACCCACTCAGGACACTTGGATTACATTGGACGAGCAGTATGGAGGAATATTGACACGTTTTTGTGGACTTTTATGGACCTTTCTGTCTCGGGCGCCATGGACCTCCATTATTTGAATGTCAGCAGACAGCAAGAAGCCTCCCAGATCTCCAGATGCATTTGAGATATCAAAAAAGTACTCCAGAGTGTTGTTCAGCATGGAGGTGAGTAGAAAATGAAGGCTAATCATGTTTTGGGTGTACTATTCCTTTAACACAGCTGTAGGACACTTTGTATGGAATGGTAAAGTAGCCAGGAGGTCTATAGAAATATTATCATGGGATTAAAAATCAGGAGGGCTTCAATTACTCAATTAAAAGAAAAACATCTTTGCAGCTTAAATGCAATTTATTTTGTCCATCTCTATGTTTGAAGGTGACACTGTTCCATCTTGGATAAACATTGCATTTCATTCTTTGAGAGATGCTGACTTTTGTGATTGTGTTTAAGTATGACTTAAAAATACCACGTAAAGCAACAGATAATCCAGTTCTATCCCATCTTATAAAAACTATGGTATGACATACAAAATTATATTGGAAAAAATTTTGACTGTTGCCAAAGTCACAGCTGAGACACAACCAGCTCATTCCATTGACTGTAAACAACAAGATTCTGGAAGCCTAGTATCAAAATGGAATTCACATCTTGAAGGTCTGCTTTGAAAAAGGAACTTTGTTGTCTTTTGAACAATTGAAATGTAAATACAGTTGGCATCTCTACTTAGGTGTGAGTGTGTGTCTGTACATGTTGTATGTCTTGTGTGTCTCTGTGTTGTCCTGTGACAGACTGGTGACCTATCCAGAGTATTCCCCACCTCTTTCCCATAGATTGATGGAGACAGGCACCGTCCCCACTGCAACTCTGACAGAATAAGCGGGAGAAGATGGAAGGATGTTACATATCATTTTTAAAAGGTTTTAAAAATAATTAATTTTCTTTGTCTGAGACACTAACCTTATCAGACTTTGTAATGGACAGGAAGTTATTGAAAATGTATTGTGTAATTTATTTTTCATATAAATCATTGGAAGTGAATTTTGTAAATGTTGCAGATTGTTTATGGATGTTTGTCTGTTTTAATTAGCATTGTTTAATGGTATTTGTACTTTTTAATGTTAAAGGTTTTTTTTGTTTTTTTTGGACCTCACTGGCTGCCCTGGAAAATGAGGGCGGGCCCTAAAAATGCTGGTGGGATGTTTGCACTAATAATTGACTTGAACTATCAAGCTATTTGTCATCAAGCAAGCAATAAACACTTAGTGTTCACCAGTTAAAGCAACAAGGTATGTTTTGTTTTGTTATTTGTATAGTAAATTTATGTTTTGTATTCTAATATTTGTATATGTTGTATATGTTTTAGTTTTCACGGTGACTAAAGTAACTGGTGACTGTGATGAGGATCTTCATCAAAGAAAATAAAAGGCTTAATTCACCTGTCGAGACTGGTTGAATAATTCAAGTGCTGGGGAGCTGCAACAGTGAAAACTCGAGGCTTCTGTTTGGATTGCACATCGGCTGAAGTTTGATGCTGCGTCGGAGTCAACGCCGCAATGAGGAGCTGTCTCTGGTGGATTCAAGTTTGAATCAGAAACTGAATTTGAAAAGATGACAACTGAGAAATTTACTGTTCAAACAAAGCGGAAATAACCTGGAAATGATGTCACTCTGTTGATATTCATTAAATGAGTTTAAGGCCTATGTTTGGTCAAATTGTATGCTGAATGACTTATAAGGTATGTCATTAAAAACAAAAGACAAATAGAATGTTTTTTTAACTAAATGTTTAGTTTGAATGTGGGTTTAATTTCATTGTAAGGTTTTAAAGTTAAGATGTCACTTCCATGTGAAAAAGGACTTTCTGCTGAAGATGTGTGCACTGAAGAAAAGCTAAAAGGACAAGAGATGGTTCCAGGTGCTCGCACAAGAAAGTTAACTGAAAAGGGAGAGCAGTATAGAGAAGCACAGTCTGCAAAATGGATAAAGGCATTTATTAAATCTTCTGCCTCTTGGAAACAAATTGCCAGAGAAGCCAGGAAGAAATTAAAGGGTTTCTGCTCTCAGGAGAATCTGGATGAAATAAATCAGCAAGTCCAAAACAGTCTTGAGAAGTTGAAACAGAATTATGAGTTTCTTCAACATAATTCTTTATATACTCCAGATATGGTACAGAAACTATACTAACAAATTAGATTTATGATCTTGTGTGTAAACGCTTAGAAGCGGGTATTGTTGAAGATAAATTTAATCATGAAGTTGAAAAGGAAAGAGTGCGAGAAGTCTTAAATAGAGATGAATATCAGTCTGTTTTTGGAGAAAACTCTAATGAATGTTCTTCAGATTAAGTTCAACATGCGAAAGTCAGTAAGCTTGAATGTGAATGGAAATGTAAGGAGTCCCAGATTATGGCAGATATGAAGCTGAAGTGCTACAGCAGCTTGATGAGGAGAAGAGTAAGTTAAAGGTAATGCAAACAGATATGGAAGTAAAAATGGCTGCAGATCGGCTTGATGTTTAAGGCAGAACTTGAAGCTGGTGTTGAAGGGGAAAATCTGGATGTTAAGCCTGATGTAAATTCAGTGCAAACTTTAAAACGCCTAAGAAAGTCAGCTGCAAAGGCTGCATCATTTCTGCCACCTCATGTTTGCTCTGAGATTCCTGCAGTAAACTTGGTTGAAGCCCTAACAAGCTCATTGAGTTGAAGTTGCCTTCCTGTACCTGAAATATTCCCATGAAACCCTTTGAAATTTGTGGACTTTAAGATATAATTTAGACCTTTAAATAATTCAAAATCTTGGGGGGAAAAATCTTGCATCTGAAAAGTTATCTTTCTGGAGAAGCCCGAAAGGCTGCAGAAGGTTTCTTTAACAGAAGCTCTGAAGGTGCTTGGTAAGTTCTACAGGAAAGATATGGAAACTCATTTGTAATTTAGAAAACATTTAGGGATAAACTTATGACATGGTCAAAGATTACACCAAATGATCCATTGTCTCCCAGAGATTTTGCTGATTTTTTGAAAAGATGTGAAGAGCCTCAAGTAAAGGGACTGTCGATCTTAAATGATTGTGAAGAAAATCATAAGATGTTGAAGAAATACCTGACTGGGTTGTACGTAAATGGAGTAGAGTTGTTGTTCAGGTACTTGATGCGTGTGGAGAATATCCATCTTTTGAATGTTTTTCTAGATTTATACAAAAGGAAGCACATATAGTATGCAATCCTATTGCTTCTCCAGTTTTGTTAAAGTCTAGAACTTTAGCAAAGGCTTTTAATACCAGCAAAGGCTTTTAATACCAGCATTGAGTTTAGGAAACAAACTGTTCATGTTCGGAAATCTAAACTAACTTGCTTGGTCTGAACAGACATGTCACACGGTGATGCAAAATATCCAAAATTTGCAGTTAAATCAATGGAAGACAAAATATCTTTTATATAGCAAAACCATCTTTGCTTTGGATGCTTAAGATAAAAGGCCATTTATTGAATTATTGCAAAACACGGCATATTTGTGGTGAGTGTAGACTGCTTCATCCTACTTGTTTACACAAGGAGAGAGCGAGATCTCAGGATGTTGCTCAGCATTTTTCCATATCTCCAAAGGAAACACCTCAGGTTTCTCATTGTTTTATCTCATGCACTCACCCGAAACATTTCTGTTACATCAAGTATTGTTCCAGTTTTTTTTTCTTTTTTTGTCCTCTGTGAAGGATCCTGGCAAGGAAACTGTGTTGTCAAAAGTACACACATTTGTTACTTAAGTAGAAGTATAGATGCTGCAGTTTAAAAACAGTTAGAGTATCAACTTGACCTCTTTACTCATGTAAAAGTGAAAAAGTGTGTGTTCCAAAAATTACTTAAAGTATAAAAGTATAAAGTACCCTTTAAAAAAAAAAAACAGCCAGATGCCACTATATGAATTGAAAGCTCAATTTTTCGATTATTTAGAAAAATTCTTTGAGATAGGGCCAAGGATGAGGGAGGTCTTGTTGGTCTCCATCTCCTGATACGCTCTCGCCTGTGTCCGACCTTTCAGACATTTTTAACATCTTTTTCTGAATCAGACATTGTAGCATGGCATAGATGATTCACATTTGCAGTTTGAAGAACACCTGCTTGCTTCTGATGATATCCTTTGGCGTCAGCACAAATTTGATGAATAGCTAACCAATGAGTGCTTGCGTTATATGACTCATCAATTAAACTAGTTTTCACTAGGTGTGGATGGCGCCAATGATCTGCATTGGATGGCGCACATGACGTGACATAAATATTTCTAAACATTTAACCGAAGCCAAGAGTAAAGAGTAACGTTTGTTTTAAAAATGTAAGGAATATAAAATACAGATACTTGTGTGAAAACGTAATGAGTAGAAGTCAGAAGTAGGAAGAAAAATGCGTAACGGAGGAAAGTATAGATACCTAAAAAGTGTACTGAAGTACAGTAGTTTAGTTTATTTAAGATCTCCATTAGCTGTAGCAAGCTACAGTTATTCTTCCTGGGGTCCAACAAAAAATATGAAATAAAAAAAATTACAAATGAAATAAAATTATATGGACATTAAAACAACATCTCCCATAATCTATACATATACATAAATACATACACACATACATACTCATACATATATACATATACATACATACCCATATACATACAAAGAAACAATCCAAACTAATCAAAACAAACTACAAAACACAGCAAGTGAAGAAGACTGTGTACTCCTTCACAGTCATACAACCATTTGATCTAACCTGTTCATTTTACTTTCGTCATTGCCATTACCTTCTCTACATACACATACACTTTTCTAAAGCACAGTGATTCACACTTTTAAACAATAACATCCAAGTGTATGTATATACCTTTACACATACACACAAACATATTCATCTCTAGTCCTCTATACATAATTCTAACACAGATTGTACAGGCTTTACAAATTTTTTGGTCTAAGAATTAAGTCAATATGTTGTAATTTGTTGCTGTATTTAAGTTACTATCCCTCCTGTTGAAACATGGCAAGGCCCATGTCTCAAAATACATAGCTGCTGTTTTGAATAAAGTTTTGGGAGAGCTGGTTTGTTACAAACTCTATAGAGTCCTTCTGGATTCACTCTTACCCATTTTTACCCAGATTTGTTTTTTTTGCATTTGGCGCAGTTTGCTGTTGATTTAACAATACTTCTAGAACAATGATTTGGTCTGTTTCTTGCCCAAAATAAATATTAGATGAACCAAATTGTCATGCTGCTGCCTGTTTTGCAGTTTCATCTGCAAATCTGTTCCCTTTTGACACTGCATCAGTGCTGTTTGTGTGAGCTGTACATTTTAGTAAAGCTATTTTGTTTGGCAATTGAATTGCTTTCACTAGTTTTGTGGGTAAGCCTGCATGTACCACAATTTTGCTTTTTGCGGTTACTATGCCCCTGCGTTCCCATTGTTTTGCAAAGAAAAAGATGGTAGAAAATGCATACTGACTATCAGTATAAGTTGTCACACCACATTATTTGTCAATTCACAGCCCCCTATTAATGCAATTAATTCAGCTGCCTGTGCTGAATGATATGACTGAATTTGCTTCGCTTCACTTACATTGACATGACGGCTTAAGCTGTTTTCGTTTTGCCTATATCATCTTTAAAACAGGAACCATCGACAATGCCACTTCTCCTGATGGCAACGGAACATCTGTTAGGTCTGGTCGCGGTAGCTGTTGCTGGTCTGTCTCTGTCTTACAATCATGTGGTTCTCCCTCATCAGCAGTTGGGATTAATGTACCTGGGTTTAACACTGTACATTTTTGTTTTTTCAGATGAGGTTGTGACAAAAGTATAGCTGTATATGACAACTGCTGTGCAGTTGAAAGGAGATACATTTTTTCTTGCATTAATTATACATCAACTACATGAGGAACTAAGTAAGTAGTTGTAACAAACAGAATGACGTCAGCTGAATTTTCGATTGCCATGGCAGCTGCACATACAGCTTGAACACCTGGGAATAGGGCTGCTCCCACGTGGTCTAACCTTTTAGAGTAGTATGCTACAGGTTTGAGCTTATCACCATGAGGCTGTAACAACAGAGGTCATAAAACCAGCTTTATAGACAACTGTTTGGATAAACGTTTTTTGATAATTTGGTAGAGCTCACACAGTTGCTGAGATAAGTTCTGCTTTTAGCTCTGTGAACTGCTGTTCTGCTTCTGACAATGTGCTTCTAGAATTTTGCATGAGTTCGCTTTTCTCTTTTATTTGGAGTAGAGACGGTAGTGCAGAAAACACAGGAGGATTTTGTTGCAACGCCATAACATGTTCTATATATAAAGCCTTCATACCCCCCTGTGTGGGGATAACTAGATTCCTAATCATCTAGTTATGCCTCAGATGAAGAACTGCCCCTGCGGCCTCTTCTCCTGCCCTGGGGATAAGGTGGTTGTATCTAATTGGGACACTCCCTAAACTAATGTTCGGGTGAGCCCCAATGCAAGCATCCCACATCTGTGGGGTTGGGAATTGATAAGATTTTCAAGATTTCGATTCCCTTATCGATTCTGTGAAACTATTAACTTGCACAGTGACATTTGTCTACCTCCACCTGGGATATTCTATTTCTGCCTGCCTCAGCGAAAACAGAAGGCAGTGAACGGGAGCCGCCAGCCTCTGAGCCAGCCAAGGTATCCATCTTGTCACAGTCATCTAAATCTAATGGAGAAGGCATCCATTTAATGAAGAAGCATTACTGTAAAATTTCGGGAAATAAACTCATCTCACCTTTTGTCACCTTTCTCTCGCTCCCTGAACTGCGGAGTAACGTTGTAGCATGTTTAATAACCCCAAAGAGAGGTAGGAAATTGGTCTATTTCCAGAAATGGCATATTATTTACTAGGAACCACATTAAACAAAGCCAGTGATATAAAACTAGCTACTTACCACCGGAGTTGCCTTCCATGCTGGTCGTAACTTTAGCTTCTGTCCGGCAGCATCAAAAACGTGGCATTTATTAAAATGTATGCCTTGTTGTGTGTGCACAGATGTTTCTGCATATTGGATGTATTTCCTCCCGCGGATATAATTGCCACTTTGCAATGATTGCAAAGAGCCTTGTTGCCATCTTTCTTTTTCACATGATAAAGCATGACAGTTCCTTGTGCAGTTTTATTGCAGGTGATGACCAGTCAGCTGCAATCACACATGGTGGATAGCATTTGACTTTTCCTATTCTGGGAGAACCATTTGTTCTCCCTGATTAAAGTTAAAACAAAAGAAAAAACAACAGAAGATTCCTAACCGGCCAAACGCCTGTAACTTAAGATAAAATGACAACATTTACATATTTCTAGCACTTAACAATGCGTGAAGTAGTGTTTCTTCTAACACTGACATCACAGCTGGGTTTTGTCATGGATTGCTCTCACAGGACTCGCAGATCGCTAGAGGTGCCCAGCAACTGTAAAATTCTCTCAATTTTTTATTACTTGGAGCATTTGTAGCGCGATTTAGACTAGCCACATTGAGAAAAGAAAGTATAATCTACCATCACAGATGATAAAACTGCTGTAGAAGCAGTCCTTTCTATTTTACCTTTAATGCGCAGTTAGAATGTTTTGTACTTTGGAAAGTACCGTATAAATTAGTTTTGAAAGAACAATTTTGATTAAAAATATCGACCGTCTCCAACCTCTTCAGATGTTTTTAATATGGAGGAAGTATTCTCTGCTCATTGATATATGGATTTCAGGACAAGAGGGACAAGTCAAAATTGCATGCTCTACAGTGCTAGACTCATTACTTAAATGAGACCCCCCCATGTTTTGAATGTACAATGACTGTAAATGCATGGATGTGTGTGTTAGACCAAGAATCAAGTGTTTAAGTCTTAAGTGTCTTAGGATTTGATACCTTTTAGACATACTTTTAGAGCAAAGCTTACAACTCCACATTCATATCCTGAGTGACCAGATAAGATAAAAAAGTAAAATTATGTTACCAGCAAAAAGCAAATCATATGAAAAATATTTTGAACCTTTGACATACACTTTTAGAGCTCAGCTCAAAACTCCACAGCTCAAAACTTCACAGCTAGCATCCTTGTAGAGAGAGAGAAAAAAAGAAACAAAATGAATGCATCCTATCTGTTGTTTTACAAACGGTGCTTTTTTTTTTCTCCCCCTCACACTCTCTTCAACACTCACTGTGTGAAGAAATATGTGAAAACTAAATGATTTGCAGTTCACATCAGTTTCCTCTCTGTGTACAATTTTGATACCATTTCTGGTTCGCTAGAAAACTTGTAAAACATCATGGGTGAAACTAAACAAGCAGCAGATAATTTTCTAACTAATACCTCGGGTAACACTGCGAAAAAGCAAAAGAATGCTTGTCAGTGGTCAGATTAGATTTTAAACATAGTTGAGGCTATATTCAAGTTTACAGTAACGTTGAATCTGATAATGTTTTCAATTCTAGCAAAACACGTTTAGAAACAACACATGCATGTACTGTACACATTGTTTTTTTTTAACGAAAAATATACCCCATAAGTTAACACAAACTGCTAGTTCAATTTCTAATGACTCAGAACAGAGGGACCCAGTATTCAGGCAAGACAGACAGTGGGATAAATTTAATAACTAGCACATATTAAAGCAACAACAGATCAGATTTGCAGCGGATAGGACGTCTGAGGCAGGTAACTCTAAAGAGAGGAAACACAGGTTAGTGACCATGAAAACTTGATGGAGAATGATCTGAATACGTGGGTCACTAACTTCGTTTAGAGTAAAGTTCATGCTCAGAGAACGAGGTGATACCAACAGGTCAGCTGACAAGACGCAGTGGTGGCTCCTCGGAGAGTTCCAGACACCGAAGCCTTGAAGGACACAGAACTGACAGGAGATAATTTCCAAACAGATGAAGCACGGCAGGATAATCCAGAGGGTCGAAGTCAAGAGGCAGGTCCAGGTACAATCCACAATAGAATACAGCAGAATCCAACAAAAGGTCAGGCAAACAGATAAGAACAGGGGCAGTCAGGCTCAAAGGTCTGAATACAGAAACGGGTCAGGATCAGGCAATCTGAACACTGCGCATGCTGAAGATTTGCGTCATTTTCTGCACATGCTCAGAAATGGTGTGGAAGAAATTTAATTAAGAGCATTCAATAAATTCTCGATCTTGCTATCATTAAGCATTAAAATGGTTTGAAATGAATTACATAAAATGAAACATTGTTAATAACACCCATAATATTAACAAATATGAATTAAATAAATAAAAAAAAAACATATTTTTTAGTTCTTAGAGTCTGGGTGGAGAGCCATGCCTTCTGACCTACTTGTTATTGGGGGGCTGGTAGGGACATGAGAATGAACTTCTGACATCCTGTGGTGGTGGTTCTTCTTGCTTTTCTGCTGATATATTGGCATCTCAGGGCTACAAAACAGGCTCAAGGAACATTTCTTGTAAAGTGAACACTGGTAGCTAAAATCCAACAACAATATAGAAAGGAGAGAGACTAGTGGCACTATGAAGCAGTACGCTATGAGTACGAGTAAGTTTTGTGCCCACCTGAGTTTGGTTTTGACCTCCTGGTTTGGTCTGTCCATCCTTTTGACGATGGAAACCAGATGACAGACTGACAGAGATCCCCAGCAGAGAACAGAACTCCTTCCAGTATTTAGCAACGAATTGGGGAACTCTATCAATAACAATGTCTGCGAGAATGCCATATAATCAAAAAACCTATTTGAAAAGAATATTGTCAATCTCTTTGGCAGTTGGAAACTTCTGTAGAGAACCAGGTGAACTATCTTGGAAAATCTGGTGACTATTGTGAGAATGATGGAGTCACTCTGAGAGACAGGCAAGCCAGTGATGAAGTCCATGAAAATGTGGGACTAGGGCTGAGGGCACAGGAAGGAGTCATAGTAAGCCAGAGAGAGGTCATCAAGAGGTCTTGTTTAGACTGGGTACAGGCTTCAACAAACCCATTGATGTCAGAGATTAGGCCGGGCCACTAAAACTGTGTTTTAACAACTTGAGTGATTTTGGTGAACCCAGGATGACAGAACAGGTTTGAGTTGTGACAGAGGTTGAGTACTGTATTGACCAGATGATCAGGAACAAAGAGTATGGAGTATGTTGATCACGAAGATCCTCTCTGACCTCCCTCTCCTCTCTGATCTCCCTCTATAGTTCAAGCATGGTGATGGAAAAGCAAACAGAATGGAAGGATAAACTCCTATTTATCCGATGTCTCTTACATCCTGTACAGTGCATCAGGCTTCACATTTTTTTGTCCCGGGTCTGTAAGACAATGAAGAATTGTATCTTCTGAAACACAGAGCCCACCTGGCCTTTTTGGGGTTTAATCTTTGTAATGTTTTGTAAAATACTCTAAATTCTTGTGATCAGTCCTTACGTAGAATTGTTCATTAGCCGCCTCCAAGCAATGGTTCCACTCTGCAGCTTAACTGCCAGGAGCTCCCACCCAAGTCATAATTGCATTTCATTTGAGTGAAAAAAGGCTTTCTCAGCCTGGTTGTTCCAGCTGAACCTGTTACTGAATGTACCATGATGCAGACAACAATTGAAAAGTTTAAATACTTTAGTGACAAGTAAATATATGAATGGTTCTTGAAGTTCAGCACAGCACTGAGGAGGAAAGATTAAAGAAAGTAGGAAATTATACCTTTGATGGAGATGAGGGAAAATATGTTTACTTTCTGTGATATTACTGGATAGGTAACCGTGGCATGATACATAGAAAGCAATGCTATACAATGAGTCACGGCATTTGGGAAAGCACAAGGCAGGTACACCCTATATAAGTAAGTAAGATTTACACAAACCTCCCTACAGCCCTAAGGGTACAACAGTTAAGCTGTACTTACAGGAAACACAATTCCAGAGAATTGGTGGCTGTTGAAAGGTTAAAACATTGTACCTATTATTCTAATGAATAGACAATTCTAATAATTTGATGAATGCAATTATCAACTAAACATGGATTATTTACATTTCATTTTTATATGAATAGAGAGAAAACAGCATCTGGAGTAAAGGTTTTCATAATTGATTAGAGATCCACCATAGACATTTTAAAGGACCTTGAGTGAAGTCAGATATATATATATATATATATATATATATATATATATATATATATATATATATATATATATATATATATATATATATATATATATATATTAGTACTGTCAAAATTATCGCGTTATTAACGCGTTAACGCGAGGCCATTTTAACGGCGATAATTTTTTTAACGTGAGATTAACGCTATGTGGTTTTATGGTACAATTTTCCAAGTACATCCCGCTGCAGCCTGCGAGAAGGCGGGGCTATTTTCCCCCAGTGTATGCATTTCTCAAAGGCTTCGAGAGCGGAGCTCCTCAAGGGAAAAAGACGCTCATACACTGGGTGACGCTAGTGCCTTTTCTTTAAGCCCCACCACCAACAAACAAGTTGAGTGTCTGGTAACTAGTAGCAACCTGAAATACGCTGAGAAAACAGATTACTGAGATGAAATGGAATCTGCTACGGCACTCTTGCCGTCTGTGTACGCCACAGGTCAGTATCGCGTGTGTGTGTGTGTGGGTGGGTGGGTGCTTGTGTGTGTGTTCTCATTTTTGTTAAGAGTCTGAAAAGTAACTTTCTAGAGCATAGACTACCTCCATCTAGTGATGTCGGTCTATTGATTTTGATGTGTTGATTGAAAATTGTTCATTATTATCTTGGTTAATTAACATCTAATGTTAACTGTACTGCATTTTATAGCAGTAGGGTAAAATGCTTGTCTTTGTTCAAAAGACTGTATTAACTGTAAAGACTGTCTTTTACATCAGCCTGTTTTCAGGGCCTTTTTTTTGCCTACATATTTGTTATTTTTTGCTACATGCCTCCCCATCTTCTTGCCATATGTTTCTATGGTATAAATCAATATCTGTGACCTGTTCTCATTTAAAAAAAAGAACATTGGCACAAACCTAGCCTGTATGTATTTTTTTGTATGTCATCGAGAGTATTTAAATGATTTTCAATCAGGAAAAAAATGTAGGATTAAAATGCGATTAATCGCGAGTTAACTTAGGCATTGATGCGATTAATCGCGATTTAAAAAATTTAATATATTGACAGCACTAATATATATATATACATATATATATATATATATATATATATCATTAGACGAGATCACTTGTTAAATTGTTTCTCATTTGGAATAACATGGAGGGAGGCAAAAAGTGGAGTAGAGCACATAATACCTGATATAAGTAATGTTAACTTAGCAATTTTAACCCCTGGTTAGACTGAGAAGATGTTTTACATTTCACATCTAGAAGATGAGTTAAGAACTTTTTTGTGCAAGAGGCATTGAAACTGTTAAAAAGTGACAAGAAAGCAACAAACTTAGCCATATTCTCATATTAAAGCATGTAGAAACATAATTTTATATTGAAAAAAGGTTGAATTTCAGCTAGGCAGAGCTGGTGTGATTATAAAAACACTGTTGTAAAGACTACTTTTCTGAAACAATCAAATTTACCTTACAAACACATACATTTCCTTCTAGTACAGTGCTTGGATTTCTTGTCACCCAGCACTCCTTACCACAACATATGTTTATTTTTTCTATACTATACCTTTATCTCATATATTAAGGTCTGTAAGGTCAGAAGGTTTTTGAAAATGCAAAAAACATTAGTAAAAAAAGGAAATATTTAAAAAAAAAATTTCTAAGAACACAACAAGAAACAATAAAAGCTCATATGAATTCTGCATTTCGTTTCAAAATAACAGTTTATCCTTAAAAAAACCCAACAAAATATCGTAAAGAAATATACAGATCTATATCTGTATCTCAAATCCTCTTAAGGCATTTAAGTCGACATCTATCAAGCACACTTTAATTTGCTCCATACTAAACATCACAGATTACTTTGTTTTCAGAGAGAAGGTTCTCATGGCCAATACAAACATTACATGATGTATTAAATCCGCAGCACTAAGTGGCCAGTTACATGACTTATTCAATATGTATTGCAGCTCATTGTGAAACAAGAGTGAGTTTGCCTTCTTATGGGATTTGCCAACTTTGAATATTCATTTCACAATGTCTCTTAGAGTTGAAGGGCATCAATTGGTTAAACATGCAGGAGCTTACAGACCTCATGCTAAGCAGCTGTGGAATTCCCAGGGATCAGCTGCTCTCAGCCACATGATCTCTTACTGCCATCCCTAGGTCCATGTTTTTAACACACACCTCCTGTAGAGCCATTTGCTGTTTGATAACTGTTAGAATATGGTACTGTGCATGGTATTTACAACCGAGGAGCCAACCAATGAGGGATAAACATCTATGTTATTTTTGTGAATTCCAGATCACTAATTCTTTTAACTTATCCAGCCCAACACAAAATAGCTGCCAATTCTCAGAAAAATGGGAAACTCAAAGAGTTTCAAAATGATAATTGAATATTTACACCTGTTAGGAAAATCTTTTGAGACTATTTCTATTTAACTGCAAATTCCCATAGAATGAAGGGTGGAAAACGCACAGCAGGAACAGAGTAAGCTCTTTCTACTGTGACTTCACCATGTTTATCTTATTCTCTCTCAATCTTAAACCAGCCTACTTAGACTGAAAATTCTAGGTCTAGCCTAAACATGGTGTTTAGTCATTACTTTTCCACAAGTTTCTTTAAGCTTGTTTAATCAGCAAACAGGCCAACCAGACTCAGCTTAATCTACTATTTGTATTGCCTCACAACAGACAGACACTTTAAATGAGCTGAGTTTGCAGTGTTAATTCTGGGTGTTTACTAAGAGCAGTATTTGCAAAACTGACTTTTCGTTGTTTCATTTTGTAATTTATGTGTATGAACATTTTTCAGATAGTCCAATGTTGTAGTTAAACTGTTAAGTTTTGAAAACAACAAAAATGGTATGGTTAAGTAGCGAAATTGAAACTCTTTATGACATTCTGCCACTGATCCAGGGAGGTATTGCAACTGAACCCATCCCTGGAGCAGTTGCAACAGTTTATTTTTTTAATGAACCTCTGCCTCTTCCACTGAAATTACACAAAAAAAACAACAACTTAAGGCTCAGTTTAATCTACTATTTGCATTGCTTCAGAACAAACTCCCAAATGGTGATAGGGAGGTCCCCGTGCGGTTTTCTTGTTTGCCGATTGCTTCTGTCTAACCCTAAAACAGATAATTGGTCTAGCTTATGCAACTGAAGCGTGACCTGTAACAAAGCCACCACAGAGTTTAATCACTCTGCTGAAAAAAATGTATAATTGTCCTACATTAAGATTAAGTGGAGATGATTAAATCAATGGAATAAATACCTGATAAGCACAAAGTGTCTTCATATATTTGATTTAAAAAAAACTTTTAAACCTAATTTTCCTATGTACATATTTCTTTTGTGAGGACACGTTGCAGGAGACTTTGCTGATGCAGCTCAGTGTTCAAAGTCAATGAGCTTATTTGCCTTGGCCCCAAGACGTCCTGACGGAATAGTCTTTTCCAGTTCAATTGTTTGGGTTGTTTTTTAAATGCCAGTTTAAAAGTTTCTTTCTCTTGCTTTTATAATCTATTTTAGCATTGAAAAGCTATACTTAGAACATTATTAAGGTTTTGTTGTATAAATAGAATTTCTTGCTATTTTTTCAATGAGTCTCAAGATTTTGCTCAGGTTTTACAAGTGTATTACAAAATTTAGGACCTCCTAGCCAACCTTGAGAGGGTACAAAATTTTACTCCAACCTTTTCTGTCTCTCTGTGAAGGATGAAACATCAAACTTTATCTTTATGACACAACTCTCCATCATTCCTTATAATTCAGGCTTAACAGGGTTTTCTACATAGAGGAGAGTCAGACAATGTTGAGATGTCTCTTGCATTATGAGATAATGAATGTCATCATGAAAAATTGCTTCTTTGGCTTTAATATGGTTAAAAAGCTAATGGGGTCTCAAGATGGAAATGGCATTGTCTGTAATGCGCTAATCACTGACTTGTGTGTGTCTTCTTGAATGTCTGTGTTAGCATGAGAAGGAAAAGCAACATTGTAATCAGTTGAAATCAGATATTAAATCTTGATATAACAATTTTAGGACCTTTTTTAGATAAAATACAGATTTTCAGTAGTGCTGGCTTCTTTTGCCCAGAACATTTCTACCATATCATCATTTGCATGATAGAATTTTCTTATACTTTGCTTTATATTTCTGGTAGTGTCTCACAATACTTTCAGATCATTGAGTTGTGCCTTTCTCTCATTTGTGCATTTTCCTTCTTTTACCCACAAATAATAGTCTTTATTTTATTAAGTAAGAAATTATTTTAGATCTCAGAGGAATTAAATATACTCTCAATTAATTTACATATAATACCTTGTAGTGGATCAAGGTGAAAGGCTAATTTATTTTGCATGTCAGACATTTATAAACTCCAAAAACAGAGCACATGCTAAACAGGATACCTTGCAAATAGATTTGATTAGAAGTGACTAAATGCAGAACAAACAGAGTCAATTTCTTTCCACAGACTTTTTTTGTTTTGGTTTGACTTGCCAAAATTACCAAGTACCGATACAGAATGTCCGTCATTAAGTGGGAGGTTATTGTGAAATAAGGTCCACATAGGGGAGAGTTTTCCCAAGATACTCCCCCAGCTTTTCCTTTAAGACTTAATTTATTTTTTCCAGTGTTGTGTAAGAGAGTAAAATACAAAGGTAGGTCTTTGGTTTAATGGTTCTCTTACTTCTCTCTTGCATTGGCGGTTGCAGGTAAAGCGATTTTCTTAACAAATTTATTGTTCTTCTAGGTGAAACTAAGATACTTTTCTTGCAGAGTTGATACAGCTGAGAAAGGTTCCTATTAGGATGAAGGTAGCTTGTGTAAGTGTAAGGGAGATTTGGGGGCATAAGGAGTCCAATGAGGCAAACTGTGAACTGATTCAGTACTGGGAACTCATGTTAATGTTCTGCTTCCCCTTTGTGAAAACAGGAGAAGGGATAGGGGGGTTTGAGGAGAGTGGGAGGAGGACAGATGGGGGCGGGAGGGGCAAGCAAAGGGTGAAGGCTGAGGCTCTGGGATGGGGGCGGAGAACAGAAAGAGCTCTGCCTGTGAGACTATGGTGGAAAGCAGAGCTGTGTAGGAGAGTTTGTCTGGGTGGGTAAATGTGGAAAGAATAAGAGACAGAAGACAAGAAACGGTGGATGAACAACAAAACATGAAAAGGATTTGCAGATGAAGAGGATGGACTAAGATGCAGTTTCAACCTAACTGATCTGACCCAAAGAGAAGGAAGGGAACCTAAAGTAGAGCTACAAAAAAGACTGGAGACTTGTCTGTACAAGAGGAAGGGGGAAGAAAATGACTGAGCAACTTGGCTCTACTACCGGTTGAGAGGCAAACTCAGTCACACAAGGCAGACAGGAAGACGAAGAGTGGATCTGTAACAAAGTGCTACAAAACAGCTGGAGGGAAAGAACAGACTGTTATTTCAGAGGAAGGGAACAACATAAAAGAGCATAAAATGGAATCAAAGTGTCTGTGACAGATACAGAGTCGAGGTTGTGAAAGAGGGGCTAACGGTTAGAAAGGTATGAGGGGACAGCTCTTGAAGCTTCTCTTCTCTTTGATGATCACTGTCCTCTTGTTGGTGAGCCTGGTGACCACTTTCATCTGGTACAAGTTAGACAACAAGTAAGTCCTTTTTACACACAGTACAGAAACGCACACATGATGCAATAGAGGTGAAGTCATTCTGCTGCCCTTTACTAACTTTCTGTTAAAAAAAGTGGTTTGTTTCAATAGAAATATTAGCAGAGGCTATATTCTGCACAACATAAATGCTTCTCACTGTTATTGTCATTCCTAAATTCATGTTGGTGTCTACAAACACAGTGAATGTATTCATTGTAGTTCAGATGCAGACATCCTTCAAAATCTCACTCCAAAAGATACTGTTTTCAAGATTTTAATAGAGATTCTGACAGATTGATAGTCATAAAAAATTGAAAAATATTTTCCATTGTTTTTCTTCAACAATTGAGCAAAGAAATCAACAACTAAATTTGCAAATATGTAATACAAGCTGATCTGAAATCAAATCTCTTAAGGCGAATCACATTTATAAACAGGAAGAGGAACCCATGAGAGCACGAGACAGTCACAGACAACCACAGACTAAAGGAAGCCTGCAACCAAGATATGTTGAAATGGCAATGGTGCATGCATTAGAGTTTGCATGCCGGCTGCTTACTGATAGTGTATTTGCAAAGCAATATTTTACCCTTTAACCCTTTTATACTCATCCTCAAACAGCAGTAGTGTGATACTAAGCAAAGTGCATGCATTAAAGAAGAACTTTGTCTAAATGGATTTCGATTGTGTTTCTTTAACAATGTTGGTCAAATTTTAATTGGACTTAACTTGGCATGCTTAGTGGTGTTTTGCTGGAATGCAAACACCACCTTTAATTACTTGCTTAGTCAAATCATTCCAACAGCATAAAGCTTCTGCCAACATTTTTCTCTCTAGACATAGTGATCCTTTTTGGGTTTGAGAATTTTTTTCAACACTCAAAATTTTGTACGTTGGCCAAATAGTTGACTTTTGGTCTTATCTGACCAGAGCCTATCACTGCTGGTGGGGGCAGACAGGTGGCCTTGAGGGCAAATTCTATCTTTAAAATCCCAGTGGGATTATACAGTACCTCTTAACCTTAGCCTGACCCAGGAGACTATTCCATTATTAGGAAAGACCTTCTACCCTGTTCTTAAACCAAAACAAAAACCAATTCAGCCTTTCAGTATTGCTCCAGGCAAACGTTTGTAAAGGGTCAACCCCATGAGTTTCAAGCCCCGAGAGTGAAAAATTCTGTTGGGCTGCCACAATTGTCATGCTTGAATACCTTCTTTAACAGTCTGCTAGCCAATTTCCTTGCATTGTCATTGTGTGGCTGAGTCTTGGTGTGTACAGTAGCTAGCAACCAGCCGCCATTTTACGCAAAGCAGTGTGTCTGGTGGCTAGTCTACCCCCCCCCCCCCCCCCCCCCCCAAAAGAAAAACTTAAAATATCTTAAAAATATATGTATAAAGCATAAAAACTTCACACAGATGACAAACAACACTAAAGGACAGACAATTCAGAGACTTCTGATTCGGGAAAAAGCCAAACTGTTATTCCGTCTCTTATCTCACTACCTTACGTGTCTTTACATTAAAGTAGCGTGAAATCTCCTACACCCTTAAACCTTAAAACTGGCTTATGATATTCTACAGTAATACCACATTCTTTAAAACACAGTTTATGGTTTCTAAAATCTTTATTTAATATTTAATGTCAGATTTTAAGGATGGTTTCAGTTGTCTTTTAGCATCTTAACCAAATTACCAAACCAGTCTGGCTAAGAAAATCCAATACTTGGACACCTAAAACCTAGATTATATTATTCTAAACCAGTGGAAGAATAATTAAACCCATTTTGATATTCCTGGAAGTTTAGCTTGTTTTGTGAAAGTTCATCAAAGGCATATTTTATTGCATCTGGACCACTAAAACCCAGTCCCTGAAATCATAAAAAAAACATTTGAAATATGCTTTTTAAAAACGTATCTCTGAAGTAATTCAGGGGTCCATAGCTTTATTAGATAAGGTTAAAAAGCTTGTAAGTGCCAGCTTGAGGAGAGGTAAGAGAACGAATTGATTGAATAATAGGAAGCAATTAGATGAAGAAGGAACTAATCTCAGAATAACATTACAATCTTAGCCAGCCAGCCAGACTAATTTAAGTGTACTATGCATATCAGGCTGGAGAGGAAAGAGTAGAGCCAGATTTCAGAGGTGGGATTAACAGTCAGGAGAAACAATTCAGCACCAATCATATAACAATGGACGTGATTGAAAAAACATATTTTTTTTAAAAAGAAAAGCTCTTACAGCAGCCATTTTTTTTTAAATTGTAACAATATTTATTGCTCTTTTGGGACATTACAAAGGACACTAATAAAATATCTCTCCATTGCAGCTACCATTTTGGTCACAGAAAAATGCTGTTGCTTTATGGGCCCGGCCTCCACTGCTGTAAATGGTCGGGTCTGTTTTAGACTGAACAGTATTGAGCCTCACCAGATTGACCTATGCCCCACGTGAGTTAGTCTATATAAGTTTTCTGCGCCTTGTCAGTTCAAACCTCACAACCTGCACAACCAGAACACGAAGCAGATTAGCTGCTTCAACTAAAACTACAGGATTGATTTGTGGCAGAATAGAATTATCTAAATGACCCAGTTGGAGAGCTATTTTAAAATAAAGTTATTCATTGATAGCAACAGTGAAATCGTTTACATAGTAAAAGAAACAGCTAAACTCAAAATAAGTGAGCTTTACATCTGGTGGTTTTATCGGTTTAAAGTATAGTAAATATTGTAGTTTATCTTATTTTAGCATTTAATTTACTGCTGTTTATTTTCTTTGCTCAACTGATAAAGTTGAAGCAGGGTCAGAGATTGACAGGGTACTAAAACTTTAGTACCAGTTTATTATTAAGGTTAATTATTTTTTTTTTCTTTCTTTCTAAATGTTTGGCTTTTGTTTAAGTTGAGATTTATGTAACATTTATCATTGTTCTCATCTTTATCATGTAAATACATTTCTTGCAATTGTATTTAAATGCTAAAAGGGCCATCATCAGTCTTTCAGATTAGCTGATTAGCTGCTCCTGGCCGTTCCAAAGTCGAGACAGAACTTTTTAAGGTTGAAGCTTTTATTAATGGGTTTCCGCTGCATGTGAGAGATGAACCTTCACTGTCTTCTTTTAAAAAATTTTTAAAGACTGACCTTTTTTGTTTTAACACTCAAGAGTACATTTGGTCCCACTCTGAATTAGTGTGGGACTAAATGTACTAAAAAAGTGTTACTTTAACACTGCAACATTTAATGTGTTTCTTTTAACACAGTTCTGTTATTTGTTTTTGTGCCATGAGCACTTTATTAATACTTTTAGCAATTTTGATATGGATAGCATTTTGGTCAGGAATCTGTTTTTAAGTTTGCTTTAAAAGTCTATATATAAAGTAAATATTTTGGAATGGATTTTTTTTTATTTGATTAGTTTGTAATGTTTTGATTTTCACTAACCTAAGAACCTTTTTTTATATTATGATGGAGATCCATCTACAGTAGAAGCTTACTGTAAAGAAAGGAGGAATACTGGTTGTCTGTCACAACCAGGGATTTTAAGTCTAACTGTATCTCACGTTAAAGTCTCTCTGTTCTCATTTCCTGATTATATATAATAACATAAATATGTATGATAATGCCTATTAGAGTTAACCTCTACCTCTGGTCTTTCTGAATAAATTGGTACTTTGCTGTAACTTAAAATGACCTTATTCTGAGTCAGCACCCAGCCTAGCTGAATCCACTTCCAACTGTGTGTGTGCATGGAAGCACCAGGCTCCAGTTCTGCGATTGGCTCTGTGGCTGCTCTGGAATGAGCCTTGCCCCCCTTCCTGAGCCATTTTGAGGCTTTCAGTGTAAACTTCCGCCTCATGATCGAGGCAGGACAGTGACCCCAGACTGAACAGCTGTTCTAGACATTCAGGGACTGACATACTGGCGGCGTGTCCTGCTTGTGCACCAGTCTTGTCTTTGTTAAAATAAAACATTTTTTTTCTGTCTTCTATTTCTCCTTATTGTCAGATTGTGGTAAAGCAAGCTTCTATCATATGGATGCACTGCCTACTGTTTTTTTCGTCGATCACCGATTCCTGATCTTTACAAAGCCTGATATGCCAGCTCCTATTTTGATTGATACTGATTTATTTTTACAAGTGACACTGCAAGTTACTATAAGATCACAAGACACAGCATATTTCAATCATATCTTACTGTAACAACATTAATAGTCACCTGTTAAACAATAAAAACTTCTAAAATAACTATTTTCAGATAAAGAAAGGAATTTATATGGAAAACAGCAAAAACTAATTGGTTGAATTAAAAAAACTAAATTAAACATCAGTCTTGTGATTTATGGGCTTTATGCATCTTCTTAACTACAATTTAAACGTCTTCCTTTAGAAGATCTGGGACAATTTAGAAAACAGTCAGAGCTTCAGCCAATTTTTATGTTGTTCAAATATTATTTTTTTTTCTTTTAAACCCACCTTCATTGTGCACCTTCCTCTTTTTTCTATCTGATATCTCTCACTGCTCAAGTGTTACACAGCATTTCCAAATGTTTTATACGATATGAGGAACAATCCATTTTAGTATACACATAAGTGTGGGAAGTCAGTGAGGTATTTTGTTACCTTTTTTGACATTGTTTTGATTACTAGAGTCCTTTCAGCTTCTCCCTAATTGAGGAGATTTGAACCCAGGTAACCCGCATCCATGTCAATGTCTTAAAAAATAAGGGCTCCCACAGTATTATCAGTCAAAATGTCAATTGGACAAGGCAGACATCAAAGTGAGGATCATGTTCTCTGATTTTGTATTTAAAAAGGTTCAGCCTGATTTACTTTGTCATAAACTACAGAGGACTCAGGTGGAGACCTCAGCGATTTCCTGTAAATATTACCTGACAAATAAACCTCAGTTTAGCAGACTGAAGGGTTAGGTCTATATCCAGGTAGTCAACAACAAAGGCGCACCACAGTCAAAGGTACTCTGACAATTTTTTTACTCTGTACACCTCCAACTTCTAGTACAAGGGAGACTTCTGCAGAAATACTTGGATAACTCAGCAGGCATTATAGGTGCATCAAAGAGGGACTAGAAGCTGAGCCCCATGAGCTGGTAAACAGCTTGTGGCATGAAGTAGAAACAGTCAACTGATTCTGACTGTGAATAAAACAAGGGAGATGACTAAAGATTTCAGAAAAAAAACAAAACAAGAAAAAAAAAACAGGAACAAGGTAAACACTGACTGCAATTGGAGAAGAGGTGGAGGTGGTGGAGGAACATAAATACCTCTGTGATCACATGAACAGCAGTAAAGTCATACAAGCAGGAACAGAGCATTCTGTACTGCTTCAGCAAGCTTAGGTTCTTTAGTGTCTGCAGAAAGAAGCTTCATATATTATAGAAGTTTACAACCTCTAGAGATCTGTTCTTGTTGGTAGATTTCAGTGCTGCATTTGACACAGTTGATCATAATATTCTTTTAGAAAGACTTTAATATTTTGTAGGAATTAAAGGAACAGCAATAGACTGGTTTAAATCTTATCTGATTGATTTCAGTCCATTCACATTAATGATAAAACTTCCTCATTCATCCTTTCACATGGGAGATGGCTTGGAGCTCATCTCCCTGGCTGTGTTTTTCCTGGACGGGGCCACCTTTTACAGTTGCCTCTTTTATCTCTTCTTCCAGTATGTCTGCTTCTGTCTCCTTCAACCCCAGTCGGCCTTTGCAGATGGCGGCTCACACTGAGACTAGTTCTGCTGGAGGTTCCTTCCTGTTAAATGGGAATTTTTCCTCTCCACTGTCGCTACAAGCATGCTTAGTGTGAGGGATTGCCTTCAAGTCAATGAGTCGATGCAATCAACTGGTTTTCCTTAGACAGAAAACTTTGAATCAATTTGACTGTATGATCTGTTGAACTGTAAAGTGCCTTGACATGACTCGTTTTGACTTGGTGCTATATGAATAAAATGAATTGAATACGTTTGCAAAGATGAATACTTCATACAGAAAAGAGCATGGTGGACAACTCTGAGCAAACTCATGTACGGTAATACAGGGTGTCTTTTCACACAGGTAGCTGCGAGAGATTTCTCCTGCCAACAGCAATCAACCTCTACAACTCTTTGATGAGTCACTTTGATAGGAGCTAAAACCATTAATTTCCTTTTGGAAATAATAAAGTATTTTGAATTGAATTTGCAATGAATTAAATGAATTAGCAACAAAATTAAAAAGCTTTTAGGTCTATCTAGATCTTTATACACCTTTTGTCTGAACATTTTTGGAGAAAGGCTAAGTTTGTGGGATGTGTAACTAATAAGAGTAATTTCACTTCATTTATGTGAGCAGTGAGGTTCCTTGCCGCTGTGTAAGAGTTTTAGTGAGCCTCTTGGCTGCTTTTACCAGGCCGATCACTTTAGCAGGTGATGTAGGCATGTTGTCCCTTAACCTTACAGTGCTTTATATTTCTCAACAACTTTTTATTAACCTGATGCATTGTTCCTAGGACAATCACGATTTCTGCTGTTACTTATGCTTTCCTCACGATCGTTTGATCATCACAGAAAAGCCTTTTGTGTGTCTCAAATGAGAGACCTTGAAGTTTGTGGTTGTAATAAAAATGGAAAAGTTAAGTATAATTAAGACTTCAGGGCTGGGCAATTAATTGCTTTTGTAATATAATCGCAATTTAAAAAAATGCAACTTTCAAATCACAAAGGCTTCTAGTTTTAATTAGTGTTGTGACAATGCAATTTTTTGGCCCCGATATCGATACCTGGATGTGCAGTATTGGCTGACACCGATACCATACGGATACCATGTTTGAAATGGATGTGTGTGTGTATACTGTATATATTAAGAACTGCATACTACTTGGATGCAAAATAATTGCCATCACAGGTCTGTCAAGCTGCTGCCTACCTTTGTGAAGCAGGAAAAAGACTAATACAAAGTGAATCCAGTAGAACTTTTTATTGCCTACCTGGAATGGGTGACAATAGTTGAATAAACTTTTGGCTCTCAAAATGGTATCGGTGCCCTATTTGTTGGTACTCGCTGATACTGATACCACCATTTTATTGCTGGGTTTGGCCCTGCCCGATACTGGTATTGGTATCGGTGCAATATTAGTTTTAATCCCAGTATATTTAACTAAATCATTCAGCTATACTGTTAGGCAATAAATGTTAATGTGTTTTATTCATGATGATCTGCAATTGTTTTATTAAATGCAAAAAAACAGGTCTGCAATGATAAATATCTTGTCTAATGCAATATTGTCCTTTTCCCACAGTAATGTGCAACCTCTGCAATCACAGCCTCAGCAGAAGAGAGCTCCTCAACCCCCAGCTTCTTGCAAAGACTGCAGGTGAGAACAAATTGGTGCAGCGTTCTACATCTACTGAATGACTAGGGCCTTATTTGTACTACAAACAAACTAAGTCTTGTCAGAAATGCTGATTTCACAAATGTTATAGTGAATTCTGACGTGTTTATCTATCAAAGGGAGAATATAAAAAAAGTCTTAGAAGTATATGCGAAAGCCTGGAAGAAACAAGAGGAGAGTTACCTGAAGTTCAGGTAAGAAGAAAAAAACACCCTGAAACCACCGGATCTGCATCTTTTACCTTATGTGATAATACTAAAAACATTTTGTTATGTGTTGTTTTTCTTTATTCAGTCTTAAATCTATAAAATATTATCCTAAATTTTTAAAGATAGGAGGTTTAACCATGAAGGAACATATAATTTAAATAGGTAATTTGAAATTGGAAATAGAATGCATGATCTTTAAACTAAAGAAACTGTTACACAAAATATTACTAAAAGCTTTAGCTATTAGGAATAAAAATACTTAATTAAAGGAGAATCAAATAAATTTAAAACGCAAATAATAGATAAGTTCAAGCATATTTTATGTTAAATCGGATATCCTCAATTGTTCGTTGCACTGTGAGAGTCAGCAGTGTCCTTATGGCTCCCCAGATCACAGCTGCGCTCCAAGTGCCATGGTTTTGAGAAGGCCACCATTACCCAGCAGAACACTCCAGTGGGAACAAAACTTGTTTATGATGGAGAGAAGAAGCGAACCCTTCAGGTGAACCAGGAGATTTTCAGCACCTTTTTCAAAGTAGGTCATTTTCTGTCTTTATTCAACAGCAAATCATGTTTTTTTTACTTTTGCTCTGCACCTGAATGTTGTACCAATGATATAAAACCCTTTATACTCTATCTGAATGACACAGTGCTCTGGAAGTTTTTGATATCATAACATAATCAGAATAAATACAAATAGCTTTTTTTCATCAAATGAAATGTAAAAATAAAGAATTATCCAAATCCACCTGGCCTTCTGTGAAAAAAATATTTTAAGTGCAATTTCAATAGCTACACCAATGTTTAAGTATTACCCAGTTCTATAGAATCTGACAATATAAATTGGTCAAAAGCTCTTTAAAAACATTGCCTCAAGCACTGATGTAAAGAAATATAAGAACAGATCAGTAGTTTGATGTCTTTTAATGAGTCGTTATTTAATAGTTTATAAAAACAAGAAAAAAATGAAACAAGAAAAACTTCCAAAGCACTGTAGGCGTCACTCGCCTCTCAAAAGCTCACTGTTTGTTACTCAGTTGTAAAAAAAAAAATAGTTGGCAAAAAGCCATTAATGGAAAAGTTCCAAGATCCAAAAGCACTTCTGAACAAAAAGACCCATTTCAACTTTGACAAGACAACTTCTTGGTGGTCCTAAGACTTTATAATAGTTAGTTGTAAAATACTAAGATGCAACATTGCGAAAGGTGTTTGTCCAATTACATCTTTGAGAAAATGAACAAATCTAAGAAAAGTAAAATTTTAACATCTAAAGGGGAGTTGAGGGGAGTAGCAGCCTAGTGGTTAGGACAAAGATCTTGGAATCCTGAGGTTCTGAGTTCAAACCCGACTCCCACAGATTGCCACTCTGGGTCTCTGAGCAAGGCCCTTAACCCAACACTGCTTTCTGGGCGCTGCACAATGACAGCCCATTTCTCCCCCAATGGGATGGGTTAAATAAAGAGGTAAATTCCTCCAATGTGAGATCAAAAAAGTTCAATTATTATTATTAAACTTGGTAATTGTAATGTGATGGTCTTGAATGCTTTGCTGTTCCACAGCCCTGATGACGTAATTTATTTGAGGGAATAACAAATACTGCTCTTTACCACAAAAATTCTGAAGGAGAATGTGCAGACATCTAATTATAACCTAAAACAGAATAACACCTCAGTTATAAAAAAAAAAAAAAAAAAAAAAAAAATTGAAAGCATGGCCACTGCCCAAGGGCTCAAAGAGATTAAATGAACATTGTTTTTTTGTTTTTTTAGTGGCCTGGCTAAAGTCTGGAACTAAAGCCAGCTGTGATGCTAAGGCCTGATGTTAAACAGCTTTTCATGCTCAAAACCCTGCAGTTGATAGTAAATTTAAGTTGTGTTTGACTAAAGGTTTTTAGACCTGATAAGTTTGCCTAGACTTCCTCCAAAACTCTTTTATGAGCTGTAAGTTTTTTTTTTTTATCATTATTTGTGCTAAATGTGAGCATCTTTTTTATTTTTTTTCCAATTTCAGTTTGATATAAAGATTTTAGTTTGAATGTTTAATATCTCTCCTGGTAAGTAAATTTCCTACTTGCCAGTAGGAGGTAAGATTGTTTGCGTAATTTTTACAGGCAATTTTTACAAGTACAGGCAGATAAAGTTTTAAGAAAGCTAGATATGCCTGAGGAGGTTCTGACATTATTTGTTTAATTCTAAATTAAATAGTTTTAGTAGGTAAAATAAAAAAAAAAGAAAATTGAGTATGACTCTTCCAATTCATCTACATCTTATGTTGAAAAGTTTAGCCCTTTTTTACATGGAGAATATCTGGGATGTTACATATACAGGTGCTGGTCATAAAATTAGAATATCATGAAAAAGTAGATTGATTTCAGTAATTCCATTTAAAAAGTGAAACTTGTATATTATATTCATACATTACATACAAACTCATATATTTCAGATGTTTATTTTGTTTAATTTTGATGATTACAAATGACAACAAATGAAAATCTCAAATTCATCATATCAGAAAATTAGAATATTGTGAAAAGGTTCAAAATTGATGGCCCCTGGTGCCACACTCTAATCAGCTAATTAACTCAAACCACCTGCAAAAGCCTTTAAATGGTCTTTCAGTCTAGTTCTATAGGCTACACAATCATGGGGAAGACTGCTGACTTGACAGTTGTCCAAAAGACGACCATCGACACCTTGCACAAGGAGGGCAAGACACAAAAGGTCATCGCTAAAGAGGCTGGCTGTTCACAGAGCTCAGTGTCCAAGCACATTAATAGAGAGGCGAAGGGAAGGAAAAGATGTGGTCGAAAAAAGTGTACAAGCAAGAGAGATAACCGCACCCTGGAGAGGATTGTGAAACAAAACCCATTCAAAAATGTGGGGGAGATTCACAAAGAGTGGACTGCAGCTGGAGTGAGTGCTTCAAGAACCACCACACACAGACGTATGAAAGACATGGGTTTCTGCTGTCGCATTCCTTGTGTCAAGCCACTCTTGAACCACAGACAGCGTCAGAAGCGTCTTGCCTGGGCTAAAGAGAAACAGGACTGGACTGCTGGTGAGTGGTCCAAAGTCATGTTCTCTGATGAAAGTAAATTTTGCATTTCCTTTGGAAATCAAGGTCCCAGAGTCTGGAGGAAAAGAAGAGAGGCACTTCATCCACGTTGCTTGAAGTCCAGTGTAAAGTTTCCACAGTCAGTGATGGTTTGGGGTGCCATGTCATCTGCTGGTGTTGGTCCATTGTGTTTTCTGAGGTCCAGGGTCAACGCAGCCCCATACCAGGAAGTTTTAGAGCACTTCATGCTTCCTGCAGCTGACCAACTTTTTGGAGATGCAGATTTCATTTTCCAACAGGACTTGGCACCTGCACACAGTGCCAAAGCTACCAGTACCTGGTTGAAGGACCATGGTATCCCTGTTCTTAATTGGCCAGCAAACTCTCCTGACCTTAACCCCATAGAAAATCTATGGGGTATTGTGAAGAAGAAGATGCAATACACCAGACCCAACAATTCAGAAGAGCTAAAAGCCACTATTAGAGCAACCTGGGCTATCATAACACCTGAGCAGTGCCACAGACTGATCGACTCCATGCCACGCCGCATTGCTGCAGTAATACAGGCCAAAGGAGGCCCAACTAAATACTGAGTGCTGTACATGCTCATACTTTTCATGTTCATACTTTTCAGTTGGCCAACATTTCTATAAATCCTTTGTTTTTATTGGTCTTCAGTAATATTCTAATTTTCTGATATGATGAATTTGAGATTTTCATTTGTTGTCATTTGTAATCATCAAAATTAAACAAAATAAACATCTGAAATATATGAGTTTGTATGTAATGTATGAATATAATATACAAGTTTCACTTTTTAAATGGAATTACTGAAATCAATCTACTTTTTCATGATATTCTAATTTTATGACCAGCACCTGTAGGTGTTCATCTCCATGGGGGAACTGAAGATCAACTCATTACTATATACTCCCTCTAGCCTGTAAGGGATGGACTGGTATAGGGCTTGGGCGTCATGGCGTAATTACTTTGCGTGGCCGCCATGTTGATGGCTTTATCGCTGCTCAGACTACTGCCTACGACTACAGCGTACCGTACTCCCTCTCAGCCGTGTTTTAATTTGATTAATTTCACCTTAACTTGATTTCAACCATGGTAAACCGTTGCTGTATTGTGGGCTGTAACAGCTCAACACATGATCGCCATGGGAAAAGCATAGAAAATGGGTTAACTTTCCACCGCTTTCCTGCCTGGAGGCGCAACCATGGAGACCAAGTGTCAGAGATTAAAGGAATAGTACACCCAAAACATGATTAGCCTTCATTTTCTACTCACCCCCATGCTGAACAACACTCTGGAGTACTTTTTTGATATCTCAAATGCATCTGGAGATCTGGGAGGCTTCTTGCTGTCTGCTGACATTCAAATAATGGAGATGCCCAGCGCCCGAGGCAGAAAGGTCCATAAAAGTCCACAAAAAACGTGTCAATATTCCTCCATACTGCTCGTCCAATGTATTCCAAGTGTCCTGAGTGGGTAGCGTCCATAATTTACTCGAAACAAAGTCATTTAGAATGTTTTTAGAGCATAAACAGTAGTGTATAGGATTTCCTAAAAGCGCGTTCACGAGTCTACGGAAACCGCGGCAGACCAAACCAGACGAAAGTGCGCATTCAGCGTCTGCTCTGCCGATAATGCAAGCGTAGAAGAAGAAATGTGCTGTTTACCTGTGCAAAGAAAGAAACAACGAAAGAAAAATGTCTGAGGACTTCAGTGTTGAGGAAGAGCATGAGTTCTTTGCCGAGCTGAATGCGCACTTTCGTCTGGTTTGGTCTGCCGCGGTTTCCGTAGACTCGTGAACGCGCTTTTAGGAAATCCTATACACTACTGTTTATGCTCTAAAAACATTCTAAATGACTTCGTTTCGAGTAAATTATGGACGCTACCCACTCAGGACACTTGGAATGCATTGGACGAGCAGTATGGAGGAATATTGACACGTTTTTTGTGGACTTTTATGGACCTTTCTGCCTCGGGCACCATAGACCTCCATTATTTGAATGTCAGCAGACAGCAAGAAGCCTCTCAGATCTCCAGATGCATTTGAGATATCAAAAAAGTACTCCAGAGTGTTGTTCAGCATGGGGGTGAGTAGAAAATGAAGGCTTATCATGTTTTGGGTGTACTATTCCTTTAAGAGTCGTTGGCTAGCTTGGATAGCGGCTGTAAGACGACCGAACATAACTTTCCACAGTATCCCGATGTAAACAAGAGTGTGTTCCCTGCATTTTCATTCTGGTAAGTTAAAGATGCACGGTTTTATTTTATAGCCTACATTGTTTCTTTCCTTCAAGGTTGGGATCTTTTACGGGAAAATAATAAAAACAGTAGCGGGAAAAGGCTCAAATACGTGAGAAACCCAGAGGGTTTAGGGAGGGTTGGCAGTTAACGTTACTAATTACACCTTTGAAACACATAGCAGATAGTTAAAAGTACATTACATGCGTGAGTGGTTGTTAGCACTAACCGTTAGCAATTACTAAACTAGCAGGTTCCAGAGCCCGTCTAAGCACAGTTTACCTTCGTACGGATTACTGTGTTCGCACTGTTTGCTGGCTTTATGATCTGCAGCTCCTGAACCCATCCATTCATGAACTGCACATGAGACTCCAAGGACTTGTAGCTTCGGAACTGTTTTGAAGTATAGACGCTCACTCATCATATGGATCCAAATCATTAATAATGCTGATTTTGTCAACATACCGGTCCCTGGCTTCTCTATTTAATGTGTCCCGTCAAATTCCAGATCCTTTTCGAGATTTTAACATCTTTTCCCTCTACTTCTACGTCTCTTCGTTCAACAACAACGTTGTATCAGAGCTATGTTTACGTTCGCGTAGCAATCAACATGGCCGCCACGTCCCACAATGCAATGCGGATCCCAAGCCCTATTAGAGCTTTAACAACAGCTATGCTGCAAAATTCAAGGTCTGTTAAACTGAATATCAGAAAAACCTACTTCTTCTCATAGTATTCAGGTCTATCCAAAGGCTATTTGAAGGATTTTTTTAAATCAATTCTAAGACGTACTGTAATCTATGTGATTGATAATGGCTCTAAAGGTTTGGTTGTTTGACATGTCCAGGGTAGCCTGATAAACCAGACTAAATGTGAGATAAATGTGCCTGATGATTGAGACATCGGAAGATTGTTGATGAGAACAACCCGTTGTGAATAACAGATGGTGTCATTTCATCCAGGACATGTTACTGTGAAGATGAGTCACTGCAGCCAAGATATTGAACCGTTGGCAGTTGGCTTCTGACTATATTTTTTGCCTAGAGAGTTTACCAGTGATATATTAGTAACCATTTAAATCACACCTTCTGCAGTTGCCAACACTGCATGCCAGGTAATAAGTTCCATTGTTTCTAAGCTACAGAAACAACAGCCAAATGCATTTGTGGCAATTTGTGTTGATTTTAACCACACCTTACTCTCTGCTACACTGCAACTGTCAATGACTCATGCATCTCTGGGAAACTAGATCACAATCCTGTTCTGCATTAAAAAGAACTGAAACAATCATCTGATCCTGAATGTCAAGAAACAAGGGAGATGATTGTAGATTTCTGAAGAAACGGGTACAAGTTGAATCCTGTTCACATCATGAGAGAAGAAGTAGAGATGGTTAAGAAGTATAAATACCTTGGTGTTCACTTAGACAACTAGACTGGAGACACAACTGTAAAGCCATCTACAAGAAAGGACAGAGTAGATTGTACTTTCTAAGGAAGCTTAGGACCCTCAGCATTTGAAGCAAGATTCTACATATCTTCTATAAATCTGTTGCAGTGAGGGTGATCTCAAGATTTTTAAACAACAACAAAGTGCTTAGTAAGAGGCTTCTCCAGATTCAGTGCAAGACAGAAAGCTACAGAAGATCCCTCCTGTTTACATCTATCAACCCCTACTACCATTGGATAAAAAACAAAAAACAAAAAAAAACTTTGAGTTACTACAAGATTTAATTTCCCTTCAGGAAAAATAAAGTATTTTAAATTGAATTGAATTATTTAGCCTGTTAGAAATGTTGACAACCAGTTACTCAATATTTTCCAGTCTGTAAAGGATTGTTTGCAGACGATTAGTATTAGAGCAGAAGGGATCTAGATTTTTTCCAATTTTTGAAATAGTTGAGATCCTATTAGTTGCGGATATTATCTCTATTAGAGAGACTATTGGTTCAATGAATACAGTCTGGAGAAGGGCTGAGAAGTCCACTGGTTTGTATAGGTTAACGTTTTAGCAATCTTAGCAAAACAAAAAACGTCCAAATCTATTTAAAGAACCAAATAGAAATTCCAATGACACAATTATATAATCTTTATTTTTGTATGTTGCAAAAGTCTATTAGCCTGAGAAGTTTTCTTTTATTATATATTTTTTTCTGGAGGGTTTTTCCAGGGTTTTATTGTCCTTACACTGTCACAATTACAGAGCCAAGAAATGAACTCTCTGCATTTTAACCCATCCCCTTGGGGAGCAGTGGGCTGCCATTGTGAGGCACCCGGGAAGCAGTTTGGGGGTTAAGGGTCTTTGCTCAGGGACCCAGAGTGGCAGTCTGTGGGTGTGGGGCTTGAACTTGAATATATGGGATTACATTTTTTTAAGCTTTTTGGTCAATTTCTTCCTGGTCATTTAAAGATTAACATTTAAAAGGTATATTGTGCTGTGAATCCCATCTAACTCTGCAAGAAAGCCAGCATCTGGAGCTTTGCCACAAGGCCTCCTTTAAAACACCAAACAACTGTTTTCTGTTCCTTCTTTAATTTAGGACAATTATGTAAGAAAATAACTAACACCAAAGTTGGAGCAATCAATATCATTTTATCAATATAAGAAAGATTGTCTTTTGGTGTACTGTTACTTTTATGTATCGTTGAAACTGTTTTTTTTATACTTTCTAAATTGATGAACAAGATGTGTGCTAGACTTATTACAATGATAATAAGTTCCAAATTTATTCTTAAGATCCAACAACATTCTTTTTGTTTGTATGTGAAATCTTTTTTTTTCCCCTCCAATATGAATGTACATTTTTGTAAAGCCATAAAGGACTTTTGCTGCATCTAAAATGACAATAGATGAGATGCAGATTTTTTCTAAAAATCTGTCCACTCTCTGTCAAAGCACTTGTCAAAATATGAATCTTTATGTAATAGTGTGTTAACATTCTAAGGTTTTAAAGGTAAAGATCTGAGGAAAGTTTCCTTATGCCTGGAAATGAAATCTTAGATATTTCTGTTGTGATGATTCTAGGAGCATCCCTTTCCAAATAAAACATGGCATACGTGTGCTGTTGTTGGTAATGGTGGGATCCTGGGAAACAGCAGCTGTGGCAAAGAGATTGATTCAGCTGACTTTGTAATCAGGTAAGAACATTTTCCAAGTTTCTATGAAACTTGACATTTGGAAGCTCTATCCAACAGTATTTGTGCTCATGTTCCGTTGTTAGATGCAATTTACCTCCCTTGTCAAATGGGTATGAGACACATGTTGGCAGTAAGACGGACCTTGTGACTGCAAACCCAAGCATCCTCATAGAAAAGTGAGTAGCTTTCCACCTTAAATAATATAATTTTAGCCTTTTTTTTCTTAATTGATCAGTTTTTTATTTGTAGGTTTGGGGCTCTGATGGGACGGCGACGGAAATTTGTGGAGAGTCTGCGCAGCTATGGCCACTCTCTTTTGCTGCTTCCTGCTTTCTCCTTTGGCCGCAACACTCCTGTGTCTCTCCGGGCTTTGTATACGCTTGAGGACTTTGAAAGCCCCATCAGATCTATCTTCTTCAACCCTGGATACCTCCAGAGTCTGGCTCTTTTCTGGCGCTCTCAGGGCCTAAAAACAGTACGACTCAGCACCGGTATTATAATGACAAGCCTTGCTTTGGAGCTCTGCGACAATGTGCAGTTGTATGGATTCTGGCCCTTCGACGTTCACCCACACAACTTTCAAATCTTAACTAACCACTATTATGATGATAGAAAAACCAAAACAAAGTTTCATGCCATGCCAGAGGAGTTTAACCACTTGTTGAGGTTGCACAGCCAGGGTGTGCTTAAATTACACCTTGGAGACTGCAAAGCACAGGGAAACTAGACTCCTCAGCACATAGAGCAAAGTGCCTTTCTCCATTGCTTCAGGATGAAACCAGTCATCAACATGCATATAATCTTCTAGTAAATAAATGGACTGTTTAGAATACACTGATCATAGCCATACAGTTCAGCACGTCTATCAGCAGTTACAAAATATGCACTGAGATTGAAATCTAAACACACAGCCTGTAAACAAGATAGTATCTTTTTCTGCAACTTTATTTATTGTTTTGTTCTGGATGGAGTTCAGAAGAAGTTATTATTCTGTAACATGAGCCTTTGTGAGGCCATCTGCAATTAGGGACTTATATTACCCTGTTTTTTTGGTAGAGTGTGTTTTAATGTGTTTTAATAGTACAGTAGCAAACTACCTCCTTTTTAAGAACTTTGTGACTAAACAATAAGACCAGCAAACTGAATGTACCCGTTTTTGAGAATTTTTACCACTCTGAAATGTGTGCCTAGTTTGTAGTAAAAACAAAACACATATTTTAAACAGAGAACTTTTCAGACACTGACCTCTTTCTTCACCCTGACAGACTGAGGACGAAGTATGGTGCCTTTTTTTGCCTTAAATAAAGTCATCCCAATTGATTTTAAAAAAAAAATACTTGTCAGACTAATCTTTATAGACCTAAAACAAATAAATGTTTTAAATGAAAGTTTCGAATTCTTAAAAATGGGCAAATGTATTTAAATGGGTGGAACCAAATCCGTTTGTATGTCTGCAGTTCAATGGCTCTTATTTTAAGTCTTTGAAGTCTCTTATGTTTCGTTTTCCCTGAAAATACTGCCTAGAAAAAACAACTACACTGCCACTTAGTGGTAGGGTAAGTTTTCCTGTAGAATGAGTGTCTTTTCTTTGCTTTTGACTGTGAGAAAAGAGTAATTCACATGTTCTGTTCTCCAACAATGCTGTTTTAGGTTAGGAAAAACATATTCCTATGTAGTCAAAATAGAAATGCCTTGAAGAAAAAAAAAATAGAAAGCTAAATCAATATAAAGGCTCCAAAAAAACAGCTCAAATAAAGTGATAATAATCTAAAATAAAACTTATTTTCTTTAATGAAAATGTATGGATCCAGTCAGGAAGTAACTATTTATTCTCCTTTTCATGTATAATAAACTTCAAGGGTTTTACAGGGAATGTGAAAACAAGGAAAAAGCGTGCAAAAATCTTGTAGTATTTATGATACTAAAGCAACTATCTCTTATGTATGGTATATACATCTCACATTCACTAAATTCTTTTCGGCCCTCAGCATTAAATTATTTGTTATATTTGCAGTGGACAGAAGATGAGAAGCAAAAGTCCCATTTTTAGTTTTGATATCCTTCCGAATTTAAAGGTGAGAGAACTCACAGTTCAGTCCTCCAAACCTCAGACTAATACCGCTTTGCCCCAGGTCAGCTCAGTGAGCTCCTATGGGGCCAGAGGACAAAGTTCCCTACTGTCGGAGAATTGCTGTAGGTGTTACTAAACTAAGCTGGTTTTACAGGAATACAACGTAGAAAGAAACTCTGACATTACAGCAGGAATGACAATCAGTCAGCGGTCGAGTGGAGGAGCATGCAGTGTGATTAACAGAACAAGAAGATATGAGGGGACAACTCGTACGACATTTGCCTTCGCTTGTTTTGGGCATCCTGCTGACTTATTTAATCTGCACAACATTCGACAGCAAGTAAGTTTCTTCAATAGTAGCATACTTTAGTCTTTTTTGTGTGCAAGTGTCAGTTTTTCTGATGACAGAAAATACTGTTGCTGGAATATGAGGAGCTGCAGTGTTTTTTCCTAAAGTGATACATTTTTTTTTATTCATAAACTCCTTTAATCAACTAATGAAAAAAAAAGAAGGTATTTCCCAGCATCAATAAAAAATGCAAACATTTACTGTCTTGGAGAAGCAATTTGTTTTGTGTGAAATACAACTAGAGAATTATTTTGAGGTTTTAATGTGGAAGTTTCCATTTCCATTTTTCATCATAATTTTGATTAACAGCAATCCCCAAACAGATTCAGCTTTCAATTTGAATAGAAAGAAAAGCTGGTGATTTAGTTCTAGATTGGTACTTGCTGATTATTTTAGCAATTAACTATTTTGGTCTCATTTTTTCTGTATCATTGTTTTCCCTCTGGGAGCAGGAAGATAATGCATGTTTTTTTGTTTGTTTGTTTTTTTTTGCTTGTGCTGTTTTTATGTCAAGGGAGAATCCAGGCAATTATTGTATGCAGAAGGTGTGTGTTAGGATAATTATCATTGATTATGTTTGAGTTTGTCACACCCTAATATTACATGCCTGTTGCATGTCAGAAATGATGTTTTCCCCAGTAGTTTATCTAATTAGGAGAGTTCCTCTGTCCGGATAACCAGTTATAAACTTCATTCAGTACATGGCAAATATTTGGGAATGGAATGAGAGCGGTGTCCCTCAGCAAAGAACAAAGTGTAATATTTTGATAATGCTGGAGCCACGGATGTCTCCTCATCTGCAAACATGAATGATGAAATGATGTGATGATATGGCAGACTGGAGATGCATAAAAAGCTTGTGTAACGGTGAATCAGGGCCCAATTCATGAGATGTTTGCCTGGTTGGTAAGTGCTGCCTTCTGTAACAATAAGCAACTTCTCTGATCTGAGTAAGATTATAATTTCTATAAAGTCTGTTTACATGTCTAATGGTTATTTAACACATATACATAATGAAGTGTTAGTTAAAGAGTTTGTTCTGAGTTAACTCTTTTCGGGAAAAAGAACCGGAGAGAGAAAGCTTCAAGGTGTAAACACAGAGGGTTCCTTTAACATTATATGTTATTACAGGAGATGAAAAATGTGTTTAAGGTTTACCTTTGTTAGCATATTCAAAGGTCACTGTGTTTATAAGATCCCATTGAGCGGTTTGTTTTCAATGGCATTTTATATGTAAAGACTTGGTCAACTAACCTTACTGGCTCAACCTTTTACATTAATGTTTGGCTAATTATTTACAGAAAATGTCTTGATATTCAAGTTTTTGAGCAGGTTTTATTATCAATAAACAATCCACGGGAAACTATTGGTGAAATGATTTTACAGGTGATAGACATTTTCTTTTTGTCCTGCTTGGTTAGCTCCCTGTTAAGGGGCCCACATGCAACACTGTTCCTGTATGACAGGTGTGATAACAGCGTTTTCTTAGGACTGGACAAATGTTGTGTTTGTCACTTACCATGAAAATACTTTTGGGTCTTTGTCTTAAATTGCCCTGACAGCTTTTTCTACGGACTGCTTAGTTAGTACATTTGAACATTACCCGAAACCGAAAGTAGATTTTCTTACGAGATTATTAATATAGCTTTTAAACTGAACATGAACTGAGATGAAATTATTATTTTTTTTATTTTATTCTAGTTCCTGTATTTAAAAAATGAGTGAATAAACCATAACCTTTGACTGTCTGTATTGTTGCGTTCTGTACAAGTTACAAAACTTTGTTATAAGAAATCATCTCCTATGACAAAAATTTAGAAAAAATAATTTAAGAAATATGAGTTATCTAACAAAATATTACTGAAAATTCAAATAGGGTCAAGGTACAAGAGACAGGGGAATATCTTAGATGACAGAGAGCAAAACAAAAAGTAGACAGCAAACAGTTTGAGTCACATGACATAAAATGGAATTAAAAAGCAGTTGAAAACAGCAGGAAAAGGAAAACTCATAAGGGGTTAAGGAGCAGATTATGAATTTCTGTATTCCAAATGGTTTGGGTCACATGATCTGTCAGCTGTCTATATAGGTATGATCCGGTGTTGATGAGGACAGGTGTGTTCCACCCGAAAGGGGGAAACAGTTTTTGACTGCAACGCAACGCAATACTAACGTGATGCTATGCTACCGATATTGAAGTGAAAGCTATGTGGATCTCAGAAACTATGTATGCGGTGTTATTGTCAACATTGCCGAGTCATGGAAATAAATGGATTACCTGCACTAACATCAAGGACGGCTCTCATTTTAATTAAGCGGCTAAGTAATCGGCGTGTCAACTTTACCCTGGTGTACCACCTCAGGGGCTTAAAGCTTTGGCTTAGCCTCTACAAGGGGTGTGCCCTGAATCTAAACCTGATGACCACTCTCATCTGGTATAGAGAAAACTTCAAAGAATGCCTTTACATATTGGGTGATTTTCAACCAGCTTAAGTGTGGCTCTTAAAGTGTGGCAACGACATGCAGTTGGGAGGTGGATAAAGCAGTGTAGAAGGCAGATGTACAGGAACAAATTAAACTACGCCATCTTTCAAACTGTCATTGAGAACTAAGCATAGGGGTTTGAATAATTTCTGATAAGCCATTTCATATGTCTCAGTAATTATGCAGTTTTATTTTAGAAATTCCAAGCCTCTCGACATATATTTGTAAATTATCTATGTGAAAAAGCCTCAAATGCAGTGAAGGAGGAAGGAGAAAGGTACAACCTCCAATATGTAATTATTCTCAAAACCATAATGTTAGCATTTTGACCAAAGACTGTATCCTACAACTAGTCACTAAGCAGTGAATCAAATTAGGTTAGGTCCAACTTGTGACAACCCAAAATTCATTTGTTGATAATAACCAACCATTAAAATTGTTGTTTTGTTCAAATTTGTATTTTTAATCTAGAGTATTATCAACATCGCAATAATAATTGCACATATCCGGTGTTGCTGTTATTTTCACATATCCATTGCTTTAAAAAATGTCCACAGCTGTATATTAATTGTTTATTCTTCAGATGATTGCACAGCATCTATATTGAAAAAACACGATACAGTATTTGTTTTTTTTTTTACTGTCACTTACTGTTATTTTTATGCATTTTTGAAGGTCCACATTTGTGTGAAGATGTTTGCTGTTATGCTTTTGCTGTAAGACAAAAATGTCCCCATAGTGGGACAATAAAGGGATATTATATTTCTATTTATTTTACAATGAATTCTCATAATGATAGCAAAAAGAGTTTTAAAGAATTTTACCTATAAATCCACTAAAATAAGAGACTGCTTTACTGAAAGGGAGCCTTCATGGTTGTCCAGTGGTCAGAGAGGAGGGCATGTGTGTCTTGGAGAAGCTACAAGATTGGTGATTCAAACCCTGGAATATAACTCAGGGTCCCTGAGAAAGACCCTTAACTTGACAATATTCCTCAATTGCTGCTTAATGTTTCTAAAGGGATAGATTGTTTTGCAATCAGGAGTAAAGGTGATTATTCTTGTGTTATTACTCCATTCCACTATTAAAACAGCAGTATATTATAGGGTATTTTTTTGTTAAAGCACAACTTAAACTAGTAACCACACTTAAATCTAAGGAAAAACTATAAAATAATAAGATCACTTTTTTCTTTTTGTTAGTGACTGGAATCTTCTTAACGGACAGCTTCCGTCATTCCTTGTACAGAGCAAAACCACAAATTTGTATAAGTGGGACAGGTGAGAACAGACTCTTACTGCTTTCAATTTCATGTAATTAAATGTCAATTTAGCTTTTTTATTACTTTGTACTGTGGTGCACTGTGTGTTTCAGGTTTAAAAGTAACAAAGTATTGAAGGTTTGCTCTCCAGCGTGGAAAGAAAGAATTCAAAATATCTAGTAAGTATATCTTTTTTTTTAAAATACCAAGAATTTGTGAGACTGATTTTGAGAAATAGATTGGGAGTTTGAGTGGAAAGTCAAAGCAGAGCATAATATTTTGTCAGAGAAAATAGATCAAAACTTTTCACAATTACCACTTGAGGAGTGCTATATATATTTCTATTGATCTCCATTTTCTCCCAACCCATGTTATTTAGGGGGGTCCAGCTCCTTTTAGAAGTAACCTAATCAGTTAAAAAAGTCTACATTTGTGTTATTTAATTTTATTATAAATCCAACTCTTCTGTGACAGCTTTAGGCGGAATGGAGAATAAATTCCATCATAAGGATCAGGGTACACAGCAGCATGTTAGTGAAAAAGTTGTTTAAACATTTAAAATGAAGCAACATCTCAATGTTTAAACATCTCATACAGTATGATCAATGATAAAATCTTGTAATTATATTTAAGAAGTCATTGACACATACAGAATCCTTTCTTTTTCTGAATTACAGCAATAAGAAACCTGAGCCACGGCCTCCTAAGTCCTCTAATTCTTGCAAAGACTGCAGGTGAGATCAAGCTACACAATTTTTATCCCTTGCCTTTAATTCTATTTCTGCATTTTCTTCACTCAATATAAGTAATATAAGAAATGTTCCAAGACCTAACTGGGTAAATGCATTTGTTGATGTACAACAGGAAGACAATAGATGAAATTCTGAAGAATTACTCTAAACCCTGGGTTAAAAATGAAAGCAGGCACGAGGCAATCAGGTAAAGTCAAGGTCTTTAACAGTCATCATTTATTTGTTATGAACAGAGATGCATTTGGTAAGCTGTTTCATGAAATATTGATGTATAAAATAACCCCTAATAATGGAACAAGTTCTGTGAAATGATAAGCACATCATCACTTGTATCATTTCAAGTGAAATTTAAGTTCCTTCTTGTAGTAAAAGGCCAAACTTAAAACTTTATTTTATAACTGAATCTATGTGCTGACATTTATTCAATCTTCATTTGTGCCAAAAATGATTAATTCAGTCTTGTTTTTATTCAGATAATTGGATGCCATGTAGATGCATAAATTATTCTTCTGTTTACTTATATAGCGCCATTTCAAAACACTTGTCATCTCAAGACTCTTTACGAAGCCAATTCAATCATATCATAGAGTCAGATTAAGGTTAAAAGTTTTCTACCTAACAAAACTTAGCTGACTACATTGAGTCACATGGATGGATGCACAGACAAACAGACAGAGAGAAAAAAAGAAAGCTTCTTCAAAAGTAAAATGCACTCAATAGAAGGTGTGAACAGCCACAGACTCGTCCACGACCAAAAAAGACACACTCCGAGCCCTGGTTATCCAAGGGAACCCCAAATCCCTGAGATTTAAGGAGGGCTGACAAAGGGATGGCCACACCCACCAGAGAAGAGCAGACGAGAACAATCGAGGGCCCGACGACCCAGCAGCATTTTTTCAGATTTGGTTGAGAACAAATTTCTAGAAGCAGGAGAGTCAATGGCAGAGGAGGGCAATATTTCCATGTGACTGAGGGCAAGAGAGAAGGATGCTGAGCTTGTTCCTGAACTGGACCTGTTGAAGAAGGTATTCAATTCATTGACCCCGTCCAGACTACCATCTGCTGATCATCATTTTGATTGTGGTCTTTTTTCCCTGATCACACATCTCTGATATTGTTCTGCTGGAGGTTGCTTTTCTGCCTCCTTCTGTGTGCCTCCTTACACAGAAGTCCATGTGGTCAGTTGCAAACTCAGTCATTGCTTTGATATCCTCTCCATGTGGCTAACAGTGCTGTAGCCTCCAAACAACCTTGCAAAGCTTCTTCAGCTTCTTGTGGCCATCTTCTTATAGTTCTTTTATAATGCAGATTGTCTATTATGAAGAGGCTTATATATGTAGCTAAATCGGTCTCAGTTTTCACAAATACACATATGTGATTCATACATGCACAAGACCAGCTCCACACAGCATGATTCACGCAAGCATACAAGATTCTCACACGTGCATTCACCAAAGTATTTCTGGTCCATAAACATTATAAATTAAATTACAAAGTACTATTGGTCTTTAAGCTTCACTGCATTTGTGTCTGGATTTTTAAGACTCTCTTGACGTGCCTCGATACACAAATGCATTTTTTTTTTATACAGGGAATGATTTGCAACCAATCACATATCTCCCTTGTATAAGCCAATCACAAGAAAGTAATACTTTTAGGATGACCATTTGCTCTGCTCCAGTCCGGTGTTGTCAGCTCAGCATATCACGTCAGCCCAGCATAGCCTTAGTAATACGCATTATATAGAGTTTCCTCTGTCTCTGCACTCCTTACATCCAAGCAAACTGTTTTATTTCTCTGTATTTTTTTGGTTTCCCAGGACTCAGCTTAGCCTCAAGTGCAATGGCTTTGAGAATGCCATCATGACCCAGAAAAACACTCCACTGGGAGCAACAGTTGTCTATGATTCCCAGAAGACGAAATCAGTTACAGTGAACTCAGAGCATTTTAATAGATTTGCCAAAGTAAGTTATTTAGAATTGCTCACTGATTACTCTTGCTGACAATATTTCTACAATGACTTTTTCTTTTTGGTATTTTTATACCACAGTAGATTATTTTTACCAGAAAGGTTATAGTTTGCACTTCGATTATGAAACATATGCTTAATTTCATATGATATTTGTTTTATGCAATGTCTTGTACAGTTTACAAGAAAAAGACACAAAAATATGCTACATCTCTGTAATTTATTCTTCTCGACTCCACTTCAGAATTTCATCTGGTAGCAACTGACATTAACTCACATCAATGATTCCAATTTTCTATGACAAACACAGTTGGCCCAGAGACTTTATATTTGTGTGTTTTTTGAATGAAATAGGTTACAACGTTCTTTACTTGTTAGTTGAATCTTCAGTCTATATAGTCTATATATTTATCTGATTCAATTTTGAGTTAGTGCTAAGGAAAGGTTAGCCACACTCCTAACAACTGTGAAACTGCCTTAATTATATTCTTTTTTTATCAACAACAAACTAAAAAATGAATAAATAAATACAAATTTATTTTTGTCCATGGCAGTAATATAGACAATACATGCAACCTATGTTGAGGATTGGCTTTTAGGCTATATTGCCCACTCCTACTTAGTTGTAAAACGGAACATTTAAATTTAAACCTAATTTTATTCAAGGGTGTGAATCATGTAGGCCTTTAACCTTTAGCCTGTCTGGTACAAAGAATACTTACAGACCAAACTGTGTTACACCAAAGCGTTTTTTATAGGGTGTGTTCAAGTCCGGCGGCTGCATCCTCAGATGGTACCTGGCCCATCTGGACTGAGTGTCTTGTAAGCTGTGAAAATGAGGAGGCTGGAAGAGTTTGGCTATAGATTTGAAAAGGTCGTCTAATTGTCACTGCCCCTCACTAAGCTCTGTCGCCCAGCAACCAAAACAGTTGTTACACAAAGCAAACAAAGAATAGATGCTAATTTACTTTTTGAGGAGCTGCAGCTGTACCACCGTCACAGATATCAGATTTGTAGTTCACACAATGCCCACATTTTGGAATCCATGCTTCAGTGCCAGCCAAACATAGTTGCACAGGGACAGATAACTTTTCAATAAACCAAACATTACCCGCAACATATCTGACTTACTAACCATATAAATGAACTGTTTTCACTAAATAAATGCAAAGTTATTCACATACTTGTATTATATTAACCTATACATACAATTTTCACTACTACTCGTCACCATTTCCCCTTTTCCTCTAAGCACAGAGTAGCTGGCTTGCTCAAATAATCACGAATAATACGTACCTGTCCTTAAAGAGGGGCAAAAAAAGGCTGCATTTGTCAGTCGCATATGAAGGAGTCTTCAGATTCAAACAGGCCCCAGCGCTGTGCTCTGACATAATTGGCTGACTAATCTGGGCTTCAGAGGAGGCAGCTGCCGGATTCAAACACAGAGATAGACAACCCAGCTGAATACATACAGTGCCTTGTGAAAGTATTCAGTCCACTTGAACTTTTTGACCTTTTGGTGGCCTCAAACATAAAGATGTAAAATTATAATTCTTTGTGAAGAATCAACAAAAAGTAGGACACAATCATAAAGTGGAAAATCTTTTCTTTGGCTATTTTAAACCTTTTTTAGCAAATAAAAAACAAAATAAATTGGTTGTGCAAAACCATTCAGCCCCCTTGAGTGAATACTTTTTAGCGGCACCTTTTACTGCAATAACAGCTGCAAGTCACTTGAGGTATGTCTATCAATTTTGCCCATCGAGAAACTAAGATTTTTGCCAGTTCTTCCTTACAAAACAGCTCCAGCTTAGTGAGGTTGGATGGAGAGCATTTGTGAACAGCAGTCTTAAGTTCTTTCCACAAATTCTCGATTGGATTCAGGTCTGGACATTGACTTGGCCATAATAACACCTGGATATGTGTATTTGCAAACCATTCAATTGCAGATTTTACTTAATGTTTTGGATCATTGTCTTGTTGGAAGATAAATCTACGTCCCACTCTCAGGTTTTTTCAGCCTCCGACACGTTGTCTTCCAGAAATCCTGTATTTGGCTGCATCCATCTTGCTATCAATTCTAACCATCTTCCCTGTCCCTGCTAAAGAAAAACAGGCCCAAACTATGATGCTGCCACCACCATGCTTGACAGTGGAGATGGTGTGTTCATTGTGATGAACAGTGTTGCTTTTACGTCAAACATAACATTGTGCATTGTTGCCAGAAAGTTTGATTTTGGTTTCATCTGACCAGACCCGGTTCTTCCACGTTTGCTGGCTTTCTCCCATAAAGGCCAGATTTGTGCAGTTTACAACTGATTGTTGTCCTATAGACAGTCTCCCACCACAGCTGTAGATCTCTTCAGTTCATCCAAAGTGTTCATGGGCATCATGGCTACATCTTTGATCAGTCTTCTCCTAGTTTGAGCTGAGAGCTAAATGGGGCTGGGTCTTTGTAGATCGCTGTGGTCTAATACTCATTCCATTTCAATATCATTGCTTGTTCAATACTCCTTGGGATGTTTAAAGCTTGGGAAATCTTTTCGTATCCAAATCCAGCTTTAACTTCTCCATAACAGTATCTCTGACCTGCCTGGTGTGTTCCTTGTTCTTCATAATGCTCTCTGCCCTTTAAACAGATCTCTGAGACTATCACAGAGCAGGTGCAGTTATACAGAGACTTGATTACACACAGGTGTATTTTTTATCATCAGCAATTATTTACGTCAACATTGATCATTCAGAGATCATCACTGAACTTTTGGATAGAGTTCACTTCACTGAAAGTAAAGGGGCCAGGATCATTTTGCACACCCATCCTTCAGTTATTTATTTGTTAAAAAACTTTCAAATATCCATTAAATGTCTTTCCATTTCATGATCATGTCCCACCTGTTGTTGATTCTTCTCGTCCCACCTGTTGTTGATTCTTATGTTTGAAGCCTGAAATGTGGCAAGTGGTCAAAGAGTTAAAGGGGCCCTGAATCCATTGCCAGGCACTGTAAGTGCAACAACATAACAGTTACAGGACAATGTGATAGTAGGATCAACACACACACATATAGCAAAGTATCAACCAAAAGAGGGGAAAAAAAACACTTCTAAGAACTTGCTCAGAGTTACTTTCTTTAATATTGTGTTGTCTTGATATCTATCAAAATGAATAATGTGCTGACTTCTCACATATGGATAATTTAAGTTTGAAGCAGTGATTTAATGTAATAGCGGAATTTTAATAAACAACCATAAATCCCTGCATCAAGTAAAGGTGGATGTTTTGGGATAAAGTCTGAGTAATTAATTTCATTTTCTAATATATTTTTGAATTTCCTGTGGAAAATGATTGCAGACATACCCGGCCTTAAATAAAAGACGGCATACATGTGCTGTCATTGGGAATGGAGGCATCTTGGCAAACAGCAGCTGTGGAAAAATGATTGATTCAGCTCAGTTTGTGATCAGGTAAAAACATTCTCAACAGTATTGTGCATCTTGGATGCTAAAACATAAGCAAATTCAAAAAATGTTTCATGTTGTCTTTTCAGGTGTAACTTAGCACCTTTGTTAAATGGATACGAGAAACATGTCGGTGTTAAAACGGATATTGTGACGGCAAACCCCAGTATCATTTCCCATTGGTGAGCAAACAGATATAATTTTTTATTTTTATTTTTTTTTTAGTTGAATTTCTCCAAACTCCCAGTTCACAGTTGGTTTGTTATTGCAGGCATGACTCTCTTTTAAGAAGTCGGCGTGTCTTTGTTGAGAGACTGTGCCAGTATGGCAACTCCAAGTTGTTCCTTCCTGCATTCTCCTATGTTGGTCACACAGAATTGTGTATGCGGGCCTTCTATACCATTGAGGACTTTGAATTGCCCATCCAGCCTGTTTTCTTTAATCCAAACTACATTGATAGTCTAAATGTGTTTTGGAAATCTTTTAAATTGAAGGAACAACGTATCACCACTGGTCTCATTATGACAAGCCTGGCACTGGAGCTATGTGACAATGTTCATCTGTATGGATTCTGGCCCTATAGTGTTCATCCCCACAGCTTCCAAGATCTGACTGCGCACTATTATGACGATTTGAAACCTACAAATAAGCACCTTATTCCAGAAGAGTTTAAGCTTTTATTGCAGTTGCACAGCCAAGGTGTACTAAAACTTCACCTTGGGGAGTGCAAGCCAAACAAATAAATTATTTAGGCAACTCCGGTCTGGAAAAGACTTTAATTCAAGAATACATTATATTATTAGGGTTTCAGGTCTATGCTTCTCATTACACCATGTCCATGTTTCTTAACCACAATTACTATTTCACCAGAATCAGAATTACTTTATAATCCCTTGGGAAATTCTTTACGATATCACCGGGAGCCGAACAGCAAAAACTTGAACTATCCTCATGATAAAGTAAAGTTTTAGTTGAATAAATACCATAAGATAAAAGTTTAAAAGCACATGAATGTAATAAAAGTAAAATGTCTACAACACAATTTTACCCATGTGCATTTATAACCAAAAGTTATTATTTTATGCACATCATTTTTGCATTTTGTGGCCACTCTAAGTCTGTTTTTCCTGTATTTATATCAGTTTCTGGTCTATATACAAAAAAACCCCCAGATGTCTTCAAGTAGAAAAGAAGGAGAAAAAACAGAGCAGTCTGCAGAACAGCAGGTAAACTCTTCAAAATGGTCATCAAGATCTCTGGTCAAAACCATCTGTGCCTCTTAACATATTTAGTTGATTGTTGTATACATGTACAGTTATGTATGGGATATTATACTGAAGGCCTGCTTCCCTCTGAAAAAACCCCAAAAAGAAATACTTTAGGCATGCATATTGTGAAAATATACTAAAATCCTACAATAGTCCAATTAAAGACAAAATTGGGTTTAAGTAAATGTAAATACCTTTTTTGTCCCACAATTAGGAAATTTGATTAGGTATTTATATAGATGGATATTTATATTATATATATAGTTATTGAACTGGGTGTCAAATATAGAGAAACAGGTTATTGCACAGGGTATTAAATAGTAATTAAACATTATACATTGCACAAGTTATGATGTTGTAGTGTTGCATTGTCGAGTCAGCATCTCTGATTGGTTAAAAATGATCTAAAATAGTCACTACTGAAAATAGTCACTACTGAAACATGTGGTGATGTTTTGTTGGTGAAGTGAATTTTTCTGTAGTGGGAAAATGAAAAGTCCTCCCTCTATTTACTTGCCTTTACCTTTAACTACTGATAAAGAACACCTCTATATTTTTAAGTTCCCAAACAGAACAGCCATCACAGAATGTGGAAAGAAATATTTGCTGAAATAGAAAAAAAAATAAAATTGTGTCGGGTTATAATTGCAGACCATACTTTTAAGTCAACAAGTTTACTATTGGTTATGTTCAGACTAACATTTATTTTGCTGGTATGTTCAAATGACTAACTTCCTAAAAATGTGTCACAATTAAAACAGTGAAAAAAATTCCACACAAAAAAAACACAGAAATAGTCAAAACTTTTCTTATTTTAGTTAATAGTTGGATATCAGCAGACGGCTATTTCACAGAAACAAATAGAAGGATTAGGTTGGGATTTTCTGGATATTTTGGCTTCATTTAGCTTGATTCAACAAAAGTAGAGACCAATAAGTTACCTGCTCCAGATCAGACTAACAGCCAAGTTTAGATAATCCTGGTGCTTTAGAAGAATAACTAAAACAAGGAGCGATTCTACAGTAGGCGAAACATCATTAGGAAACTTTGTAATAGTTGAACTACTTGTTTTATTTTCATGATTCAGGATTTCCTTATGCTGTTGGTGCTCTGGACTGCACACACAATAAGATATAATGCCCTTCTGGAGCATATGAAGATAATTATGTTAGCAGAAAATTCCAACATTCAAAGTAAAAATCTTAACACATTTTATTGCTTTAGATGATCTGTGATGCATCTTCAGGAACACATGGCCAAAGTGGTCTGGCTCAGTCCATGAGTCCAGAGTCTGTCTCTCTTTGACTCTTCTAAATGAGGCCTCCTTTTGTTTTGATGAAGAGCCAGATTTCTAAAAAGCATGAATTCTGGGAAAGGTGGGCCGCTTCCTGCACCAGATATTTCATCCCTTTTTAACCCCTAAAATTAGAAAGAGGATCAAATATGTGTTAAGGCACCCAGTAAGTTATACTAGATACGTACTGTACATTATAGTCAACATTTTATAAAGATACTTTCAGTCTCCAAAACGTTCTTATGTTTTGTTTTAAACTGCTGTAGGTCTTCTTTGGTCCGGTCATATTAGTTTTTTTTTTAATGAATATGTAAATGATGTGTAGCGAAAGAAAAAGGCTAAATTATACACAGAGGGACTGAAATAAAGTAGTAAATGTAATGTGAAATGATCAACTTTAAGCTAACTATCTCTAGCTTCAACTATTAATTTTAAAGTTATTTATTAATTGTTTTAGAAAAAAAACAACATATAACTCCCTCTTGACATCGTGGTCACAGTCGAAACAGTATTGTGGAAAAATGGAATGTATTGGGAAAACAAAGAATATAGAATCATAAACTTAGATATTCTGATGGTGTTTGGATCAACATTTATTGAAACTAATGAATCCTCAAGTTTTTAATTATCATGATGAGCTTTACGGCTTTATCAAAGAAAACGTGAATTCAAAACTCACTCATTCTGACAAATCACTGTTAACAAAATCTTCCTTATTTCATTGTTCCCTTTTCATTGTTTTTCTATTAATTTTGGTTGTGTACAGCTGCAGAGCTTTGCTGCAATAGAGGCGGCAGTAACAGATAAAGGTGAATGTGTTATCTTCATACCCTAAGAGTGTCACAAAATAAGTTTTTAAGATGTTTTGAAGCAAGAAAGTTTGCCGCAAACCTGTCAGTTTATCAAGAAATGGCTAGATACACTAACTTTTAAATCTCTCATTTTGTTTTTCCGTCCATAGTGTTATGTAATAGTGCTCTTTGCAGGGAGCCAGTTCTTGAGGAGCCATTCCTTTCAAACAACTGTTGAAAACACTGACTCAGTGGCTGAGTCACATTTTTCTCAGAATGTCACTTATTTTTGTAACAAAAGGGTTATTGAAGAAACCTTGTAACAAAGGAGTCTAACTAAGATAAGACTCACATCAAGCTCTGTCTATCAGCTCTTCTGCTTGAGCAATTTTTATTGTGAAATAAAGGAAACAAAACAAGCTCACAATCCCAGTTTTTACACTCCACTCCTAACAGGAGTGGAAATATATTTTCTCATCTCACTGACTGCAAGTGAATTCCCCCCCAAAAAATTATATAACTCCTTAATTTCCATGTGTTAACAATGGTATTTTGGCTATTACTGTTAAATATCTAAACACAAACAAGCATAACCATACAGCAAGACAACAGAAAAATCATCGGAAACCTCACAAAAATCCGTTCGAGAACCTGATTAGAGCCTGACTCCTTTCAATAATCCACATCAAAACAATGTAAATGTTTAGATGTGGATGGAACAATGTTTGCTAAGTCAACACCACAACACTCCTATAGCCTGCAGCTGTGTTGTTTTACTGTGTTGTCCCTCTTTTACCCATACAGTAGCTCCTCCCCAGAGCTGATCTTCTGTGCATTCAGGTAAATGGATGTCAAACATCCGACTTCTAATGTACAATATTTTATTATTTTACCTCCACTGGCAGAAGAATGGATCAGAAAGACATACATACAGTAGAGACAGACAGATGGCTCTCTAACCACAGCTTCTTTTTCATTTTGTTAATGACCTCTCTTTATACACATAGCAGGCAAAAAATGGATGCTAATTTCATTTTTCAGGAGTTTCAACAGCAATACCACCATCAGATATATTAGATTTGTAGTTCTCACACTGCACAGATCTTGGAATCTGTGCTTAAATGTGAACCATACACTTTTGCAGAGGGACAGTTAAAATCTTCAATAAACCAAACATATCTGATTTACTAAACTTTTAAAATTACCATTTTAATTAATTAATTATCTATTGTATGTTATTCTATCTATCGATCTATCGATCTATCTATCTATCTATCTATCTATCTATCTATCTATCGATCTATCGATCTATCGATCTATCGATCTATCTATCTATCTATCTACACTATATTGCCAAAAGTATTTGCTCACCTGCCTTGACTCACATATGAGCTTAAGTGACATCCCGTTCCTAATCCATAGGGTTCAATATGACGTCGGTCCACCCTTTGCAGCTAGAACAGCTTCAACTCTTCTGGGAAGGCTGTCCACAAGGTTTAGGAGTGTGTTTATGGGAATTTTTGACCATTCTTCCAGAAGCGCATTTGTGAGGTCGCACACTGATGTTGGACGAGAAGGCCTGGCTCTCAGTCTCCGCTCTAATTCATCCCAAAGGTGTTCTATCGGGTTGAGGTCAGGACTCTGTGCAGGCCAGTCAAGTTCATCCACACCAGACTCTGTCATCCATGTCTTTATGGACCTTGCTTTGTGCACTGGTGCACAGTCATGTTGGAAGAGGAAGGGGCCAGCTCCAAACTGTTCCCACAAAGTTGGGAGCATGGAATTGTCCAAAATGTCTTGGTATGCTGAAGCATTCAGAGTTCCTTTCACTGGAACTAAGGGGCCAAGCCCAGCTCCTGAAAAACAACCCCACACCATAATCCCCCCTCCACCAAACTTTACACTTGGCACAATGCAGTCAGACAAGTACCGTTCTCCTGGCAACCGCCAAACCCAGACCCGTCCATCAGATTGCCAGATGGAGAAGCGCGATTCGTCACTCCAGAGAACGCGTCTCCACTGCTCTAGAGTCCAGTGGCGGCGTGCTTTACACCACCGCATCCGACGCTTTGCATTGCACTTGGTGATGTATGGCTTGGATGCAGCTGCTCGACCATGGAAACCCATTCCATGAAGCTCTCTGCGCACTGTTCTTGAGCTAATCTGAAGGCCACATGAAGTTTGGAGGTCTGTAGTGATTGACTCTGCAGAAAGTTGGCGACCTCTTCGCACTATGCGCGTCAGCATCCGCTGACCCCGCTCCGTCAGTTTACGTGGCCTACCACTTCGTGGCTGAGTTGCTGTCGTTCCCAAACACTTCCATTTTCTTATAATACAGCTGACAGTTGACTGTGGAATATTTAGGAGCGAGGAAATTTCACGACTGGATTTGTTGCACAGGTGGCATCCTATCACAGTTCCACGCTGGAATTCACTGAGCTCCTGAGAGCGACCCATTCTTTCACAAATGTTTGTAAAAACAGTCTGCATGCCTAGGTGCTTGAATTTATACACCTGTGGCCATGGAAGTGATTGGAACACCTGATTCCAATAATTTGGATGGGTGAGCAAATACTTTTGGCAATATAGTGTATCTATCTATCATCTATCTATCTATCTATCTATCTATCTATCTATCTATCTATCTATCTATCTATCTATCTATCTATCTATCTATCTATCTATCTATCTATCTATCTATCTATCTATCTATCTATCTATCTATCTATCTATCTATCTATCTATTTTTTTCTTTATTACATCATTACAACTCTCTATTTAAAGTCCTGTACTTAGATTATATAAGTTATGTGCATCAAGGTGCAAGATTATGTACAATTTACATTTTTCTGTCTTTTTTTTCAAAGCCTTAAAGGTGTTGGCAAATATGCTCTGGCTTTAGTTTATTGTGTGCATTGTGTATTTTTCTAAAGTTTAAAATCTGGGTAATTCCCTTTTTTCCTTTTTCTGTATTGTGAACTGGATAATTCAAAACATTATTGATTACATGTACAGCTGCCAGTGTTCATTCTTTCTTAAAGAAAGCATTAAAATTTTTGTGGCTTGAACATAATATGGAATGTAGGAAAATGTAAACTTGAAAACTACTAATAAATGCATAATGCATAAGTCAACAATAGATGGTGTTTCTTTATTCCAAAGATCAATAGAGGGGATTCAGTCTCAACAATGCAAGTTTGATTTTCTAATAAAGATTAAAATCATACAAACCAGTGTTTATTTGTTTTTCTTTTAAGTTTGGTTGTGTACAGCTGCAGAACGTTGTTCAAATAGAGGCGGCAGTAACCGATAAAGGTGAATCTGTTATCTTTATACCCTAAGAGTGTCACAAAATAAGTGTTAAGATGTTTTGAAGCAAGAAAGTTTGTCTCAAACATGTCAGTTTATCAAGAAATGGCTAGATACACAACATTTTAAATCTGTCATTTCCTTTTTACCTTAACAGTTTTAAGTCATAGTGCTCTTTGCAGGTAGCCAGTTCTTGAGGAGCCATTCCTTTCAAAAACAGTCAAAAACACTGACTCAGAGGCTCTTTTTTTTCTCAGAACTACCTTGTTTTTGTAACAGAAGGGTTATTAAAGAAACCTTGAAATAAAGGAGTCTAACTAAGAAAAGACTCATCTATCAGCTCTTCTGCTTGAGCAATTTTTTTTTGTGAAATAAAGGAACCAAAAGAAGCATACAATCACAGTTAGAGGCCTAACAGGAGTAGAGTGTATAGTAAACTTTCCCATCGTACTGACTGCAAGTGAATTCTTAACAAAATAAAAATGATATAACTCCTTAATTTCCATGTGTTAAGAATGGTATCTTGGCTATTACTGTTAAATATCTAAACACAAACAAGCATAACAATACAGCAAGACAAAAGAATAAACGTAGAAAACCTCAAATCAAACAAAACATTTTTTTGGATTATTGACTCCTTTCAATAATCGACATCAAAAAAATGTTAATGTTTAGCTGTGGATTGAAAAATGTTTGCCAAGTCGACACCACGACACTCCTCTAGCCTGCAGCTGTGTTGTTTTACTGTGTTGTCCTTTTTTTACCCTTAGCTCCTCCCTGCAGCTATTATTCTGTGCATTCAGGTAAATGTATTGGATGTTAAATATCTGACTTCTACAATATATATTTTTATACTTCCACTGGCAGCTCGCAGAAGAATGGATCTCAAAGGAATGTAAGAGACACTTAAAAGAATCGATTCATTCATAAAAGTCAACAGGTATCTGATCAATTCTGTTTGTTTATTGTTATAAGTTTATTACCCCTTATTTTACAGGTTGATCTTACCTGCTAGTTTCAGTCCTACACCTACAAAAAATAAAACCTTAGTAGTAAAGCAGATAATTATCTCCCCTGTTATCACACCAAAGCATCATCTTATCTTCTGCCAGTTTGGCAGGTTCAAACATTTTTTCAGCGAGGTTGATTCGCAGCCAAGTGTGAAGCATCCAGGAGGGGAATCAGCTCCTCCAAGTCCAAGGCCATGGTTCTAAACCAGAACTAGGTGGCTTGTGTGGATAAATGGAAGAGTACAATTATCTTGGGTCCTGTTCATGAATGAGAGGAGAATGGAGGGGCAGATGGATAGATGACAGTGTTTGCATTGTTTAATGTTCCTGTAAATGATGAGAGAGCTGAACCTTTACATTCCATCCCTTACCTTTGGTTGTGGAATATGGATCACAGAGAAAAGAGCAAGATGCCAGATGAAAGCAGCTGAATTGAGCTTTCTCTGCAGGATGGCCATGCAGTCATCCGGGAGAGGCCAAGAGTAGAAGCCAATAAACCTAACAGTCATGTTTTTGGACTATGGGAGGAAGAGAAGAGGACAGAACCCACGCAGGGAGAACATGCAAACTCCATGCAGAAAGACCCCAGGTGGGGAATCAAACCCAGAATGTTCTTGCTGCAAGGCAGCACTGCTACCCACTGCGCCACTAAGAAGAGAGCATGAGTGATAATATTATTAAATTCATAGGAGCAAAACATTTAGAAATTAATGCTTAATTTAATATGACATAATTAAAACAAACACTCAGAATGAATCACACGTTTATGCCCAAATATTTTTTTTTGCGTTCGGGATAATTAGGATCATACAAAATTGGTTTGTTCTCCACTTCCAAACTCAGCATCTCTTCATCCATGCCTGAAATAAGAAGTCGTGAGATGTGCTCTTGGAAGTTGTGTTGAGTTAGATCTGCTATATTCACAACTTTTGCGAGACATTTTTGTATAAAGTAGGGTATTAATTCATAAAAAAGTTTGAATTCTGTTAATCAAAGTGTTCTTCCCAATAGCAATGATGAAATTCACGGCAGCATTCTCTACCCAGCAATTGTAGTATCTGGGCAAGAGCCGTCAGTCTGGTAAAGAATCTGGTTGTTATTTGAAATTGTAAAGGTTAGCTGTTTTTGAAGTGCAACATAAAACTGAACAAAACTAGGCTAAAACCTTTTTGTGTTTTAGTTTGAGTCCCAAAACCCACTAAAACTATCACATATTGTAATGACTAAAATGTGACTAAAACTAATAATACTTTTTTTCCTGAAGTGGAAACTAAGAATTAATCAAAGATGGCTGTCAAAAACATCACTGTGCATGACCAACAGGGAGCTAAAAGCAGTGATCATCTGTCCAAACCGCCAGTTAACGGAGTTCACTGCAAAGTCCACTATATATTCCCCACTCTATATAGTGATTTAGTAGCTAGAATGGATTTTCTTGTGTCCTCATCAAGTATGTTTTTGAGAAGAACACAGAAAAATATGGACTTGGGGAGAACGGGAGCACGCAGCATAAATATGGGTCAATTGGAACAGAAGCGTACTCGTAACGTCACCACATGCTCGGCTCGTCTGGAGCTGCATTTCACCCCCTATTATTAATAGTCTCTAGATAATATTAAATTGCTACTTTTTATATTTATTGGGGGAATAATAGTTAATACAGTCAGATAAACTCAAATCAAATGAACATTTTGCCAAATAAAATAAAAGAATCGCCATCAGAGCCAGCGGTACTTCACACACGGCTAGGCTGAGAGAGGGCTGCTGCAGAAGGGCTATGATGAGACCTGGCTGCTGTTACCCTCGGAAGTCCGCTGGTTGCCACGGTCCTCTCAACTTCGACAATTTTTTGTATTAACCCTTTAAAGCCCGATCCAAGAATAAAACAAAACAGAAAATTACTTTTTTTTTGGTTTGAAGTCCTTATTTTGGCCTTTTAACAAAATATGTAAAAAGAAAAAAACAGAAATACATTTTTGATATTAATAATTTATTACTATGCGATAAGTCAAGATTATTTTTTGTGTAGTCTTCTGCCCTCTGTTATCAGGTATATCTGATTGTGTACAATAGGATTTTGAGCAAAGTTTTTACCATTAAATTATGCAAAAGGTGTCAGACGCAAAACATTTCAGAAACCGTATGTATCAAATATGACACATTTGGTATTACAGGGTTAAATCGCTAAATGGGCCATATAGTGACACTCAAAAGTATACTGTTCTCGCCTCAAATTATCTTAAAATGCACTTTTATTGAACAACAGCAACAGAAAAGAAAACATTTAACTTAATACTCTGAGCTCTGTAAGAGCTAACCTGGAAGCTGATGCTGCCGCAGTGCATGCTGGGACAGCTGTCAATCTCAGGAATGGACAAGTCTTGTCTGATGCATACTCTGTAAATAGGGAGGGTGAGAACAACATCTGCAGACTTTTCCCATTCGCGGTCCGTCCCGAAAGCACCATCCGTTCTGCACATCCGGGTCTTCCTGGATTTTATTTTGTTAAAAATACCTAAATTACGTTTTTCCTCACCAAAAATAGTAAACGTACTAAAATATAATGTGTTAAAGGTTAACAATGTATATCCTAAGAAAATAAATGTCTTAAAATCCTTTCTGTTTTATCAGTCGTCTCTGCCCAATCTGCACCGGAAATGGGATCCAAAGCTACTTTCGGTGGCTAACTTTTTCAGCTTTGGGTTTAAACATAAACCTTTTAAGTCTTTTTTAGTTTTATGTTTTCGTTTTGTTTTAGCCTTATGCTATATAGTGCGTAATCTAAAGAAAGAAACAAATAAAATGCAGATAAACATGGTTTAATCATATTTTGCCTGACTGCTCTGAACATGTCTGATGATGACGTCAGACGTCAAGCAGTTTAACGATTTTTTTTTAAAAAGCATTAAAAATTGACTCACATATTTTATAAAACATTTTTTAAAGATGTGTATTAGCATTCTTTTGTGAGTTAAGGATAGTAATAAGTAGTTTTAGTACCATAATTACAGTGTTTATGAACACCCCGATGAACATATGTTCTAGCATGCGCAGGACGGATTATGCTCCGGGACAGATCGGGTAGTGACACGCACAAGTACACATATTGGTTGTCTCTTGTTGTTCTTCTTGTGTTTTATGATGGTTAGCAGAACAACTTCGAAGGTCATCACCGCCACCAATTGGACTGGAGTTTCTACAAGAGATTTACAGTAAAAAAAGCAACAAAAAACAAAATTCTCTTTAATAAATTTGTAGTTTTCAAAAACAAAATTTACTCAGTCTAAAAATATATTCAAAAGTATACTTTGTCCTTTAATTTTCATATGAAGGGAATTTCACAAACACGTTTTACAGTTCCAGGGAAGTTACAACGTTCACACGCACCTGTCACATGTTTCGAATGACTTTAAGTCAATTATTTGAACCTGTATGACCTATTCTGCAATGTGAAACGGTTGATTCATTTCTCCTGTTTCTTCCTGTTTTTCTTGTATCAGCCACATTGTTTTTGAAGTTTCTTCCTGTTTCCTGTTAACATTAATATATATTAGCATTTTACAATCCTCCTTGCTTGATGGTATATGAATGTCAGCATCTTTATATTTTAATACCTGTTTAGCGAAAATGTCAGCGCTTTCATTACATTACCCTCCAATTCAACACGTGCTGGAATCCAAACAAATTCTAATATATAATTTAAATGGAGTTTATATATACACTATAATAAATACCATTGATAATATCTTTTCTTTTTTAATTATTTGATTCAGTACTTAATGGAGCTGCCAAACTATCAGACATGACTACAACATTTTGACCGTATTGTTTTTCAATCCAGTTTAAACCTATTAATATTTTGTTTCCTTTGTCTAGATGATGATTATACACTGCTGCCCCAGTAGTGATTCTGGATCTTTGGATCCATCAGCAAATGAGATGAAAAAACGTCTGAATATATATTCTTGTACAATAACGTATTGTGGAACTCCTTTTTATTTAGTCTTGATTACCTTATGCAAATTTAAATATATGCATGGCTTAATAAGTAACCAGTATGTAATATCAATATATAAGCTACAGTTGGACATAAATCTATTTTATGCAAATCTGGTTTTTGAGCTTTTGCATTACCAATACATCCAAATCTGAGTATATTTATTTTACTGTGTTCCCGATACTCCTTTAAGATGGTTTTGACAGGATGTGACTGCTCAGTTTCAACTTGTAATGCTGCTTCTGACAATAAAATGTAAGATTACGTAACAGATCTCCTGATAACGAATGAAACTGCAGCTTGTCAGGCGATAAAGATGCTTCAGCTAGTTAACTGTTTCAAGCAAAACAGGAAAAGCAATAAGACAGAATCCCAGAGTAGGGACAGGGACTGCAGAATATGCAGTCCGCATATAAAGAAATTACCACAATTTAAAATGAAAAGGTTTTACTTATTTTGTCCTCAACCAAGGTTTTTGTGAGGAAAATAGCTTTTTATAGGTTATCTTACTTGTAAATGTATTAGTATTTATTGAAATACTTATATTTGTAAAATCAGTGGCAACTGGTTCAGACTGATTAAGGTTGGATAAATTACCGGTATATCTTAAATGTGAGTGTGTACATCGACAGATATTCATAAATAAAGTACAGTACACATACAAAAAGTTATTCATAAAAAACGCACATGCTAAAAGAAGAAAAACAAACACAACAACTGGTTAAAGAAAATAAAATCATAGTTTTCTCATTTTGTTCCTCATTAAATAAACACAGCTCTCTTTTGCACATGTCACGCAAAAGTTGAATTGGTGCTTCATTAAATAAACAAAAGTGCGTAAATTACGAATATTGCTCTAAGTAGCTGTGACATGGTGGACAAAGGATGTAAATACAACATCTGCCTGGCTTCGTTCTGCATGTACTGCTCTAGAATCCTGAGCAGTGTTACACAAATAGTGCGAGCAAACAGTTAAAACATGATTATGTGGAACAGAGTGCTTTGTATTCTCCTTAAATCTACTTGTTCAACTGTTTTTCTTGCTTCGCTTTGCTTTAAAACCACCTCTTTTATGTTTGTTTTTTTTGTTTGTCTTTTCCCATAACCCGATAGTGAACAAAGGCTTTGATGACTCAGCAAGATGAGCTGGAAAAACTGAAAAGGGTATTTGCTGCAGACTGATAACCGTAACTATGTATGGTTACATGTTATGTTAAACAGACTGGAACCAATAAACCGAAACTGACAAACTTTAAAGTTATAGTTACATGCACCATAGAGCCAAATGAATTAAGCCAGACATTTAAAAGGCAAGAAACAAAGATTTTCTTTATTTACGAAGTTATTTGTATTCAACAGTCTTTTTCTGTTCAAAGGGACATCTTGGTTTGACTAAGTCTCTCAAATTGGAGACCCACAGACAGTTTGATAAGGAGAAACTAAGCTGATACCTGCAATGATAAAGCAGGACACATGCACATTTGTTACCACAGCGTTATTGCAGACATTAAGTCACTTTAAATGAGATGTTATAATAACCCCATTGTTATGAAGTAAAGCCAGTAATCTTTATATAAACAACATATTCAGAAAACATAATGGAATGTAGTCAGCAGCTTTGTACTATTAATAAATTAGTGCTATTTATCTTTAAAAACACCTCTCAAACTTTGTTTGCATCAATTTTCAGTGTTTGTTTTAGCGCACAAAACGTTTCTTAGTGCTTTCGCAAAACTAATATAACTGGAACAACGACCAAAGCGACCTTTCATTCTAAAGGATTTATTGTTTGAACTTTAAAAAAAAAAACAGACAATGTTTAACATAAGGCACATGCAGAGCTTCTTTAGGTGTGGACTCTGATAGCAGGGATAACCAAGAGGTGATAAATAATGAAGGTTGTAAAAAAGAAAACCAGTAAAACCAAAAAGTGAAACTTAAGGAGGGAAGTATGAAGGGACACCTTTTGCTGGCTTTTAACCTTCTGATTTTGGGGAGCCTTTGGACTACTTTCTTCTGGTATACATGCAACACAAAGTAAGTTACTTTTTTGCACAATTAACCCAAAAAGGATAAGAAAGGTTTGAGCTTGTTTGGCGTTACGAGTCAGTTAGGCAAAGTTAGAAATGCTAGATCTATAAAAAAGAAGTCGATATTAGGAGGGACGTTATTTTCCTGAACAAAGTCAGCTATTTATCTTTTTAGAAATATTTTGTTAATGCAGCTACAATGACAAAAGTATGAAAGCAGTGCCAGCCAATCTACAAAAAGAAGTTTTATATATCTATAAAAGCGCCTCAAATTAATCTATTTTGTGTTATCTATGAGAACTAGTCAAAGCACCTAAGACTATTATTTTTAGAAATTATTCTAGACTTATTTTCTTCATGTCCAACTACCTTTGCCTTTAACACAAACAAATATATGTGTTGGGTAAAGGTTTATAGATAAGCTTTACAAACATTTACTGACGGGGACCAAAGTCAGCAAGTTGAGTGAAATCGCAGGCCACATTCTTATTTGTCTTTAGATTTAAAAATGAAACAACAACGTTTATAGTTTATATTGATTATTTATTTCTTACTTTATCATTAAATAGACAATAATTATTTTAATGAAACAAACTTAATTTGAGTTTTTCTACATAATATGTGAAAAATAAAAATTGCTGATAGTTTTAGCCTGAACTAAAGTTTCCCATTTTTGAGGAAGTAAGATTTTTTGTTTATTTAATTTATTTATTTATTTTTCTTGCTTGTTTATATGTTTTGTTTTTCCATGCTATGTATGCTAATATGGCTCACTGCTATTAATTGACCAAATTTAATGAAGCGTGCCCATGTTTGGGTTTTGAGTAATCATCACTAAGAGTTTGCGGTTATTCTAGAATAAAATTAAAGCAAAGGCAGTAAAAGATTGATACTTTACATCATACTTAAAATTCCTATTCTAAGAAGATTTTGATGTTTTTGTAATTTCCCTGTGGGCTCCACTTTGAACAGCCTTGTTTATAGCACCAAGTAAAAAATTTGTTAAAATCAATGTTGCTATGACAACTCAAATCTAAGTATTGGCTAAAGGAAAAGGAATCCCAACAGTTGTGACACCCATATGGATTTAAAGGATTAGTGGATAATAAGTCAGGAATTAAACTAAAAAAGAAATCTGAGCAAATTAATTCTAAAGTGAAAATAAAGATATGTATCAAAAAAATCCATTGCATCTATTTTTGATTAATCAAATAAAATTCAACATTATTTAACATTATAATAATTTTTTAGATGAAATCACTATTGTTTATATATTTATGAGGCTTTGGTTCTGGCGAACAGTGAAAACAATGTCAAGTAGAGGAAGAAAAGTAAGTGTTTTTCTCTCAGGCAGAATGAAAGCTTTTGTTTATGTTTGTTTTTACTTCTGCAGTGCTGCTCTCAAGCTATTGGCAGACCCGCTTATCATTATCAAACAATTTAAGAACCACTGTTTTTTTATCATCACCCCAAATTGATGACTATGTTGACTATCATTAGGAGTGTAACTGTAGATTTTAATGCCTATTTGATTCTAGCACAGTCCTTTATGTTTATCAGACCTGTGTAGCAAAATATACATCATTTCTACATGTCTGAAAACATGGAAGACTTATTTTTCAGAACAGAATTCATTTGATCCCAATATGTAACTGTAAGATACTGAAAAAATAGAACAGAATTATCCTTTTCTCTCAGCAATTTCAGATATACGAGTAGCAATGTTAGAGATGATTTAAAGCAGGCTGATATATACAAAGATAAAAATGCAAAACACAAATAATAAGAATAAAAATCTATAAAATCACGGCAAGTTTACAGCTTAAGAAACCTGAAAGAAGTACTGTATTTATTAAAAAGGATACTTAAACTTATACTAATGTGCAAATGGGTAAGCAGATATAAAATAAATGTAGAAAATATACATGTTTATTAATGCATAAGAAACTGCAGAGTATTTACAGGAAATGCAAAACACTTTTTAAGTTTGGGAGCAGTAATATAAAGTCCTATATCGAATATAACTGTAATAATTCTCTGGCAGTAGCTGGATATTGGAACTTTATAATATGTTCATAATCTTTTTTTCATGAAATGCCGACTTTTTTTGTGTGTGTGCAAAATTACGTTTGTTGCTTTTAATTGTTATGTGTCAATCGAATTGTTCTAATGTAAAGAAAACATTGACAGAAACACATCTATTGAATTTATTGATTTGGAATGGAAGGCCATTTAAATTCATATGAGTCAAGAAAGTTATTTAATAATTTGGTATATGTATATACCTATACTGTAATCGCCATACATTTCTGTTAGAATGTTTCTCAAATTGTCTACATAAACAAAAACAGATGTCACACTATTGTAAAAAACCTTTACGGCACGAGAGTAACATGAATAGATAATTTTCTGGAGTTGTACAAACACATATTAATAGTAATTTTATATCAATGGAAGCGAGGTGGGTAATAAGTAGTTACATTTACTCAGTTACATTTACTTGAGCAAAAATAGTTTTTCTATAGTGTACTTTTAACTTTTACTTACCGGTAAGTAAAAAAAATTATGAAGTATCACTACTCTTACTTAAATAAAATGTTTGGCTTCCCTACCTACCGTGAATAACTTTATTCAATGAAGAACAGGCTTGTTTTAAACAAACATACACTAGAGAAACAAATGCCTATATCTAATGAATGTATGTTACTATTTAATGTTACATTAACATACCATATTCTAACCTACATACATAACAGACAATCATTAATGATGACAGAGATTTTAGGATTAAAAAATTTATTAGGAAAGACATTTTGAGGAGTTTTTTCCACTTGAAATAATTGTGAAATTATTGAATTTTATTATTATTTTCGTATCTCGTTTTCAAAATGTGCAGATAACTTTAGATGTTTTGTAAATTTACAGCATTTATAAAACATTAAATCTGATGTTATGATCAGTTACTCAGTATTTGAGTAGCATTTTTGCCAATATTTTTTTTTCTCTTACTTGAGTAATTTATTGGATGGCTACTTTTTACTTTTACTTTACTTGAAATATGATGCAGTAGTGCTATTCTTACTTGGGTATTTAATGTGTGGGTACTATATAAAGGGAAGTTATATGTGACTGCAACAATTTCCTTAAAATCATTTCATAAGATTATAAACGTATATGTCTAAATGTAGTTGTTTGGTTTGAAATGTCTCACTTTAAAGGAAACAACATACATACTGTTCTATGAAGCCAATTTGTGACAATATTCAATATACGCTCATGGACAAAGAAATAGATTATAAAGTTTGCTCATGGTAAAGCTGACCATCCCATAACAAGAACAAACAGGGACAACACATCAAAGAACAAGTTTGCCCACATATAATAAAGCCTTCACTTTTCTAGTGAGAGCCGGAAGAACAAGGCCCCTCTGCATCACTTTTTATCTCCAAGAAAAATTTACTAATTGTATTTTTTTCATTGAAACACAAAAATGTTATATCTATATCAAAACACATTGCACATCCTAACATGAGGCAAGCACACCTTTAGATGCAAGATAAAACTCCCCCTGTGAAGAAAATGCAAATAAAACTTGCCGCACACACTGTTAGAAGTCACCCGTTACATTTTAACTACATAAACGCTCTACCTCTTCTGTAAAATGTGTTTTTGTCAGAAGTTGAAACCTATTAGACTCTGATTATATTTCTGTTTTTAAAATAAAACACCCAATTCTCCCTTGTTTATTTTACAGTTTGTATCTGTACTCACCTTCAGAAATCTGAATGAAATCAAAATCACACGTTACTTACTTTATTAAAAATGATTTACAGTAGCAGCATATTTATTCACACTAATTGAACTTTCTCCAGCGTTTCTCCAGCATTTTCTAAAAATATTTTTAATATTTATAGTATGTATACATTTTATGTGACAGTTCGACACAATGTGCTGGATACGTTTGAAATTGAAGGAAAGGGATGCCTGAAATTTTCTGACATTTTTTTCTTAGCGTATCAAAATAACAGTTCTTCCATCATTAAACTGTTGCAAGGTTTATATTCTATTTTACTGCTGTCTTTTATTTTGATCTGCTGTGGGCGTCACTCCAGCTACTTGTAGATCCTCTGCAACTCGACTATTAAATTTTGAGTGCTGACGCATACAAACATTTAAGGGTAGAAAAAAAAAAAAGACTCAAAGATTATGTCAATAATAAAATGTTTACTGTGTACCCAGAGTTACTTTGTGTCATATGGAGAAACAAAGCCATTGTAGAGCTTTGCTCAGCATCCTGGAAAACCCAACGTCAAAATCTGAGGTTGGAAAATCTCTTGAAAAAACATTCTAGAAAATACTGCTAATTAAACAGTTGTCCATAAACAGTACCTCTTACACCTATTCATACCCCTGATAGAAATATCATTTGCAGCCTTCACATAAATGTAATTTTTATCTGATAGTATTACATTTTTAAGATAATTTCTTTAATTAAGGTGCATTTATGTAGCAGGAAAAATAATCATACATTAAGCATTATAAAGTAGTGTTTTTCTAGTAAGATTACCACCCAGTTTTCTAACTTCCCATTTAGAATATTCTTTATCCTACTCCTAAAAAATTTCAGCACTTAAATTAAAAAAGAACAGAAACCTAGGAATTTTTAACAATAAGATATTCAACCTGAGCCATATGACACAACCCCTTCCACCTTGTCTAAAAGGAAAGTATGGTAGCTTCAAAAGATGTCAAAATCGAGTACTCATGTAGATCTTTATTAAAACAGATCAATAACACACTTAAAGTTCTGAAAAGCTCAAACACAACCAACTCTAGAGATTTAGATAGCTGCGATAAAAAGCACTCAACCCTAAATAATATTTGGTATTTTACATCCACAATTTAAATCTGAATAACTTTGTTACACAAACATTTGATGTAAACTTATAAAAATGTTGAGTTAACAATCATAAAATCATATAGATATAAAATATAAATATAAACTTAGAGGAACTCCCAAAGTCTGACACAATTCACATTTAAGGTCATACACAGTATGACAGACAGATAGACAGACAGACATACTTTAATAATCCCAGAGGGAAATTACTTTTGTTACGCGCTCCAGATATACAAACATATATATAAAACACAACCACACAAAATAATCTAAATATATATATATATATATATATATATATATGCATGTATACATATGCATAAATGATCTGCAGTTTCCCAATGCTTGTCAAGAGAATAACTTTGATAAACCTATATAAAACACAACCACACAAAATAATCTAAATATATATATATATATATATATATATATATATATATATATATATATATATATATATATATATATATATATATATATATATATATATATACATATATATATATATGCATGTATACATATGCATAAATGATCAGCAGTTTCCCAATGCTTGTCAAGAGAATAACTTTGATAAACCTACACACCAGTCGGACCGCAAACATAAATATTTTTCCATTCCTCTTACATGTCAAATTCAGAAGGAAGAAGGTGGAATGACAAGTGAAGCTTTAAATAAGCAGTAAGTCATAACCTTAGTTTCTCAGCCTTTGGTGCCAGTTTTAGCAGGAAAAACCTCACAAATGCAACCCGCAGACAATCCAAAGCCGTAACTACTTTGCCATCAGCATAGATATGAGGGATGCATGAGCTTTATTCTGCTTTCAAAAATGCATTGAGATGTTAGGTCTAATGCACCTTTTATGAACTTGATAGGATGGGTGTGGAGATAGAAATGGTGGAACATACTGCTTAGAAAAGCATGATTATCTGAAAACAATCCACTGAGTCTGTAAGGCCATATAGGAAAATCTCTGACATTAAGATAAAGATTAATTGTCCACAGTTTGTCAAAAACATGCTTTGATCTTATCTAAAATAGGAGGATGAAAAGGATTGTTCTCTCTTCAACATCTGCTGTTATCCAGTTAATAATCAGCAGAATAACATGTCCATATAGAAAGGATACACGTCCTTATCTATCTTTATTGAAGGAGTCTGGGCCATTGCCCCTACGACCCCTTTGAGGATTGAGATGAAGCAAAAACTGTGGACCTAACAGACCTAAATATCAGGATGTAATAAACCTCTTGAATCTTAGCCAGAATGAAGCCAGGACTACTTCTCAACACAGATCTGTCCTTTCAGCGACTCCTATATTCAGGGGTTGCCAAATAAGGTCACTCCAAATTGCTCATAGGTTTTGCATGCAGAAGTTTTGAATGCCCCTCCTGACGCACCCTGAAATATGTGCAACACAAATTATGTTGTTTTTTTCTTCTTATTTTGCATAAGCTGATTTTTCTATGTATGATTATGCTGCTGAAAATTTTTATACAAAAAATTATACAAAAAAGTTATAAAAAAGTTATCTTTCACACATCCGGTGCCAATGGCTGTTACATTTCACAAGTCTCTTTACAAGTAGATAAGCGTTCAAGTAAATTATTTGCTCAATTAGGTGTTTATAAGCTGCATCAGTAGGGCCGCCATGTAAAGGCCTGAGTTTGGTCTTTAGAAAATTTGAAGGCATGGTCATAAAATGCGATGTCAGCCAAACAATGTAGAGACTGTGCATGCAACTCTCCAAGTAGATGAATATTATTCTAGTACTACAGCTGCTGCTACACTTACAGTATGTCATTCTGACTCCGCTCTGGTAAAAATTATGTCACAAAAAATATGGAATTGGCATTTTACTTTGAACCAGAAATAAGTAGGGTTTGATTTCTCCACTGATGTACACAGGCATCAGCGGGCCCTCCGACCACAATCAGTAGGCAACACGGGGAAGGGTCTTGCCCAAGGACACACAGACATTGAAAGCCAGAGCTGCGGATTGAACCACAGACCCTTCAGTTTTAGAGTAAACTCCTGCATCTGACATAGAAATAGCTGTGCTCCTGCCATCAACACCTTTGTTTCTAGACGTTGTTTTTTTGGCCTGTTTTTCAGTGTAGTCCTGTTAGTTGAAATACTTCTGCTTTCTCTCAAATATATTATCTCCTCAATCAAATCTTTGTTTCTGCTCTCAGATCTAATGCTTCTTGCAAATATATTTTCTCATTTCCTTCCCTTCATGCGTAAACTAGTCTCTGCTTGAGTCAGACATTCACACGCAAACCCACTTGCTCTGCTTGTGCATCTTTTTGGCTCTCTCTCAGACTGACAACTGTTCGTCGTGAAGCAATCATTCCAGCCAATAGAACTGCCTCTAAGTTTACCTGTTACTGCTTACTGATAACGAAATGGCTTTTCAGCATAAATTCTTCTCCAATAAGAAGCTGAAAACACAAAAGATTTAGGATATAATAATAATAAAAGCCAATAAAATTATGATGAGTGATTGCAGAATCATTAAAGAAAGTCTACTAATTTTCTGCTGAAGGCAGAGCTAGCATCTCCCTTGAATAGCATACTATGAAGTGAGAAGATTTGTGTTCACTTCAGGCCTGAATGTGGTTCGCATCCAAGATTCAGGTAAGTAGCCTACTTTTATCGAGGCTGAAATGGTTTATAAAACTGTCCAGTTTTGTTGATTAGTTAATTTATTCGATTTAGCATATTGAAGACCAGAGCACACAACTGGGTTAAAAGAATATAGCGCTGTAACAGGTACAATTAATAGTTGCAAACAAGCACACCCTTTCTGAGGCAGTCGTTCTATTGGCTGAAAAGGTTGCTTGGCGACAATCAGACTCCAGTCTGAGAGCCAAAAGAATCCACAAGCAGAGCCAGTGGGTTGCGAGAGTATATTTGACTAGAGCTGAGACTGGTTTGCATGCAAGGATAAGGAAGTAAATGAGAGGAAAAAATATTTGTGCAAGAAACATTAGCTTTGAGAAGAGAAACAAAGATTTGAAGGAGAAGAAAATATGTTTAAGACGAATTAGAAGTTTTTAATGCAAGCATTACAAGTTTTGAATGCAAGTAGAGGAAATTCTGCTCTCAAATTGAAGATGTGTGCTACCAGTTTTTGGCAGAAAAATATCCTCTATACTATGCAGAAAGCTGGTGACTTCTTTTCATTAGGCGCTTCAGCATCACCAGACCCCTTTACGTGGCCTACCACTTCATAGCTGAGTTGGCGTATTCCCAAACACTTGGAGAGAAAAAAAAAAATAAATAAGTTTCCATTTTCTTATGTTACACCTGATAGCTGAAAATGAAATATCTAGGAACAGGGAAATGTCCCAACTGTATTTGTTCACAGGTGATACAAACAAATGTTTGCAACAACAGTCTGCATGCCAAGGTGCTTGATTATACACCTGTGACCATGGACCTGATTGGAACACCTGATTAAATCTTTTTGATGGGCGAACAAATACTTTTGGTAACATAGTGAATCTAAAGGGATAACTGCAAACACAGCTATTGGAGATGAAGATCTTTCTGTCTATTCTAAGCCCATTGCCCTGTCTCAGTAAGACCTGAACCATCAGAGTGTTTAGCCCAGCCACCTCTAAAAGGAGTTTTTCCTCTCCACTGTCACTACAAGCAAGCTTAGTGTGAGGGATTGCACCTGAGTCAATGAGTCGATGCAATCAACTGGTTTTCCTTAGATAGAAAACTTTGAATTAATTTGAGTGTGGTGAAGTGTAAAGTGCCTTGAGGTGACATGTGTTTTGAATTGGCGCTATATAAATAAACTGAATTGAATAAAGACCAATTATCTCAATGCTTTGTTCTTGTAAGAACTGGATTTCCCAGCTGCAGTGGAGGGAGGGTGTCTCCCTCAGAGACAATTGTGTTGATACTTAGTAGATCTGTTTATTCTTGTTCCTGTTTTTCACTTTGATGAGAAGTTGGTTTTGTCCCTTTGGTTGCAATTGTAAACAGTGTAATTACGTGGTAAATTTTTAACCCTCCTATCATCCTTGAGGTCAATTTGACCCCATTTGACCCCATTCAGTGCAGTAAAATGCTAACCAACCAATGGGCAGAAGTTGACCCCCTGAGACACAGCCCTTCCTCATTTGCATAATGAGGCAGAAATTAGATTAGATTAGATTAGATTAGATTAGCTTTATTGATCTCACAGTGGAGAAATTCACTTGTCACACATTGGCATAGAAGTTACAGAAGGTGCAAACAGGGGGGAAAAAGGTGCATTAAGAATCAGCAATATATATACAGTATATCCAGGTATATACAGTATATCAAGATAAATAGGATTAAGGTGCAAGTGTACATGTATCGCACACAATGAAAAAAAAATAAAAATAAGAAACAAAACAAAACAAATGCATACAGAAATGTAAATACGACAGGCAGAAATAAATAACATTGAAGAAATAAATAGGGTAAAAAATACAAAGGAAGAATAAAACTGACAAAAATATTATAACATGCACATACATAAATTCTTTAAAAAAAACAAGATTATAATGGAAAATAAATAAATGAGGTAATTATTACAAAGGTGAATAAATAAAGAAGCCAATTAAAATGGATATATACATTTATGTCTCACTGTATCATTATAATTTCTACCTACATATATTTGCTTATTGTATTTTTGGGGGCAGTTAATTGTACACTTATTTATTTATTGAGCATTCATTTTTATTTTTAAATATGGTCAAGCTGGTCCTCCATATGCCACTGTTGGGCCCAAGCTCGGATAACAAAAGTATCTTACAGTAACTACCCACAGAGATATTTGGAAAAAAAAATTATAAAAATAAGTAAATAAAAATGTGGTTATAAATACGTTATGAGAGGAAAGGGGAAGTCAACAACAGTAGTCAATGTGGTCATTCTTTGAGAGTCATAAATGTGCTCTAAACCTTTTTCTGATGGTGGCGTGACAGTAAAGGTCCTACCCGTCATCACCAAGACCAGACTTGTGGTCATTAATGTTAATAATGTCATTTATTATATCCCTAAACTGACCTTTATGCGACTCCTTCAATCTTTCTCATTATTCCTAGTACTGTAACTGCATTACAAGAACTTGTTTAACCTGTTTCACTTGATCAACACTAAAACAAAATTAAGATTATATCTTTAAGAAAAGTTTTTCAACAGTTTTTGCACTTGAACATTATCTTCTATCAGTTAGTATTTCTCCATCCGCGAGGAAACCCGGTCCACAAGGCAGGCATGGAGCACCTATCAGTGGTTAAAAATCAGGTTACAAGCTAATCTAAAGATGGCTGTATCATCACTTCCTGTTTGGATTAACTGAGTGTGCAACTGAGTGTGCAGCTGTTCAGAGGATCTCCATCTGAAGTTAAGTTATTTTCTCTGTGATATCTCTGTATCTAAGTAACTCTAACTGACTACTTTAAAACATAGCACCTTCTGCTGCACTTTTCTACTGAGCACTTGTCAGTTTCACACGGTTTTATTTCTGATAGCAAGAAGTAGCTAGCCTAGGCTAGCGCTAGCTTAGCATTGCTATGGCTTCTCTCTCTCCCTCCCTTGACTCTTTTCCAACTCTTCCTTCTTCCTCTCCTCTCTCCTGCTCTCTGTGTCAGATGTTCAGTTATTCCTCTGCCTCCTTTAGTGATAATGGGATGTGTAATAAGTGTAGTATTTTTGTAGCTTTGGAGGCGAGGGTGTCAGAGTTAGAATCCAGGCTTCAGGCTGTTGAAGTAGGCCCCCCACGTAGCTGTCCTCCAAAAGTGCCTGAGCAGCCAGGCGATTGGGTAACTGTACGCAGAAAGCGTAGTCGTGGATCTCTGCCCACTGGTCACCACCAACCCGTTCACGTTTCTAACCGGTTTTCCCCACTCAGTGACACACCCACTGAGAAGCCCACTCTGGTGATTGGCAGCTCCATAGTCAGAAACGTGGCATTAGAGACACCAGGGACCATAGTCAAATGTTTGCCGGGGGCCAGAACGGGCGACATCAAATCCTACCTGAAACTACTGGCTAAGGATAAGGTTAAATACAGTAAGATTGTTATTCACGCTGGTGGTAATGACACCCGGTTACGCCGATCGGAGGTCACTAAAATTAGTGTTGCTTCGGTGTGTAAGTTTGCCAAAAAAATGTCGGACTCCGTAATTTTCTCTGGTCCCCTCCCTGATCTGACCAGTGATGACATGTTTAGCCGCATGTCGTCATTCAACCGCTGGTTGTCTAGGTGGTGCCCTGAAAACAACGTGGGCTACATTAATAATTGGCAATCCTTTTGGGGAAAGCCTGGTCTGATTCGGAGAGACGGCATCCATCCCACTTTGGATGGTGCAGCTCTTCTTTCTAGGAATCTGGCCACATTTATTAGTCCTCCAAAACCCTGACCACCCAGGGTGCAGACCAGGAAGCAGAGTTGTAGTTTAACACACATCTCTGCAGCTTCTCTACTGTTACCCACTCTTTACTCCATCCAGACAGTGTCTTGCCCACGACCAAAATCTAATAAATTAGCAAAGATTCCCAAAGGAGTAAATCATGATAATCTAATTAAAATCAAAATAACTCCAATTGGGGAAAAAGTTAAAACAATTAAATGCGGTCTGTTTAACATAAGATCGCTTTCCTCTAAAAGTCTACTAGTTAATGACTTGATTTGTGATAATCACATTGACTTGTTTTGCCTTACAGAAACCTGGCTGCAGCAAGAGGATTATGTGAGCATAAATGAGGCAACTCCTTCAAGCTATTTAAATTTTCACATCCCCAGAAGTTCTGGGCGAGGAGGAGGAGTAGCAACAATCTTCGAGTCTGACTTACTGATTACTCCCAAAACAATTAATTCCTACAACTCTTTTGAACATTTAACCCTTAATTTCCCTGATCCAAATTTCAAGGCAAGAAAACCTCTTCTTTTTGTAACTTTGTATCGTCCACCAGGTCCTTACTCTGAATTTTTAGATGAGTTTTCAGAGTTCCTTTCTGATTTGGTATTAAATACTGACAGGGTCATCATAGTGGGAGATTTTAACATCCATGCTGACATTGAAGGCGATAGCTTAAGAGCAGCCTTTAATGCTATCTTAGACACTATTGGCTTTGTTCAAAATGTGAATAGTCCCACGCATTCTCATCTTCATACTTTGGATCTTGTGCTGACATACGGCATAGAATGTGAAGAAATAACAGTATTTCCTCACAACCCTGTCCTCTCTGACCACTTTCTAATAACCTTCAGGATTACTTTAACAGAGTTCTCCTCCCCCAAAAGAAGGTTCAATTTTAGTAGATCTTTATCAGATAGTGCAGTTATACATTTTAAAGAATCTTCTTCACTTTCTCTCTGCTCTGTGTCACTGAGCAGTGCTGCAGAGTGCAAAAGCTTAGCTTATTCCCCTTCACAGGTTGATGATTTTGTTGATGGGGTTGCTAGTTCTCTGCGTATTGCCTTAGACAACGCAGCTCCTTTGAAAATGAAAACCGTTAAAAATAGAAAGCTTGCTCCTTGGTTTAATGCAGAGCTGCGTACTTTGAAGCAAAATGCTAGGAAACTGGAGAGAAAATATCGCTCCACAGGCCTGCGAGAGTCCTTCCTAGTCTGGAAAAATGGTTTACTGCTGTATAAGAGGACCCTTTGTAAAGCAAGAGCAGCATACTTCTCCTCATTAATAGAGGAGAATAAGAATAATCCTAGATTTCTTTTTAATACAGTTGCCAAACTCACCCAGAGCCATAGCTCTGTTGAACCGTCCATTCCACCTGCTCTTAGCAGCAACGATTTTATGGGATTCTTTATAAATAAGATTGATCTTATTAAAAATAAGATCATAAGCACTCCTCTATCCGCGATTGTACCTGAGGTAGTCATGGAATCTGAACCGGGTTTAGACTGCTTTGATCCAGTTGAACTCTCTGAATTAGCAAAATTATTGTCTTCATCTAAGCCTTCAACTTGTATGTTAGATCCAGTTCCAACCAGGTTATTTAAGGAGGTATTCCCTTTGATCTCCTCCTCCATTTTAGATGTGATTAATCTATCTCTGTTACAGGGATATGTACCTAAAGCTTTTAAGATTGCTGTAATTAAACCTCTGCTTAAGAAACCGTCTCTTGACCCAGATGACTTGGTCAATTATAGACCTATATCCAATCTTCCTTTCTTATCCAAAATTCTTGAGAAAGTAGTTGCCAAACAAGTCTGCGATCACTTCCACCATAATGAACTTTTTGAAGAGTTTCAGTCTGGCTTTAGAGCTCATCATAGCACTGAAACAGCTCTGGTGAAAGTCACTAATGATATTCTCATGGCCTCAGATAATGGACTTGTATCTGTGCTCGTCCTGTTGGATCTTAGTGCTGCATTTGATACAGTTGACCATAATATTCTTTTAGAAAGACTTGAATATTTTGTTGGAATTAAAGGAACAGCACTAGACTGGTTTAAATCTTATCTATCTGATCGAATTCAGTTTGTTCATGTTAATGATAGATCTTCAACACGCTCAAAGGTTACCTGTGGAGTACCACAGGGATCAGTGCTAGGACCAATTCTCTTTACTTTATACATGCTCCCAATTGGTAGAATTATTAGACAGCATGGGATTAATTTCCACTGTTATGCTGATGATACCCAGCTATATCTGTCTATAAATCCAGATGAAGCTAACCCATTACATAGATTACAGGCATGTCTTGAAGACATAAAAACCTGGATGACTCTTAACTTTCTGCTTCTGAATGCAGACAAAACAGAAGTTATAGTCTTTGGACCAGTCTCTGAAAAAGAAACTGATTAGCCAGTCACTTCATTTGGATGGGATTAAACTGATTTCAGATAATAAAGTAAAAAATCTTGGTGTTATTTTTGATCAGGACCTGTCATTTAAATCCCATATCAAAGAGGTTTCTAGAATTTCCTTCTTTCATCTGAGGAACATTGCAAAAATTAGAAATATCCTGTCCAGGGGTGATGCTGAGAAACTAGTCCATGCATTTGTTACTTCAAGGCTGGACTATTGTAATTCTTTACTATCAGGAAGTCCACAAACTGTAGTTAAAAGCCTTCAGCTGATCCAAAATGCTGCAGCCAGAGTTCTAATGAAAATGAAAAAGAGAGATCATATCTCTCCTATCCTGGCTTCTCTTCATTGGCTTCCTGTTAAATCAAGAATAGAATTTAAAATCCTCCTTCTCACATATAAAGCCTTAAATGGCCAAGCTCCATCTTATATCAGAGATCTGATTGTTCCTTATGTTCCTAACAGAGCACTTCGCTCTCAATCTGCAGGTTTACTAGTGGTTCCTAGAATTTCTAAAAGTAGAATGGGATGCAGATCTTTTAGTTATCAGGCTCCTCTCCTGTGGAACCAACTACCAGTTTTAGTCCGTGAGGCAGACACCCTGTCTACTTTTAAGGCTAGGCTTAAAACTTTCATTTTTGATAAAGCTTATAGTTAGGGTGGCTCAGGTTATCCTGAGCTATCTCTATAGTTATGCTGCTATAGGCTTAGACTTTTGGAGGACATAGGGACCCCCATTTCATCATTCTGCTTCATTCTCTCTCTGTTCTCCTATTCTGCAGAATCTGTTAGTTCAATCTCTAACCTTCTGCTCTCTCTGCTTTTCCTCAGAGTAGCTTTGCCTCGTCTGTTCCTGTTTGGCTGTGACATCATCCTGGAAAAAAACATCAGCTGTGCTGCTTCTATCAACACCCTTGTTAATAGATGTTGGAGATCGGCCTGTTTTCCAGTGTGGTCCTGTTTCTCTGACCGTGACTGAGTGGATGTGCTCTCTTCGTCCTCTGGCATGGGAGCTGCCTTGGAGCTCGTCTGCCTGGCTGTGTGTTTCCTGGACGGGGCCGCCTTTTACAGCTGCTTTTTGTATCTCTGCTTCTGTCTCCTTGAACCCCAGTCGGCCTCGGCAGATGGCCGCTCACACTGAGCCTGGTTCTGCTGGAGGTTTCTTCCTGTTAAAAGGGAGTTTTTCCTCTCCACTGTCGCTACAAGCATGCTTAGTGTGGGGGATTGTATTTGAGTCAATGAGTCAATGCAATCAACTGGTTTTCCTTAGATAGAAAACTTTGTATCAATTTGACTGTATGATCTGGTTGAACTGTAAAGTGCCTTGAGATGACATGTGTTGTGAATTTGGCGCTATATAAATAAACTGAATTGAAATTGAATTGAATTAATCATGTCTCTTATATAATGAAAATGTGTAGAATGGCTTGAATATGATGAACATTTGATACAGGCAAAAAAAACGTACTGCTTGTATGGAAGAATCCATAGTTGCTGCTTTTAATGGTTTAGATGAGTTAAAGTAAAAAATAAAATCAAACATGTCAGAAAAAGGTTCTTTTCATACTTGAATTAGACTAACAGTTAGATTTTTGCTAAATTACATTTTTTTCTGTTGTATTGAAATATAATCAATAGCTATTTCTTTCCAAAGTACCGCTGAGACAACTAATTTAAGATGCATTGAAGTGCCTTCTATTGTTTTATCTTTTAAAAATAATTTATGTTCTACAGACGATAATAATATATATATATTTTTTGCAAATAATGAAATTATTTAATTTAGAAATTGGTATATGAATAACTAATTCCAAGTCTTCTAAGATTAAAGCAAAAAAATATCAACAGCCAACCCAGAGATGCTTCTAGGAAATAAGCCCTCTTGAAAGCTATGATTCAGGGATTTATAAAAGCAGTACCCTTCACAGTAATTGGCACCACTTGAGGCGATATCTTTAAACATCTTAAATTAATAAATAAGAACATTTCTGAGTAAAAAAATGAATGAAAAACCCCTTGATGAACAAGAAAAAAGGAAAGAAAAAGAAAAGGGAAAAAAAAAGTTTTTGTTCATACCCGATACTTCCCCATTAAATTTAATTTAGTTACTTACATTTCTTACAACTTTTCAACCAGATTTAACATTTTATTTAAATATATAAGACAAAAGTCTACATATGTAGGCGTGGGATGTTAGATGAAGATCACGGCATTGTTCTAGAAACAACGTTTAGTGAGAAATCCCTATTTACTCAATAAACAGGAAATAGAATTAGAAAATATATAAGAACAAGCTTCCTCTTTTGTATGGTACAGGCTGTCCCACAGGTCGGCATATGGCTGTTTTACCAGAGTTAGTTTCCTACTTTCAGATGTCCATCTCAACATGCAAAGAGCGAAAGCAACAACACATGTTGTCATGCCCTTAAGCTGTGCAGGTTTACGGTTGACAAACTTCATATGATACTAAGGTAGGGCTGGTATCTACATCCTCATAGCAGTGGTTTATTAAACTGAAATAACAGGAACATGAGATTCCCTGAGGCAGAAGGAATATTTCTTTGCCCCATGAAAAGTAACAAGAATTCAACTTCCTTTTTCCTCTTGTAATTTTCCACTTTCCATACCTATCCTGTTTTCTCTAAATTTCAGAAAAACCGGTTTACATTTAACTGTCTATTCGTTAATCAGTACTCTTTTCTTTGAAGATGTCCTCTAAAGATCCCCTAATAGAATCCTCTCATAGCTCCTCTGGCTGCTTTTTATATTTTGCTAAGGTTTCTACAAATACTTAAGCATTAATCACATGTTTGTCTCCAGTGATCCACCATGTTCTCTGTCTGTGACTATAAATTAAGAAAAAAACTATTATCAGCCAATACTGTTCTGTTCTCAGCCTTTCTTGGTAAACTCAACCATGAACAGTAAGATATCCCTCATATTGAATATTATTATAAAACAATGTCTTTATTAGCCACTACCTCTCCTCCTCCATGCTTGGACTCCCCCACCCCAAACTGGAAAGAATAATTCCTTCATTGACTTCACGATTAAAATTTTAAACCATTTATTTCTGTCGGTAACTGTTGCCTGCATGAGGATCTCACAATTAGAAACAAGACAGCATGAATTATGTAAGTTTTTAACATCGTTTTAATATAAAAAATGTACAACATTGAAAACATTACTCAGCTGCAGGAGTGCTAGCAGGATTCTTCACATTTTAGAAATTCATGTGGGAAAGATGGAGATTGTAGTTAAATCAGATATTCGCGATGTTAATCAATTCCCGTTAATGAATTTTTCAATTTATTAATTGGCAAGTAATTCTCCTTAGACTGACATTTTATGCAACACTAACTTATTTGAGTATAAGCATTTCAGTATTTATTTTTTTTATGGGTTTGTGCATTTTGCTTAGCTTTGTAAATGGGCAAACCAAGTTTTGGATGACACCTCCCAGCTCCTGAAGATCATTTTTTGAGTACTGCCATTGTTGAATCCTGACTATATTTACAACCAAGCAGGTCGAGGCATGTTTAACGAGAGAGCAAATATATTTCTTCACAGTTAGCTAAATATATCTAAGAAAATGCTGTTTGGCCACCAGCCACTGTGGATTTTACAATCAACCTGCAAACGTGACTGTTTAATAATTCATTCAAATGAGTCATTATAAATCTTCTTTAGTTTTAATTAGATCTTCCATTTACTTAATTAATTTGAGTTTTTAATGGTTCAAAGTAATGTAAAGTATTTATTTAGTCTTAGATTATATAGTCTGCCAATGGAGCTGTCTGTTTTAGTAGAATATTTATTAGCCACATTTTGTACTACTGTTAGGCTGCTTGGTGGCGCAGTTTATAGCACTGTTCCCTTATAGCAAGAAGGTTCTCAGTTCAATTCCCATCCCAGGATCTTTCTGCATGGAGTTTGCATGCTCTCTCTGTGCATGTGTGAATTCTCTCCAACTTCCTCCCAAAGTCCAAAACATGACTGTTAGGTAATTAACCTCTCTAAATTGTTCCTAGGTGTGAGCAGGTGTTGCATGGTTGTATGTCTATCTGTTGAGTTGACTGGTGACCTTATACCTTTCGCTCATAGACTGCCAGAGATAGGCATCGTGAGCCTGATGGAATAACTGGGAGAGGATGCATGGATGTACTACTGTCATCTACACAAATATAATCTATTTAAATTTACCTTTATGTCTGTTTTCTATATAAAAAAAACCTACACAAACCAATACTTTTTACCTCTCCTAACTTTTCCCACCTGAATTCTTTTCATACACACGTGCATTTAGAAAACACACATACACATGAATGTGCTTGTGCATGCACTTTAACACACATTTACACACAACTTTATTATTTTTCTTTCCAAAGGACACGTTTTTGGCTATTGCCATGTTAGCTGTTGATGTTTGCTTACTGAGTTGTGATGACTAGCCTACCTGATTGTGTTAATGCCGGCAAATACCACAATGTACACTATATTGCCAAAAGTATTTGCTCACCCATCCAAATTATTGGAATCAGGTGTTCCAATCACTTCCATGGCCACAGGTGTATAAATTCAAGCACCTAGGCATGCAGACTGTTTTTACAAACATTTGTGAAAGAATGGGTCGCTCTCAGGAGCTCAGTGAATTCCAGCGTGGAACTGTGATAGGATGCCACCTGTGCAACAAATCCAGTCGTGAAATTTCCTCGCTCCTAAATATTCCACAGTCAACTGTCAGCTGTATTATAAGAAAATGGAAGTGTTTGGGAACGACAGCAACTCAGCCACGAAGTGGTAGGCCACGTAAACTGACGGAGCGGGGTCAGCGGATGCTGACGCGCATAGTGCGAAGAGGTCGCCAACTTTCTGCAGAGTCAATCACTACAGACCTCCAAACTTCATGTGGCCTTCAGATTAGCTCAAGAACAGTGCGCAGAGAGCTTCATGGAATGGGTTTCCATGGTCGAGCAGCTGCATCCAAGCCATACATCACCAAGTGCAATGCAAAGCGTCGGATGCGGTGGTGTAAAGCACGCCGCCACTGGACTCTAGAGCAGTGGAGACGCGTTCTCTGGAGTGACGAATCGCGCTTCTCCATCTGGCAATCTGATGGACGGGTCTGGGTTTGGCGGTTGCCAGGAGAACGGTACTTGTCTGACTGCATTGTGCCAAGTGTAAAGTTTGTTGGAGGGGGGATTATGGTGTGGGGTTGTTTTTCAGGAGCTGGGCTTGGCCCCTTAGTTCCAGTGAAAGGAACTCTGAATGCTTCAGCATACCAAGACATTTTGGACAATTCCATGCTCCCAACTTTGTGGGAACAGTTTGGAGCTGGCCCCTTCCTCTTCCAACATGACTTTTCACCAGTGCACAAAGCAAGGTCCATAAAGACATGGATGACAGAGTCTGGTGTGGATGAACTTGACTGGCCTGCACAGAGTCCTGACCTCAACCCGATAGAACACCTTTGGGATGAATTAGAGCGGAGACTGAGAGCCAGGCCTTCTCGTCCAACATCAGTGTGCGACCTCACAAATGCGCTTCTGGAAGAATGGTCAAAAATTCCCATAAACACACTCCTAAACCTTGTGGACAGCCTTCCCAGAAGAGTTGAAGCTGTTCTAGCTGCAAAGGGTGGACCGACGTCATATTGAACCCTATGGATTAGGAACGGGATGTCACTTAAGCTCATATGTGAGTCAAGGCAGGTGAGCAAATACTTTTGGCAATATAGTGTAGCTTGAAGTCTGTCCTTAAATTTATTTTGGACATCCTGGACATGGTGAGGACTGTTCTGCCCTCTCCCCATCCATTGTCTCCAGCTGATCTGGTAACTACTCCCTGTATCAGAAAATTGTCTGATACGCTGTATCAGACAATTTTCGTGGGCATGTTTTTATACACAATCTAGTGCTGAAACCAAGATGATAGGTATGCAAAGTCAAATTGCTGGTTTAGTCCACCGACGTCTGCATCAGGTGTATATACAACAGCGGCGGCTGGCCAATAGAGGGCGCTAGGGCGCTGTCCCATCCATGCAATGATAAACATTCTATCTTCAATGACGAGTAAAGCTGTTTGTATTTTTTGCGTCGGATACTTGACATACTTCTGCCCTAGGCGCAAAATGTTTGCTCATTGACTCTTGTTACAAGTTATACATGCGCAGTAGCTTTGCTGCAATAAAGAGGTATAGATGAGCTGAGGGCGCACCAACGCTATTCCGCTGAAGTGACAGGAACTGTCTTCACAGTTGTTGTGCGGGTGATTGACAGGCCGAGTCGCGGGAGGGAAGCAAACATACCAAGAGAAGCTGAAGGTGACATTGTTTGGTCCTCATCGGCTGAAAATCTAAATTGGCTTGGCTAACTGCATGGAGCAAGGCTAACGCTTTATTTTGCTGCCTTGACTGCCTGACTCTTTTTCAAACATTTAGGGTCTGACCCTGCATTGACGGTAAAACTGATTTAAAGCACTTTTTAGAAAAGGCAATGAAGAATGCACAATCTGGGATTCACATGGAAAATAATATTATAACATTTCTAGGTGTTTGTTAATTTGCATAGTTGCTCTTAAATAATCACATTCTCTGAAAATAAACAGGTTTTATATATATATATAAAAAATATATATATAAAGTGACTAATAGCTTCTCCATTATTAAACTGATACATTATCTTTTTAGGTTTGTGACACAATATTGGACCATGCAAAACACATGGCTTTGTGAAGACCATGCCTTCACAAAGTCTCAGAAGGCCACAATTTCTGTTCAAAAAGAAAAAAATGTACATTAAGTTATTTTTTGTTTTTATAAAGTTTTTTCATAATGTTTTTAGTTGTTGGCATTCAAATAAATATACTGGTGTGATAACTTAGTATACATTTGTTTTTGTTTTTAGTATACGTCCATTTTGAATTTATAGCCCCCCTGGAGAAAACTCCACAAGCCACCACTGATGCACATGACAGATGTATTTAAGGTCTAGAGATTCCTGAGAAAATTAAGCTTTCAGTACTTGGCCATTAAATAAGCCTCACTACTGGAAAGCTGTTTGATGTAGAAAACAGCAACGTTATGACCATGCTACTGGAAAATGTTGTTGAGCAGATTGTAATGGTACCACTTGCAATGGCGTTATTGTGTGATTGATAAACAACACAACAATTTTCAATCAGTATTGTGACTTGTCTTACTGGCTACCCACCAACATGGCAGGTAGATTGACAATTTCACCAGCCAATCACAAAAATTGCCCGCTTTTGGCAGGTAAACCAGTGTACAGAAACTGAGTCAGAACCATGGAGCCAGATACAAATTGGAGATGCTTCTGATCTCGAATTGTTCTTCACTTTGGTAATGCAAGCAATGTTAACAATGGTTCTGTCCCTTCCCTTTTATGAAAACTTCTTTCAAATAATTTTTTTTGTGGTAATAATTAGTTCTAATTGTCTTCAGATGAATGTTCTGGTTTGCTGGATGCAATATCTGCCATTTTGCTCTCATGGTACACTGGCATACTTTTAAAAGCCTCTAGAAAGTTAGAAAGTACTAGGTCTGTAGTAGAGCCACAGTAAGCACTGGGAAAGTGAATTTACCTGGGTACATGTGTATGGAGACATCACCAGGGCTTTTAAAATTCCCAGGTTTTCTTAGTCTTCTGCTTATACAAGCAGAAGACTAAGCAATCAAGATGTAAAAGTTTCTTACATTTACATGACCCGAGAGAAGATTAGCAAACAAAGGGTGCTAAGAAAAGCATACTGTCTTGTTATTGCAGAGCATGACATTTCCAAGAAAGATGGGTCAAAGGTAAGAGAAGATCAGAAAACAAAGGGTGCTGAAAAAAGTCTACTGTCTTGTTAAAACTGAGAGTGACAAGTCCAAGAAAGATGAGGGAAAGGAGAGATAAAATCAGCCAAAAAAATGGTGCTCAGAAAAGCCTATTGTGCTTGTTATTGCAGAGTGTAACAGTTCCAGAAAGATAAAGGACAGATAAAAAAAAAATTCCACAGCACCTAATACTGGTCGCTAATCTGGTCACTGGTTATAGAGACTACAGTATGCCTTACTTTGGATCTAAGCTTTCTTTAAAGATGCAATCTTTACTCTTCCTCCAAGATCTAGATACAGGTATTCACAAACTGTAGCCCCCCAAATGCAGTCTGACGAACTAATGGCGAAGAGAAAGAACTGCTGGTACCCTTATACTTCTAATTCTTTGACAAAAGGATTCCAGCTGTGGAATTTGTCTATAAGTTTGTCAAGGTAAGGGGTTAATACTGCATTCTTATATTAAGAATATTCACCACTCTCCCCTTTATAGTCCTAGGGTCTGTTTCCCAAAGCAGGTTTAACAATATCAAATCTTCCACTCTGAATTGATCTAGCCCAGAGGTCATGGATTAGCGGACCAGGGTCCAAATCCGGACCCAGCTACTGGCTAATCTGGACCCAACCTGATTTAAAACATTTATAAATTACCGCATGGTGTTTGACGACAGTGTCTAAACGTCACTTGCACCGCTTCTCTTATTTGTATGGTAAAGTCATAAAGTTGTGATACAAATTAGCCAATGAGTGTCAGTCTGGGTTGCTGCTACTACCTACTTTTAGACACAGCAGGCAAACCTGTGGCAAGCTGGGCAATGGGAAAGAAGGAGAAGACAATGACAAAAAGAGCAGAAAAAGTGTGGACTGCCGGAACAAGCACGGTGAACTAGTAAAAAAAAAGTGAAATGGCGTGCTCAAAGACAAACCTGCACATTTTGAGTATGTCTGGCTCAACCTGCTGCTGTGAAGCAGGATTCTGCAAGATTGAACATAATCAAACATAAAAATCAATCCAGGCTCAAAATGAACACCTTGATATGTGCTTGAGAATGGCTTTGTTGCCAATCAAACCCAGATTTTAATCCTTGTGTCATGATGGGTTTTAGGTTCCTAACCCACATGCAGAACACACACGGAGTCAGGAGGAAAGTTTGACTGTTTATTGAGGAAACACGAAGTTATGACAGGTGTTGGAAACAGGTTCGGGGCTGGTAACACCGGTTCACTATCCAGAGTTTCAGGCTGAACGTCAGGGGGAGAGTACCGGTTGGGTCCAGAGACTGGGGATCTGTAGAGGGCTTAGCAGCGGCAGGAACTGGCTTCAGAGTTGTGAGGTTCAGACCTTGAGGGGATCTCCAAGCTCTCTCCAGAGAACTGGCTGGGAGACGCAGGTTGAGGTCTTCAGGTTTGGCTTCTCAGAGCAGGCAGGCTGGTTTCCAAACATGAGCTCCACTAGAGCTCCAGGTTTCGGTCAGGATCTTCCTAGAAGAGCAAGAGGACAAAACTGATCAGGATCTGGTTTAAGGTTTCAGAAGAGTCAGAGAGTTTGGCAGGTTGGTTGGCTACCGTGACTCATTAAACACTCTGGCACTGAAGGGAAGCTCAGCCGCTGCTTATAAAGCTGGTCTCCTGATGACTGATGGATTGGGGTGTGGTCCTCAGCTTAGCTCCAGGAGACCAAGGGGCACACTCTGCTGGAGGAAGGTGGACAGACCTCCAGATCCCAACACCTTGCAGGGCAGCCTAAAGCCCACTTTTCTCATTAAGCCATAAAAAAAAAAAAAAAAAAACGCTAGTTCAGGTGTTTTATAGAAAAGAGTGAGTCAGGAAATTGTCTATATACCAAACGAAAGATTGTTTTTCTCTACTTCAAAAACAACATCTATTTCAAAATGGATTTTATTTCAGTGTTAAATGCTGTTTTAAGTAATGGATTATAATTAAAAATGTCTCCGGACCTTTTCTGGTTGTTGATTTTCTTTATTCGGACCGCACTGATTTTTGATTGGTTACCCCTGATCTATCCTAAGGTTGGAAACAGTGTCACAACAACTGCTGTCAGTCCGTTTAATTAACTCTGAGTAGGTCCAGAGTGGAACATGTGCGTAACAAGTATGAAAAGTCATTATCAGTGGAGCCCCAATTCAACAGCAACAGGAAGTGCAAATTTCACCCCACTGGAACTAAAGATTTTAGTGCAGTGATGAAAAAAATAAATGGAGAATGTGTTTAAAAGACAGAGAAACAGCACTACAGCTGCAAATGAGAGAAAGATGGCAAGGGACAAGGTTGCTGCTCAAGTTAATATGAAGTAATGCGTAAGTTTATATGAAGTTAAAAGTACTTTTCTCTGTGTTGTACCATTTGTAGATTGCTTAAAAACTAGGTAACAAGTTATATTTATTCAGTTACATTGTAAACTGTAGAACTTAAACAATTTTAAAGAGGTTGTTATGACCATGGGCAGTAAGTCTTTTTCTGCATCTGTTTTTCTGTTGGAGGTTTCTACCTGTTTCTTCCTCTCCATTGTCGCTTAAAGCATGCTTTATGTGACGGTTTGCTTTGAGTCAATAAGTCGATCAAAATTAGCTAGCTTTGTCATGGTTCAGAACAGAGGAACCCAGTATTCAGGGCAAACCAGACAGGGGGATAACTCAAAAAGCGTTTATTTAAGACCGGATCTGCAGATGTGCAATTGCAGCGGCTAGAGCATCAGAGCAGGGAAACTTCTGGCAGAGAAAGCACAGGTTAGTGACGACGTAAATCTAACGGAGGAAGATTATAAATGTGAGTCACTAACCTGGTTTACAAGTTCAGTCCATGCCCAGAGAGTGAGGTAGGATGCTAGCCGGTGGCTGCCAACAAGATGTGGTGGGGGCGACCAGAGTGTCCCAGATTCTGCAGCTCCGGAGAACAAGCAGGAGCCAAGTCAGGTAAATAGATCAGAACAGGAACAGGCAGGCTCAGGGGTGCAGGAGTCCGAAGACAGTTCAGGCAATACTTTCAGACGGGAGAAGGCAGGCTCAGTGGTTGAGAGGCAGAACAGGTCAGGATCAGGAAATCAGAAACACCAAGGAACTCTAAAAACACTTTCAACAGTGGCTTGAGAGAACAAGAGTAATCTGGCCTTGAAGACTGGATGCAAACAGCTTAAAAAGAGGCAGCAGCAGGTGGATCAGATGAAAGGTAATGAGAAACCATTGCAGAATTGGAAAGGTGAATGAAATGAATAATTAAGCCAGTCATCAGTGCCAAGATCATGACAGGTTTTCCTTACATAGAAAACTCTGAAGCAGTCTGACTGTATGATGTGGTTCAATTATCTCTGTAAAGTGGCTTGAGATGGTATGCATTGTGAATTGGCGCTATATAAATAAAGTGAATTGTGTCAATTTCTTTAAAAGTTACTTTCTAACTTTTATTTTCTTGAGTAGTAATATGATGAAGTAGTGCTCCTCTTACTTAAGTACAATTTTTGGGTACTCTACCCACCTCTTGTCAGAACTGTGATAATAAAGGTTCTAAAGTACTTCTTTGCCAGCAGAAACTAAATTTCAGAAAAACAAAATTATACTGGTAAGAATTGCGTTTTATTTACCTAGAAGCGGTGATGACATCAGAGGTGTTCTGATGGTGTTTGATGCCTTGTTTTTAGGTGTACTTTTGGTTGGTCTTTTTTATCCATATTTTTAAAAAACGTAGCCCGTGTTCTGTAGCTGCTTCTTTTCCTATTTTTATCACAGTCATAAACAATCTCATTAAAAGCCCGAAAAGCAAAATGAAGTGGATTCCTCCTATTCATGCAAGAATTGCAGGAAAAAGCAAACAGTTTTAACTCTAGAGCTGTTCCAGTTAAATTATCATTTTTGCCTTAATAAATCAAATCCAAAACTACAGGAATCACAGCCTTTTTGTGTATCTGCAGGGGCCATAGGGAGAAAATAGATAATTTACTGATGGGCAAGCCTGCAATAAAAAGGATAAAATTACTTTAAATAGGTAGTTTGGAAAAATGTGTTATGTATTTGTCTTTTTTGTATTATTAGCAAGGTTGAAGTCTGTTACACAATGAAATAAACAGTTACACTTCTATATATTACACTTCAAACTTCAGGTTTTTTGGATTGGCACATACAGTGTTCTTCAATATAATTGATTACACGGTAAATTCCCTCTTCCAAAAATAACCGAATGGGGCAAGCCCTATAGAACATAAAACACAACCAGGAAAATGCTAAAAAAAAAAAAAAATACATGACCATAAAATTAAAAACCACGCCCTAATAACTCTGGATTTTGAAATACATTTAACTGCTAACTGCCGAAAGGCCATTGTTGCACCCCTCCTACCAGACTCACTTCAAGGAAACCCTACAACACAGTTGAGGGAGAGGGAAACATCATTTAAGCAAAGCTACACAGTGGAGTAGTAGAAACAAGTCATTTCTAGGAGGTAGATTGTTGAAACAAGAGCCTAAATTGAATTAGAATAGAAATCCCTTGAATTATAACTTCCTTAAAGTATACCAATATGTGCTGCCACGAATCATTCTTTGTAGTGCATCAAAAAGCCTACGAACATAAGAACAGGTACCTTCATTGCGCTTAAAATCTTAAGGGTATGATAAGCATGTCATAAAGCTGTCATCATAAGTTATTCGAAGGTAGGCAGAGGTGAGTCTTTGTAGATACGCTATCACTGTAGTCTCAGGTCAATATAGTGAGATTTATTCTGGTCATTTGCACGGCTGTCCTCCCTTAAGTATTCCAGTGGTTGACTGCTCTGTTAAAGTCTTAAAAGGCAATCCAATTTTATTTGTATAGCACAATTCAAGGACAATTCAAAGTGCTTTACATAAATTAAACAATAAAATATAAAAGCAGCAGAAGCTGGAGCAGAAAAGCAAATAAAGACGAAAACATAATAAAAACCGGTAGTGAAAAAACAAAACAGTTGGACCACACAATTAAACTAGTAATACATCAGTTAACAGTTTAACTTCAAAGGCATCTCTAAACAAATTGGTGTTAAACTTTGACTTAAAAGAACTCAAGCTTTCAGCACTTTTACTGTCTTCTGGGAATTTCTTCCAGATAAGTGGAGCATAGGAGCAAAATTCTGCTTCCCCATGTTTGGTTTTAGTTCTGGGTGTAAAGATCAGGTTAGAACTGGAAGACCTTAGTAGTCTTGGAGGTTAATACGCTGACAACAAATCTGTTATGGGTGTGCTAACTCTGGATCTCTCCTCCTTTGGTCGGAAGATTATTACCTCAGTTTTGTTTATATTCAGTCAGAGAAAATTATCCACATATTGATCTGTTCTAATCATCTAGCCAACGCTCATGGGTTCATTGTGATGTAAAGCTGTTTGTTGTCTGCATAGTTATAGTAACTGATCTTGTTGTCTGCTATAACCTGAGCTAAGGGGAGCATGTAGATGTTGAATAATAAGAGCCCCAGAAGGGAGCCTAGAGGAACCCCGCACGGGATCTTTCTGGTGTCTGGCTTAAAGTTCCCTACTGACACATAAAAGCCCCTGTCCTTCATGTAGAATTTAAACCAGTCCAGTGCAGTACCAGAGAGGCAGGCCCCGTTTTCCAGGCACTCTAATAAAATTAAATGATCAACAGTATCAAACACTTCACCAAGCTCCTTTAATACCTTTAACAGAGTTTATTCTAACTGGAGATAGTATTGGTACTGGAGCTGATGTTAATTTACAGAGTGCTCTTTTAATACTTTGTATTTTCTCAGTGGAGAAATTTGCAAAGTCTTTGCAGGTCTTTTTAAGATTGGAGTTCACTTCCCATGGAGATAGGAGGATTTGTTAACCTGTCCACCGAGACTAAAAAAAGTATCAGCATTGTAAATGTTATTGTTGATAATCACAGGGAAGATATATTCTTTGTATCTTTTAGTTGTAAATTATTTTGTAAAGTTTCTCTTTATAGATTTCAAAGTGAACTTGGAATCAATTTTTTTGTTACCATTATTCCGTTTTTCTGCAGTCTGTCTTTTCTTTTCCCACTGCCGGAGCATTTCTCCATAGAGATTTCATCTTCTCAGAGACAACTTTCCCTTTAACTGGAATAGTGGAATCAATGATGCAACTTTAAAATGGAAATTATCAACCTCCTTATCTACTGAGTTACAGGGTAAAGTGTAGGCAGAATAATAAGCCTGGGTAAAGTTTTCAATTGTACTGGCCATGATAACAACACTTTTATCCAGTCTTGTCCCATCAAAAAAACTCACATTCATGACTTGTTATGTTTTCCTCATGAAAGATCCATGTTCAGCTCGTAAGTTCTCATCATCGTCATGAAAAAGTTAATGATATAATTTTGTCATCGTCATTGTTTATGAAAACAACACTGGATCTCAGCGATGTTCTAGAGATAAAGTCAGCTGGAAGTTATTTTTATTTCCCATTGAAGAGAAAAATACATTAGAAGAACTTGGGAATAACTTTGCTGGTAAAAGGTAAAAACAAATATTTAGTATGCTTCAGCCACTTGTCTGTTTTTGTTTTTATTAAGTCTTGTTTTTCATATTTAGAGAAATGGAAGAGACTCCTCGATAAAACATACAGGCCAGTATAGATTTTAAAAAATGTTAGCTTCCTCCTTTATTGCTAAATTTTTTTATCCTTACCCTAACTGCCATAATTTCATAAAAACCTGTTTACAGTTAACAGTCTTTTCATGAACCAGTACTCTGCTTCTTTGTTGATAGTGCTCATTGGAGGAGTCCCATTAATATATCCTCTAAGAAGCTTCTCACAGTTTCTCTAGCTAGATTTTGCTATGACCTATACTTTACCATATACTTATAATTAATATGATAAGAACAATACAATGAAATATGACATGTGGTTATCATTCTCTGTCCTTTGGTCCGATGCCTGGGATTGTTGAAGTGATGGGATTGAGTTGAGCAAGATAACCTTCAGAACTTGGTTCCACCAGCAAAAGCCAGAGTAACTAAAGAAGTGGAGTGTACAAAGATGTTTCTATACATAAAATTGTCACATAATTAAGTAAGCAAAAAAAAATATATATATATACCACAAAATGTCAGCTGTTTAGTCAGCTAATGTATTAATAAGGAACACATTAAGTTTGTGGTAGATAGCACTGTAACTAATCCATTGGTAAAATTCAGTAAGGTGTTAATCATTACTGTGCTATAAACAGATTCATTATTCATTACTTAATGTGTAAAAATAAGGAATAGATAGTGAAAGCATACAGTCCTACTAATTGTGGCAGGAAGAGGTATAGGCTGCACCTGCTGGCGGGGTGATTGCAAGTGGGCCAATAGCGCCAGAGGGCGCTCAGTATAAAAGCAGAGGTGAGCTCCAGTCTGAGACTCGTTGTTTGCTGTGGGCACGTCGCGCACCGCGCTTCCGTGTTGAGCCGTCTGTGCGCAGAGTACAGAAACGTACGGGCGTATTTACCTCCACGTTTGATCGTGGGTGAGGTGGTTCCTGCAATAAGAGCCGACATTTGAGCGTTCCCATTTGGGTACAAGTGAGGAGAGCTTGGCCTGATCGGAATCTCCACGGATCATCACACTTAATGCTGCTGCTTTGTTTGGACTGAATTACCGCTTACTTAGCAGTCAAGCTCGGCGTGTGGGACACGCCCCCCACCCCTCTTCCGACATCAGGACAAGGAGAGGCTGATCGCACTGATTTCGGATTGACTTGGGCCAGATTGCTCATTTTGTTGTGCTTGTCAAGCACAAGGACTTTTGATGGTTTTATCTACATATTTTTATCTTTTATTGCCTGTATTTTAACGATTGATTTTTTTTCTTTCTATTTTCTTTAGACCGCCGGTGGTGCGCTCGGGTCTGGATGCGGCGTCCCTTTTTGGTGTGATTGCAGTGATTAGCATCAATAGGTGGAGGGAATAACAGAGAGTGGGTGACTTCACGGGTGTTTGCTTTGATTTCTTTGTTTTGGAGCCTACCATCCAGGACCCGACTGTACCCACCGGTAAGCCTAGTTGGATCTATTTTGTGAATTTTCTTTTGTTCAGATACAGGTATTTATTTTTTTTATTTTATTCTTTGTAATAAATTATTATTGTCTTGAAACTTGTCTCTTGCTCATTGCAAAACCGGACCTGCGTCCCTTTATTAATTCCTGGGTGAAAACCCCAGGTGGCGTGGTTGGCAACACTTAAAATTGTATAGTCCAAGCCCCTGAATGCCACATTTGGCGTTGCTGGTAGGATTAGGAGAGTTTACAGCCGGTGGAGCTTCACCTGCTGGTCTGGGAAGACGGTTAATGTTAGAATGCTGGCCTGCAGTTGTCCTTGCTGACCGCCGCAAAACTGGTTCACTGTCAGCCCTAGACGGACCAGGTGAATGACCAGAAGATGCTACTCCCCCATGAGTAACAATGCCTGATGGACCTGGCAACTGAGGTAGTGGATCCCCTGACTGAAAAGGTTGGTTAGCCTGCACCACTGTTGGAGCAGGAGGATTGCTACTCACCAAAACATACATATCCTCATCACCTGACATCTCATCTTCAAAGCGATGATCACCAAGTGGTGAGCTGGGACCAATGGCACCTTCTCCAGACTCTTCTACCACCGCCTTTAACAGTATGCGATTAACATTTCTGGTTTTAGCTAGATCAGTTACAGGTGCTATAGTATACACTGAACCTCCCTCACTGGGCTCTCTGAGGACTTTATACTTTACTGGGCCGTATAGGTCATGGATCTTATGACGTCCTCGTGGGGTAAAGTCCCTTAGCCACACTAGCTGACCAACCTTCAGGGGAGCATGTTGAACTCGTTGGTCATGGTGACTCTTGCGGCGCTCCGCTGCCACCCTCAACCTATCACGAGCACCCTGAAGGTTGGTCAGCTAGTGTGGCTAAGGGACTTTACCCCACGAGGACGTCATAAGATCCATGACCTATACGGCCCAGTAAAGTATAAAGTCCTCAGAGAGCCCAGTGAGGGAGGTTCAGTGTATACTATAGCACCTGTAACTGATCTAGCTAAAACCAGAAATGTTAATCGCATACTGTTAAAGGCGGTGGTAGAAGAGTCTGGAGAAGGTGCCATTGGTCCCAGCTCACCACTTGGTGATCATCGCTTTGAAGATGAGATGTCAGGTGATGAGGATATGTATGTTTTGGTGAGTAGCAATCCTCCTGCTCCAACAGTGGTGCAGGCTAACCAACCTTTTCAGTCAGGGGATCCACTACCTCAGTTGCCAGGTCCATCAGGCATTGTTACTCATGGGGGAGTAGCATCTTCTGGTCATTCACCTGGTCCGTCTAGGGCTGACAGTGAACCAGTTTTGCGGCGGTCAGCAAGGACAACTGCAGGCCAGCATTCTAATATTAACCGTCTTCCCAGACCAGCAGGTGAAGCCTATACCTCTTCCTGCCACATTCTACCCCCCCTTTTGTGTCGTTGTCCCGACGACTCAATTCCATGGTCTAAATAGGACAAAAATAGAGTTAGCTGTAGGATCAGGAGAGTTTACAGCCGGTGGAGCTTCACCTGCTGGTCTGGGAAGACGGTTAATATTAGAATGCTGGCCTGCAGTTGTCCTTGCTGACCGCCGCAAAACTGGTTCACTGTCAGCCCTAGACGGACCAGGTGAATGACCAGAAGATGCTACTCCCCCATGAGTAACAATGCCTGATGGACCTGGCAACTGAGGTAGTGGATCCCCTGACTGAAAAGGTTGGTTAGCCTGCACCACTGTTGGAGCAGGAGGATTGCTACTCACCAAAACATACATATCCTCATCACCTGACATCTCATCTTCAAAGCGATGATCACCAAGTGGTGAGCTGGGACCAATGGCACCTTCTCCAGACTCTTCTACCACCGCCTTTAACAGTATGCGATTAACATTTCTGGTTTTAGCTAGATCAGTTACAGGTGCTATAGTATACACTGAACCTCCCTCACTGGGCTCTCTGAGGACTTTATACTTTACTGGGCCGTATAGGTCATGGATCTTATGACGTCCTCGTGGGGTAAAGTCCCTTAGCCACACTAGCTGACCAACCTTCAGGGGAGCATGTTGAACTCGTTGGTCATGGTGACTCTTGCGGCGCTCCGCTGCCACCCTCAACCTATCACGAGCACCCTGAAGGTTGGTCAGCTAGTGTGGCTAAGGGACTTTACCCCACGAGGACGTCATAAGATCCATGACCTATACGGCCCAGTAAAGTATAAAGTCCTCAGAGAGCCCAGTGAGGGAGGTTCAGTGTATACTATAGCACCTGTAACTGATCTAGCTAAAACCAGAAATGTTAATCGCATACTGTTAAAGGCGGTGGTAGAAGAGTCTGGAGAAGGTGCCATTGGTCCCAGCTCACCACTTGGTGATCATCGCTTTGAAGATGAGATGTCAGGTGATGAGGATATGTATGTTTTGGTGAGTAGCAATCCTCCTGCTCCAACAGTGGTGCAGGCTAACCAACCTTTTCAGTCAGGGGATCCACTACCTCAGTTGCCAGGTCCATCAGGCATTGTTACTCATGGGGGAGTAGCATCTTCTGGTCATTCACCTGGTCCGTCTAGGGCTGACAGTGAACCAGTTTTGCGGCGGTCAGCAAGGACAACTGCAGGCCAGCATTCTAATATTAACCGTCTTCCCAGACCAGCAGGTGAAGCCTATACCTCTTCCTGCCACATTCTACCCCCCCTTTTGTGTCGTTGTCCCGACCACTCAATTCCATGGTCTAAATAGGACAAAAATAGAGTTAGCTGTAGGATCAGGAGAGTTTACAGCCGGTGGAGCTTCACCTGCTGGTCTGGGAAGACGGTTAATATTAGAATGCTGGCCTGCAGTTGTCCTTGCTGACCGCCGCAAAACTGGTTCACTGTCAGCCCTAGACGGACCAGGTGAATGACCAGAAGATGCTACTCCCCCATGAGTAACAATGCCTGATGGACCTGGCAACTGAGGTAGTGGATCCCCTGACTGAAAAGGTTGGTTAGCCTGCACCACTGTTGGAGCAGGAGGATTGCTACTCACCAAAACATACATATCCTCAACACCTGACATCTCATCTTCAAAGCGATGATCACCAAGTGGTGAGCTGGGACCAATGGCACCTTCTCCAGACTCTTCTACCACCGCCTTTAACAGTATGCGATTAACATTTCTGGTTTTAGCTAGATCAGTTACAGGTGCTATAGTATACACTGAACCTCCCTCACTGGGCTCTCTGAGGACTTTATACTTTACTGGGCCGTATAGGTCATGGATCTTATGACGTCCTCGTGGGGTAAAGTCCCTTAGCCACACTAGCTGACCAACCTTCAGGGGAGCATGTTGAACTCGTTGGTCATGGTGACTCTTGCGGCGCTCCGCTGCCACCCTCAACCTATCACGAGCACCCTGAAAAGCTACCTGAAGGCGGGCCTGATGCTCCTGAATCCAATCATGGACACTTCCAGCCACAGGTTCCTGAACTCTTCCTAAAAGGAAGTCAGCCGGCAGCCGAGGTTCCTGTCCAAACATCAAGAAAAAGGGTGATTCACCGGTCGCCTGATGGGGTGTGGTGTTGTAAGCATACAAAACATGTGGCAAACATGAGCTCCAGTCTCTTTTACGAGAGGGAGGCAAGGTTCGCAGTATGGTGTGCAGAGCTGCCTTCAAGGGGTGATTAGTTCACACAACACCTCTGAACTGAGTCAACTGAGGAGCATGTTGCAGCAACAGCAGTCACAGCTTGATCAACTTACCCAGAGTATAGCTCGCTTGCAAAAACCCAGCCAGCAGGGCCGTTCTCGGGACTCCATTATCTGTAGACGTTGCCAGAAAGCTGGTCATTTTGCTAGGGATTGTGATGGGGTTCGGGTTCCGGTACGAGCTTCTGAGAAATCACCTCAGGCGGCGGAAAACTCTCTCCCACCGAGTCGCTGAGCCACGATTCGGGTGGGGTAGTTATCGGCTCTAGCGGTGGGGTTTTTCAGGAAGGTTCTAATCTGGTGTCATCGTGTCCACACATGGCTGTGAGCATGGGTGGAGTCAAAGTTCCTTGTTTGGTGGACACTGGCTCTATGGTGTCTACAGTTACCGAGAGTTTTTTTACTCAATATTTTGAGTTGTGGGGTCAGGAGAAACTGCAGTCTTGTCATTGGCTTCAGCTTAGAGCTGCCAATGGCCTTGCTATTCCCTACATAGGCTATTTGGAGCTGGATATTGAACTTTGTGGTAAGATGGTTCCTCAGTGTGGGGTATTGGTGGTCAAAGATCCTCCTTGTGGCGTATCATCACAGGCTCCCGGTGTTTTGGGGATGAATGTGATTAGTCGCTGTTATGGTGAGCTTTTTAAGCATCATGGTTCAACTTTGTTTAACTCACCTGCTGTTTCCAGAGCTCCAGAGTCCATTAAACAGGCCCTCCATAGATGCCATCATGCCACCACTCAACCTCCAGATGACGGTAAAGTAAAAGTGTGTGGTAAGAAGGCTCACTATATTCCTGGTGGCACACTGAAAACTATACCAGCCACTTGTTCAGAGAGCTATTCAGGTAAAGCTGTTTTGTTTGAGTCTTTGGATTCCAGCCTTCCTGCTGGGCTCCTTATTTCACCTTCTTTGGTCCAGGTCACAAGGGGAACTGCTTATATCCCCATTGTGAATGTGGGAATCACAGATGTGGTTTTACACCCTCGTACCTGTATTGGTACATTGAGTTCTGTTCATGTTGTCAGCTTACCTGCAGGTGTCCAAGCAGTATCGTCAGAAATTGCCTCTATGGGAGAGAAAATTGTTGCTCCTTCAGTCCATGAGCAAATAGATGCATTGGAGGTGACTGGACTGTCAGCTGAGGAACAGGGTCGGGTAAGAGCTTTACTTAAGGATTATAGCTCAGTCTTTTCTGCACATGATGGCGATTTGGGGTGTACTAATTTAGTCACCCATGATATCCCTCTTTTGGATGACACACCAGTTAAACAGCGTTACAGACGCATACCTCCTTCTGAGTATGAGGCAGCTAAAGAACATATTCACAAATTGCTAGAGGCACAAGTAATTAAGGAAAGCAGCAGCCCATATGCTAGTCCTATTGTGCTGGTTAAAAAGAAGGATGGGACTTTGCGCATGTGTGTTGATTATAGGCAATTGAATGCTAAAACCAGAAAAGATGCCTTTCCCCTTCCTCGTATAGAGGAGTCCTTGGATGCATTAGGTGGGGCACGCTGGTTTTCCACGTTGGATTTGGTGAGTGGATATAATCAGGTGCCAGTATCGGAGGCAGATCAGCCTAAAACCGCATTTTGCACTCCATTTGGCCTCTTTGAATGGACTCGTATGCCCTTTGGCCTCTGCAATGCACCCAGCACCTTCCAAAGGTTGATGCAGCGGCTATTTGGTGACCAGCAGTGTAAAAGTCTTCTGTTGTACCTGGATGACATTGTTGTCTTTTCCTCCACATTCCAACAACACCTGGAGAGGCTGGAGGTGGTTTTGAGTCGGCTTCAGGGAGAAGGTCTTAAAGTAAAGTTAAATAAATGTGCATTCTTTAAGCCAGAGGTGCATTATCTGGGACATGTCATCTCCGCGGAGGGTGTTGCAACTGACCCCAGTAAGACGGAAGTGGTTGCCAACTGGCAGCCCCCCACCACAGTTTCTGGGCTGCGATCATTTTTAGGGTTTGCTAGCTATTATCGCCGCTTTGTGGAGGGCTTTGCAAAGCTAGCTGCCCCTCTTCACAGGTTGGTTGCAGAACTAGGGGGCACCAGGTCAAGGAAGCAGAGTGACCAGAGCACCATACCTGGTTGGACAGAGGACTGTCAACGTAGTTTTGACGAACTGAAAGCCAGATTGACAACTGCACCAGTATTGGGTTATGCAGATTTTTCACTTCCTTTCATTTTGGAGGTAGATGCAAGTTATGGTGGTTTGGGAGCAGTGCTTTCACAAGAACAAGGAGGCAGGGTGAGGCCCATAGCTTATGCAAGCCGTGGGTTAAGACCTACAGAACGCAACATGCTGAATTATAGCTCCATGAAGCTGGAGTTTTTAGCACTTAAATGGGCTATGACTGAAAAATTCCGGGATTACCTTTTGGGCCATAAATGTGTTGTCTTCACTGACAATAATCCATTGAGCCATTTGGCTTCGGCCAATTTGGGAGCAACGGAGCAGCGTTGGGCTGCCCAGCTGGCTTTATTTGACTTTGAACTCAAATATCGTTCTGGCAGAACTAACAGGAATGCTGATGCTTTATCAAGACAGCATCCTGTTGGTGTACAAGATTTGGAAATTATGGTTCCTGGTACAGCTCTCCCTGAGCCCTTGAGAGAGGTTCTTCAAGGGAAGAAAAGGGAGGTTACTCAAGAGGCTGTTATGGCCTTGCCTAACCATACCATCTCTGAAATCAGTGTTTTCCAGCAAGCTGACCCAACCATCCAGGAGTTCTTGGTTTTCTGGAGGCGGAAACGGCGTCCAACTGCAGATGAACGGCAGCAGGTATCTCAGCAGGTCCTGGTGCTACTTAGACAATGGGACAAGCTAGTGGAGGAGGATGGTGTTTTGTACCGGCAAGTGTTCAAACCTGCTGGCGGTGAGTTAATTTTACAGTTGGTGTTGCCAATTTGTTTGAGGGAGGACACATTAAAACAAGTTCACCAGGAGCATGGCCACCAAGGGGTGGGGCGAACATTAGAACTCCTACGCCAACGCTGGTACTGGCCAGGTATGGCCGCAGAAGTGGCACATTGGTGTCAGAACTGTGAAAGATGCCAGGTAGCAAAACAGTCTCAGCCACAAGCTCGTACATTTATGGGACATTTGTTAGCGTCACGACCTAATGAAGTTTTAGCTATTGATTTCACAATGTTGGAACCTACAAGCAAGGGACTTGAGAATGTGCTGGTCATGACTGATGTGTTTAGTAAATACACCCTTGCTTTTCCCACCCGAGACCAGCGTGCTTCAACTGTCGCCCAGGTCTTGGTGAGGGAGTGGTTTTTCAAGTTTGGCATACCTGTCCGAATACATTCGGATCAGGGTCGTAGTTTTGAAAGTCTGCTCATTCAACAGTTGTGCCAGTTGTATGGCATTGAAAAATCACGCACCACACCATATCATCCAGCCGGTAATGGTCAGTGTGAACGGTTTAACCGTACCCTTCATGACCTGCTGCGAACCTTGCCTCCCTCTCGTAAAAGAGACTGGAGCTCATGTTTGCCACATGTTTTGTATGCTTACAACACCACACCCCATCAGGCGACCGGTGAATCACCCTTTTTCTTGATGTTTGGACAGGAACCTCGGCTGCCGGCTGACTTCCTTTTAGGAAGAGTTCAGGAACCTGTGGCTGGAAGTGTCCATGATTGGATTCAGGAGCATCAGGCCCGCCTTCAGGTAGCTTTTCAGGGTGCTCGTGATAGGTTGAGGGTGGCAGCGGAGCGCCGCAAGAGTCACCATGACCAACGAGTTCAACATGCTCCCCTGAAGGTTGGTCAGCTAGTGTGGCTAAGGGACTTTACCCCACGAGGACGTCATAAGATCCATGACCTATACGGCCCAGTAAAGTATAAAGTCCTCAGAGAGCCCAGTGAGGGAGGTTCAGTGTATACTATAGCACCTGTAACTGATCTAGCTAAAACCAGAAATGTTAATCGCATACTGTTAAAGGCGGTGGTAGAAGAGTCTGGAGAAGGTGCCATTGGTCCCAGCTCACCACTTGGTGATCATCGCTTTGAAGATGAGATGTCAGGTGATGAGGATATGTATGTTTTGGTGAGTAGCAATCCTCCTGCTCCAACAGTGGTGCAGGCTAACCAACCTTTTCAGTCAGGGGATCCACTACCTCAGTTGCCAGGTCCATCAGGCATTGTTACTCATGGGGGAGTAGCATCTTCTGGTCATTCACCTGGTCCGTCTAGGGCTGACAGTGAACCAGTTTTGCGGCGGTCAGCAAGGACAACTGCAGGCCAGCATTCTAATATTAACCGTCTTCCCAGACCAGCAGGTGAAGCTCCATCGGCTGTAAACTCTCCTGATCCTACAGCTAACTCTATTTTTGTCCTATTTAGACCATGGAATTGAGTCGTCGGGACAACGACACAAAAGGGGGGGTAGAATGTGGCAGGAAGAGGTATAGGCTGCACCTGCTGGCGGGGTGATTGCAAGTGGGCCAATAGCGCCAGAGGGCGCTCAGTATAAAAGCCGAGGTGAGCTCCAGTCTGAGACTCGTTGTTTGCTGTGGACACGTCGCGCACCGCGCTTCCGTGTTGAGCCGTCTGTGCGCAGAGTACAGGTGAGGTTGGCTGGCTGCGTACTTATAACTGCTTGTACATTGTAGTCATAGAGCCTTTTATCAGCAGAAACGTACGGGCGTATTTACCTCCACGTTTGATCGTGGGTGAGGTGGTTCCTGCAATAAGAGCCGACATTTGAGCGTTCCCATTTGGGTACAAGTGAGGAGAGCTTGGCCTGATCGGTAGGTGGACTCGGTGACAAATCTTGTGATTTATTCCTTTGTTTTAAACTATTATTGTTGTTTAGGAATCTCCACGGATCATCACACTTAATGCTGCTGCTTTGTTTGGACTGAATTACCGCTTACTTAGCGGTCAAGCTCGGCGTGTGGGACACGCCCCCCACCCCTCTTCCGACATCAGGACAAGGAGAGGCTGATCGCACTGATTTCGGATTGACTTGGGCCAGATTGCTCATTTTGTTGTGCTTGTCAAGCACAAGGACTTTTGATGGTTTTATCTACATATTTTTATCTTTTATTGCCTGTATTTTAACGATTGATTTTTTTTCTTTCTATTTTCTTTAGACCGCCGGTGGTGCGCTCGGGTCTGGATGCGGCGTCCCTTTTTGGTGTGATTGCAGTGATTAGCATCAATAGGTGGAGGGAATAACAGAGAGTGGGTGACTTCACGGGTGTTTGCTTTGATTTCTTTGTTTTGGAGCCTACCATCCAGGACCCGACTGTACCCACCGGTAAGCCTAGTTGGATCTATTTTGTGAATTTTCTTTTGTTCAGATACAGGTATTTATTTTTTTTTTTTATTTTATTCTTTGTAATAAATTATTATTGTCTTGAAACTTGTCTCTTGCTCATTGCAAAACCGGACCTGCGTCCCTTTATTAATTCCTGGGTGAAAACCCCAGGTGGCGTGGTTGGCAACACTTAAAATTGTATAGTCCAAGCCCCTGAATGCCACATAATTTTTTTTCTTTCTGATGTAGTGAAACCCGTTTCATTTTACGGCAACGTAAACTTTAACTTCATACCTATTTTATAGCCAATTGTAGGCCATCAGCGTAAAAAATAAAAAGTTCTGAAACATATTGTAATTTTATTATAAACAAAAAAACATCTACAAAATCTTATTACTACTCACTTGTCAAACCACAGATACCTAAAAAGTCCAGGTTAGTTTTCAGTGTTTTCCAATTTGTAGTCCTTTAAATTAATTATTTAATTTATAATTAATACCAAACACCAAATATTCCATGATTGATCTTGTATTTGTGTACAAAGGTCTAATAACAAGAATGTTATCAAAATTCTTCAACAGTTTAGATTACAAAAATTAATAGCGTAGTTACCTTTGCTAGTACCTAGTGTCATGTTCGGCTGAACGTATTTAGCCCACATGCAGAACACACACGGCAACAGGGATCAGTTAACTGTTTATTGATAGAGAGAAAATGGAAGCAACGGAGTCGACGGGGAAGCCACAGCACCGGGACCCGTTCGACTTCTGAAAGGAGAAGTAGGTGACTAGCCGGAAAGGGCGATCAGGCAAAAATGAACAGAGGAACGTGAGCTTACCACCGGACGCAGCAACCTAACCGGGGGAGGACGGAGCGGACTCAGGCTCTGATCGATGGAGCTGGTGGCGGGTGTCTCAGTGACAGGTGAGGCTCGGGCTTGAGGGTGACAGAGCTGCGCTGACTTAACAATGATCCGGGGCAGCAGGATAAACCAGAGTGGCTCGAAGCACCTTGCTTTGAGCCAGGAGAAAGGGAGGACCCTGTGGGAACTCAGACCCTGGAGTCAGCACGAGTGGGACCCTCTGAAAGGCGATCGAGAGGTAACCTGGGGAACAAAGAGGTTTGGGTTAACGAGGGAAGTCAGAACTCAGTAGAGAGACTGTGGCCTTAGTCGTACCACTACGGTTAACACTCTGGCGTCCTCCTGCTGTCTGGATGCTGCTCTTATAGTGCGATCAGACGCAGCTCAACCAGCCACAGGTGTGAGCGCCCTGCCCACCCGTCAACTGCAAACACCTGCGGAGAAAGCAGAACCGGCAGAAACTGCATGGCCCTGTCGGCTGAGTCCTGACACCTAGTTACTTTTATTCAGCATTAAGTGAGTTATTAACTCAGTAACTTTTTGGAGAGGCAATTAGTAACTATTAATAGTTACTTTTTTAAGGTAACATCCGCAACACTGGTAGACAACTTACCAGGAATTAGCCTGTTTTTAAATCTGTTTTAGATTATGCAGAGCAGCAGAAATCTGTGCTGTCAGGCGACTCTTTTGATTATGCTTTTATGAAGAAAAGCCATGATGTTGATCAGTCAACTAGTCATTACCCTTTGATGAATTTTTCACAAAGAGTAGTTCCAAGATGTTTTAAAACAAGAAAATACAGATTAAACATTGTTACTCCTCTAGAGATAATCAAGGCTCAACGTCGTTCTTTTGGTTTTAACAGCCATTTATTGTGGACACGTCTTATAAAGCCCCAAAAAATGCCGTCAGAACTAAGAAGGGAAACAGAACCCAAATTAGCTCTAAACAAATATAAAGCTTTACACAAATAAATATAGGTAAAACAAAGTCATACCTCATTGGCCGCATAAACTCCAGAGGAATAAAGATAACTTATACAGCTTTTCTTAGAAAATCAGTCTTAAAGCTTTCTGGTGAAACTTCTTGAAGAAACGTGCAAAAAAAAGAATTGTGTCAATCAATCTTCCCGTGGGCAACAACGTGAAATGCGGAACAAAAAACATAGGTTCCTCCTTACATTTTAATGAGCTTTTTAACCAATGTACAAAAACATAAATTTACTGAAAGTTATTTATTTATTTATGATTAAACTTTTAATTTCAATACTATTATGTATTAACTCTCGTTTTGAACTAAATATTAGAATATTTAAATGAGTTGACTCTGATGGCAGCTACACTCCCACCAAATCACTTGTGATTTCCTTAATAACTTAAAAGAGCGTCTACCCTGCCTCCAACAATGTCACTGTCTTATGAATAGGTCTGTCCAAGTATACTTGTTTAGTCTGTCTCTTGCCATGGTTATCGAAGGAAGAGTCACTGATCAATAGCTGCACCTTTCGCACACATCCATCTTCACTTGGATAAACTGCTGTGACCTTAGCAAGTTTCCAGTCGTTTCTTGGTGCTGGTTCATCTTTGATGAAGACTATGTCATTGACTTTTGCATTTCTTCTTGTTTTCTGCCATTTTTGTCTGTGATGTTGACCCAACAAATATTTCTTTTTCCATCTTTTCCAGCACTCAGTGGCTAGGTATTGAAGTCTTTCTTTGACATAAAACGGGCCAAAACAAGCCCTCCCACGATGTGTGCATGGGGAGGTTGTTTCCATGCTCTCATTAGGCAGGTTTGCCATTTTCTGTGCTTCTGTTCCTCGTCTGGATTTCCTGCATTTGACACAGTTGTAGATATAGGATGACACTGCTTGACTACATCCAAGTATCCAAATGCCATTTGCTCTTATCTCATTTATTGTCATGCTCCGGCCCTGATGTCTCACACGTTGATGATAGTGATCAATCAGTAACCTTGTGATGTGGCTTGTCTTTGGTAAAATAGCTGGGTGCTTGACGTATGGATGAAGAGTAGCTTGCTCTAACCTACCTCCCACTCTGAGGACACCTTTGTGGTCGAGAAAGGGGTTGAGTCTATGGAGCTTATTTGTCTTGTCTTTCGTTAACTCCTTTCGGGACTGAAGCTCCTTGATCTCTTTGGAGAAGACTGAGCCTTGTACGATGGCTATGATCGCAAGTTCAGCTTCTTGTCTTTCTTCAAGACTTGTAGGTTCATTGGTTCTCTTTTGCTTTCTCTTAAACTCTTTCCCAAATCTGATGAGCCTTGCGGTAGCTTTGACTAGTCTTGACCAGCTGGAGAACTTCACAAAACGTTCCGCCAAAGAATCTATACTTGCCAGCTTGTGGTTCGCAAATACTTTCCATACTTCTGGGTCTTCTAATCCAGCTTCTCCCACCTTAACCTCTCCACTGGGTTGATCACAATGTCCATCTTCTTTAACTTTCACTCCATCTTCCATTATAGAAATGAAACATAAATCCTCTTGAGAGAGATGAGAATCTTCCACTTTCTTTTCATTAAAATCAGATTTGAGAACTTTAATCACACTTGATGGCGTGAAAACTTCCTTGACCTGAGTGCGGCAAATAAAGTGCACCTCTTTAGATAGCTGATCAGATGGTGAACTGGGTGTTACTTCCTTAATTATCCTGTGACTACATCCAATAATTTCCCCATAGTCAACACAATGATCAACACCTCCGACTATTGTCCAGCCGAGATCTGTCCTTTGAGCGAAGGGCTCATTGTCCTTTCCTGACACAACTTCTCTTGGTGCCAATGCTTGCGAACAGTTATAAACTATTAATAGAGCAACATCGCATTCAATAAGAGGGGCAATTTCTTCAGCCAGGTGCTCCAGGTGAGGCCATGCTCTTGCAGTCTTTGGTGTGGGAATATGGCTTAAATTGGCAGGAATAAAATCTCTAGTATATGTCATAGGAAGAGGGATTCTCTTTGAAGAGTAGAAGCCTCTGATTTGTAGCCCAGAGAGCCTTTGACTTGGAACAACCGTATCTTTAGATGACAATGTAGAGAGCTTTAAATGTACTTCTCTTTTCTCTGTGTCCAGAGCATCTGCCTTTTCTTTGAGAACAAATGTAGTGTCACTTTGACTATCCAGAAGGGCGTATACTAATATTTCCTGTTCTGGATTGCTTGCTGTGGATAACCAAACTGGAATCACTGTAGATGTAAGATTGCTCTTATCACCTTGGATCACACGGTTTGAGATTGCTTCATTTGATATTTCTTTACCTTGTGCTTTGGTTACTTTCACTTCACTTTGTTCTTCATCGCTGTCCCTGTTTCTTCTGGACTCTTTGTCCCGTTCTTCGTGTAAACATGTTGGGTGTTTTCCCTTACAGGTGTTACAAATGCTTCTTCTTTCACATTTTTTGGATTGGTGTCCAAAACTGAGACATCCAAAACATAGTCTTTTTAATTTTACAAACTTCACTCTTTCAGGTATGGCTTTCTCCATAAACTTCCGACAATTCTGAATGTCATGATTTAATTTTTCACAGAAAACACATTTGTTTGTTTCTGTTCTCTCTTCTGTGCTGCTTGCAAAGGCCTTAGCACAGACACTTTGAGCCTTTAAAGTTTTCACTTTCTCTGAGTCATTTGCCTTGAGAGCATGTAGCGATGTCACTGGGTTACATGCTATTTTAGCTTCTCTTGTGACAAAGTCAACAAAGTTGCTAAATGTTGGAAATGAACCCGTCTCCTCTTCAATCTGAATGACTTGTCTATTCCATCTTGCTGTAAGCCAATCAGGCAACTTGTTGAGCATTCTCTGGTTCTCACTGCAGTCATTTAAAACCTCGAGACTCTTTATCTGAGACATTGCTGCTTCACAACCCCGGAGAAAATCAGAGAACTCTCTCAGTTCAATACAGTCCTTTGTTCCAATTTTCGGCCATGATGAGAGCTTATCTCTGAAGGCTTTAGCGATTATGAACGAACTTCCGTATCTTTCCTCTAGAATGTTCCAAGCTGACTGATATGCTGTGTCTGTTTCCAGTAGAAAGTAAGCTTCGATGGCCTTTCTTGCAGGACCACCAACATACTTTCGTAGGTAGTAGATCTTTTCACCCACTGGAATGTTCTTTCTTTCAATCAGCATTTGAAAGGAAATTTTCCAGTCCTTGTATTTGATTGGATCACCATTGAAAACAGCAGGTTCAGGAACTGGTAGCCGGCTAATGCTGATGGTCTCTGCTAAAACCTTAGCTAGTACTGCTGTTCCATCTTCCTGTGTTGTAATGTTGGTAGGTTGCCCAATAGAGGTGTCTTGTGGCATGATGAAAGCTTGTGCTCTTGGATTGAGGTTTGAAGTTGGAAGCTTGGGTTCAGACTGGTTTACAACATTGTCTATGCTTCTTTGTGATTGGCTCCTATTATGCAAAATATCTGATATTTCTTCATCAGAGCTGTATTCCTGATCATACACTTTCAGTCGTGCTTTAGCAGCATTAATTTGCTTTACAGTTTCTAAACGCTTAAGCTCTCTTCTTCTTTGCTCTAATAATCTTTGAGTTTCAGCATTTTCTGCTTCTTGTTTTGCAAGCCTTTCTTTGTTTTCTAATTCAAGCTCTTCCAGTTTCTTTCTCTCACACTCCATTTCTTCCATCATCTTTAGAGTGGCTTCCATGGCAGCCAGTTCTGCTGCTGCCTCTTGCCTTTTGACAGACAGCTTACTTGAGTGGCTTGAACGTACACTACTTGACTGTTTGGAACTTTGGTAACTTTTTGGAGTGCTCACAGAACTAGCTTCAGTACGGCCCAATGATCTCTTTTCTAGATCCCTATCATCTTCTTTTGCAGCCATGTTTTCTTGGGCTTGCTTAATAATTTTTCTGGAAACTGCATCACATGTGTCCACTCTACGACGAGTGTCTCTATCAGGTGTTTCAAAACTGTGCATCTCCTCATAGACTTGCATCACTTCTCCTGATGTATATTGAATTTGAACAATATGATTGTGCAAACTTGTTGTTATATGTGCTTCAAGTGCTCTTTTAGCTTGTTTAGCAGCAGTTTTCCATTTGTCATAACTGATCTTGAAACAAGCATAAAGCTTGTTCATTTTTTCTTCGTGCATCACTTGGCCTTTTTCAGTTAATTTTCTCTGTCTTGTGCTTTTCCTTAAGCCTTCTGCAGAAGCAGCTTCACTTGTGGTTAGCTCTCCAGGGTTTCCTTTTTGTTGCACCTTCACAGCTTCAGTCATACAGTCTTCCTGCATGGCCATTTCACTGTCCATTTCGTTTATGTGATAAAGGTTTTCTTAAATCTAACTTAAAAATATTTCTATATTAAAATGTAGCTTCTAGCACTAACCTTTCAATTATAATTTTTCCTTAAATGAACTTAAATTTAGTGTAACTTTAACTCTACTTAAATACCACCTTTTTTTCCTTATTTTTATTTATTTATTTTTTTAAACTTAAATTATTTCTATCTTCAGGATGAACTAAAATGTGGTATAACACCTTAAACTACGGTGGCTGGGAAGTGCAAATCAACAATACAAAATCTGAAACACTTAAAAATCTTGAAACAACTTTACATTTGAGAAAACAAATTTACAACAAACGAAACACTTTTACAAATCATAAAACAAATTTACATTTGAGAAAACAAATTTACAACAAACGAAACACTTTTACAAATCATAAAACAAATTTACATTTCAGAAAACAAATTTACAACAAACGAAACACTTTTAAAAATCATAAAACAAATTTACATTTCAGAAAACAAATTTACAACAAACGAAACACTTTTACAAATCATAAAACAAATTTACATTTCAGAAAACAAATTACAACAAACGAAACACTTTTACAAATCATAAAACAAATTTACATTTAAGAAAACAAATTTACAACAAACGAAACACTTTTACAAATCATAAAACAAATTTACATTTCAGAAAACAAAATTACAACAAACGAAACACTTTTACAAATCATAAAACAAATTTACATTTCAGAAAACAAAATTACAACAAACGAAACACTTTTACAAATCATAAAACAAATTTACATTTCAGAAAACAAATTTACAACAAGCGAAACACAAGCGGCAAAACACAGTTACATAGCCAAAAACAAATTAACAAAAGACGGCTACACAGAAAGGGAATGTCCCAGTGGCAGGATGTGACGTCACGATTACCCTGACTTGTAGTACAAACAGCTCAATCTGTAGTCCTCCTGCTTGGAAAGTCAGCGCCGAAAATTAGATAGAAAGAATTGCACTGAAGCTGTTTTTACGCTGACCGAACAATGTTTTGCCCTTATTGTGGAGCACATTTCAGCCAGTTTACACAATTTTGTTGTTCGTGCGGACGGTCTCTGGAACTTTTACGGGACACGGACCAGGTGGCAGGACCAAGCGCGCAGGTAACATCAAAGCTACAGTTAGACAGTTCTAAACAAAGTAAGTGGGATATTGGTTTGCACTAAGTTTAATGTACCTCCTGCATATATCAATGAAATAACAAATTCATTGGAACGTTTGTTTAACATGCGGTTAAGCCAAATGTTTTCTGTTTTGTTTTGCTTGTTCTGTGTTAGCATGCTATAAGTAGGGGCTGTTAATAAGCGTGTTTTAATGTAAAGCTTTCTATTCCAGAAGAACAGACATGCCCATCATACAAACAGTTCATTGAGTACAGGAGCTCTAAATCAAGAGAGCGACAGTCTTTTAGCTACGGGTCCAAATTAAAATGTCAACAACAGAGCAAACCTGTCCAGGTAAGTAGGCTACTCAACTATGTATGGGATATGAGGGGATACGATTTCTGTCGGGGATAACTACCTTGGCACGACACCGTCTTAACACTTGGAATACAGGATTATTAAATTTTTACGTGATCGTTCTTGTGTTCTTTGTTACCAGATAAACATAGGACTGATGGTGGGTCATGGAACTGAATTAAAACCTCTAAGAGGGAAGACACTGCCTTTATTTACAAACACGGAGATAACAGCACAGGACCTATTGAAACAGGCTGTACAGAAAATGAGAACATTTAACAAGGACCTGGGGGAGGGGCCATACGTCCTTTTGTATCCAGACTGTACAGAGGTGGTGAATGTGCCTGGGACAGAGAGACCATTTAGATTGGCAGACTATAAAAAAGAAATAGGAAAGACATACCCCAGAATCACTTTTTTCATCTGCCCAGAGGAACATTTCAAAGGAGGTATGTGGATGTCAATATTTGAGTTTTTTGTTTGTTTGTTTTTTTTTTTTTTTTTGCTGAATTTAAACTCTAGAATGCACGATAATGTGTTATTTTCAGCCTCTACTACAGCAGATGATACCTCAGACTCTGATTCTGAAATTGTCATCACTTCTAGAAGCACAGCCGAGTTCAATCAAGCTGACACTGTGGTATGTAAGTTTTTCTCAAAAGTATTTTTTTTAGCATAAAACCATTAGCATATGTGTTCTGGTAAATCCTTCCGGAGAAATTTGATACACTTATTGTATTTTCAGAAAAAGTAACTACTATTTCACCAATGATGCAGTAAGCAATTAAGAAACTATTAAACATTTTAAGAGTTGTATGCTTTTCTTCTCAGGTTTTTGAACCACAAGACCACAGTTCCCCTGATTACAAATATGTTGAGAAAGAGTAAGTTTTTTTCTCAAAAGAGAGAATTTTTCATTCAGATATACCATTAATTACCCCAGAGCTTTTTTTGTTCTTATAAATATGTGGCTGGAGACACTTTATTTTTTACAAAATGCCATTTACAGTTGTGATTAAAAGTTTGCATACCTTCAAGGTCAATTCACAATAGTAGTTCAAATAACAAGGAACTGATAAAGTCACAACAAATAAAAATGTACTGAATTATACTTTAGTTAAATTAAATAGTAATTTTGAATTTATTAAAAGAAATGTCCCAGAAAAATTAGAGCACCTTGCTCATGAACAGAGGACCAGAATACCATCAACAGCTGCAGACGTCTGATTGGACGTTAAAGCAACCCTTACCGATCTTGCATTTCATAAAGCACAGCAAGATTATTTGAATCTAAACAGTCCCACCTCACTCCTAAGACCAACCCCCCCCCCCCCCACCCGCCTTCATTCTCTCTGCCTCCCAATGCAGAATCAAAGGTCTTTCAGGCAGGTCCCTCAGCCAATCCTATGGGTGCACCCCCCTGCAAGGATTGGTCAGAGTTTTCTTTGAATATTTAGAGATTGGAATAATATTTCATCAGTCAGTCATTTTCTGCACCGCATATCCAGTTCAGGGTTGTTGGGGTTGCTGGAGCCTATCCCAGCTATTATCAGCTGAGAGGCGGGGTACACCCTGCACAGGTAACCAGTCTGTCACAAGACCAACACAGAGAGACAGACAACCATTCACACTCACATTCATACCTAGGGGCAATTTAGAGTGATCAATTAACCTATCATGCATGTCTTTGGATGGTGGGAGGAAGCTGGAGTACCCGGAGAGAACCCACACATACACGAGGAGAACATGCAAACTCTGGAATAATATTTCATTTTGATTAATGGTGGGTCTGTTTGTAGTTCAGAATTCCATTACCTCATTCATGGCACTTTACTCTATTAAAAAATAGTGTAAGAATGCAATATTGGTAAGAGTTGCTTTAAAGAAAAGATATGGTTATGTTTGCCTCAGAATTTTGCCCAATATTTTAGTTCAGTAGCCCATCACGATCGCTTACTTGTTTTATTTTTTGTGTATGATATATCTGTTGAATCACAATTCAGAATCAATCATTATGTTCATATTTTTTTAATGTGTTATTACTTTTGTCAATTTCAATTCATTCCACTGGCAGCAGATTTTTTTTCACTCTATTTAATGGTAAGAGGTGTAAACTTTCAAGCACAACTATATAATGAAATTATCATATTTATGTCTCTTTTATGTTCCTTGACATCAAAATGTTACCCACAATACTGTTATACTCTGTGTCTTCAAAATTATAACTTCACCAATTTTTTCATATTTCAGAGATGTGCCACAACGTTTATCCACAGTACAACCTGGACAGGTATTCAGGCACTTTATGTCAACCTGGAGTTTCTTGCCATCATTGTATTTTTTTTCAGATTGTGATATCTGATACAGAGGATCTCGATCCACTTGAAAAAAACAATCAAGTCACAACTCCTTATAGGTTAGTGAAAGATGATACTGCCCCCTATCCCCAATACTTCCATTTTTTTTTTTTTTGGACATTTGGGTCCAAACAATGAATGGTTGAATGGAACATGTTTTAATGTGGAAATAATTGTTTTTCAACAGCAAATACTCTGAAATGTGTGCACCCTATATTGAGGAGGATGATGAGGAACTGGTTGAAGTTGCTTCAACAAATGTACAGCACACAGCAAAGTAAATTGACATATAAATAATATTTTTCTAAAAAAAGAAAAAAAGAAGTACTCTGCAGTCATGAATATCTTCTTACTGTGTCACTCTTATCATTACAGGGAAGATTTAAACATTACTCTACCTGACATCATTGCAAACCTGTCCCACACTATTGATCATGGAAGAGTCAGCAGATTCAACATCTCAAGGGCAAATGTTTGGGATGGAGCAATTAGAGGTTTCAGGCGTTCATCATACTCTGAAACCTGTGACATGCTAGTAAAATTTACTGATGATGCTGGAGTTTTTGAAGAAGGACTTGACACAGGTGGCCCAAAGCGGGAATTTTTGAGCCTGCTTATGAAACATCTGAAAGATCGTCCCATCTTTGATGGACCAGAAGGACATCGGTTCTTGGTGTACAATGCAAATGGTATGTATACTGTAGGATCAGGTATTTGCTAAATGTTTACATAGCTTTATTTATTGAATTTTTTTTGTCACTATTCTTAATGAGTTGTCAGACCTCCTGATTTTTTTCCCCAAAAAAGCAATCCCTGACTAATCTAGCAACATTTTCTGGTGTTATTTGAGACTTTTGGAGACAGCCCTGATATAACATATTGTTTATTCCTCTCTGAGTCATGGTGCTGCCCCAGGGCCCGTTCCGTCCAAAAAAACTCAACTGTCTCGTTGTTCATGCCCAGCATCCAGCTCTCAGCATCAGTTCCAGCTACAGTCAGAGCAGATTTTCACCTCTGCTCTATTAAGCAGACTCAAAATTAAACTCAAAGCTGACACTAGCTGATCCCCCCCTGGTTTACCATTAATATTAATGCCTCTTAATAAAGGGGAAAAACAACATTTAAAAAGTTAAAATTGATGGAACATGTTGTGCAATCTAAATTAAAGAACAGCCGAAGCTGTTTGTTAAAGTACTAAAAATGGAAGAAGAAAAAACTGTTTGATTTTTGGCAGAATCATATTATTATTATTTTTTTTATTTAAATCAATTTTTAAAATTTCTGAGAAATTGATAGAAATTGAGTTTACAACATTAATGTCTGTATCTATAATTTGATTCAGCTTTTTACAAAAATTAATTTAAACACAAAAAATGCTTTTGGGGCGAAGATTGTTATGTAAATAATTGAGATTAATTCATTGAAAAACCTCACACTGGATTTTTTTTTTTTTAAGAAAGAAAATCAAGTCCCACCCCATCCATCCAGTCTGTCCATCTATCTATCCATCCTCTCAACCTGTCGGTCTGTCCGTTCGTCTGTCTGTTGTGTCATTGTATGTACTGTATATGTAAATAAAATTCTCTATGTATTAATTTACAGCTGTTAGGGAGGATGAATACTTCTTGGCAGGAAAGATGATTGCAGTGTCAGTTGTGCACGGAGGTCCAGGACCCCATTTCCTGTCAGAAGATCTGGTACATTATCTCGCAGGACAGGCTTCATTCAAAGCAACAGTTGCTTCGGTAACTGATGAGGGTATAGGGAAAGCTTTACAAGAGGTGAGGACTGCACACAGTTCCAGTGTTATAGGTCAGAGTAAATGCATTGAGTTATTTTAAGAGTTTTCACTTACTTTAGTCTATATTGTACATTAGCTTAATTTAGTTGAGTTTACGGTATGTGTTATTTGTCTTGAATAAAAAGGAGGAAGGAAATCTAGGCTACAGTCTTAGTGTTTATGTTCATTTTTATATCCTTCAGATTGAGAATGCTGCTTCAGTGGATGTCCTGCGTGAATGTGTCATTCGACACAGCACTATGCTGCAGACAGCAGGTTGTCTGCGACATGTTTCCTCTGTTGAGGAAAAGAAAGACATTGTGTCCGACTATCTCCGATGGTACATTATTGACCGCAACTCATCTGCACTTGACAGGTGAGATTGTATTAAAAATAATAAAAATAATTCTACAGTTGTGTACAAGTTGTTTACAATTTACTAAATTATGATTTAGTAAATTGTACTTTATTTATACTTTTTCAGTTTCTTTTTATTGGAATTAATATTGTGAATTTAACCTTTCTTTAATGGTTGTGCAAATATTCAAGCACAACTGTATGCTTGTGTTGTGAACAATTTGAGTGTGGGAACAATACAAACTGTCAGAGCTTATATTTCACAAGGCCATGTATGTATAAACATATTAATACAGTGTGATCAGGCAGTGACATCATGTGTTCATTCTTCAGATTTAAAGATGGTCTTTCAGCACTGCACTTTTTGGATGCGCTTCAGCAACATCCCACCATGCTGTCCCCAGTCCTGTGCCACATTGAAAAGAAGCTCACAGCTCTTGAGCTAGAGCAACTTTTCAAACCTAACTTCAGTCCAGTCGGGAGTAACAGGAGACTTCTAGAGAGTCAAACTATGGGCTACTGGGCAGATTATCTCCTTGACTGTGAAGGTTTGTAAATCTTTTACAACTACGTGTGAAAAAACAATGTGAAATAGTGTCTGGAAAACCATATCTTTTCTTCACAGAAGGCCAGGCTGCTGTGTCTGTGGAGGATGTTTTGATGTTTGCAACTGGGCTGACATCACTTCCCCCTTCTGGATTGGACCCACTGCCAAAACTACACTTCCTGGATGACTCTCGATTCCCAATGGCTAATATATGCCTGAACACATTGAAACTGCCACTGATAGATTCATACCCTGTGTTTAAAACACAAATGGACTTTGGCATTCAGAATTCTCCAGGGTTTGGCTGTTTCTAAGTCATGTGACTAGATAACCCCAGAGATCAAACTTGTTTGGTTGTACCACTACAGATGCAGATTTGTACCCATATTTTTCTTTTCTTATTTGTTATATATTTTGAATGAGAGAGGGGTGGGGACATGGTGGTATCAACGCCAAAAACAATTTCAGTTTCAAGAGGTCACCCTGACTGTCAACAAGAGCTGCTCTTTATTTTTTCTATTCTTTTAGAAGACAACATTGTAAATTCAGTTAATACTGTAATCGTGCTTCTGAATTTAAAATAGTTGCATGACAAACATTGATTTCTTAAATGTCACTATTTTTACATTGGTTTAAAAAGAAAGCTTTTGAAGGAGTAATATGTTCTATATACTCATAGCGTAGGCATAAACATACATTACTGTGCAATACTTTTCTTTTTCAAATGTTTGGGAAGGTAATATTTCTTGATGTTCGCCCACTTTCTTCAGGTTAACATTTAAGCATTACAGTAGACAAGTGCTAATGCAAAGAAACAGTGAAACTAGCCAATATTCAGCTTTTTCAGTTTTCTAAGCAGTTGTTGGTGATTCACACTGATTTAGAATTGAGCAATTTCTTTCAGCTTTAAGTAAAGTTCTGCAGCAGACTCCCAGTTGTGTGGTGCTTGTAAATTATGATTCTCCATAACCATGTCCATGTACTCCTGTATATTTGAGTTCCCACAAGGAGGTAAGCACAGCCTGGACTCAGGGAAAGCATCCAGCTCAGCTTGATGAATGGGGAATCCACAGTCCCTGGAGCCATACCTGAGAAAAATGAAAGACAAAATAGTGTTGGTATACATTCAGGCATTTAAAATAAAGAAAAAAAACAAACAAACAGTTACCTGTGTGGTAAATAGTACAGCTCATTGGGCACTCCTCCTGGGCATGAAGCTGTTCTTGAAGGACGTATCCGATGACTGTTCCACAGTGTCACACACTCATCTAGGTCCTTTTGAACAACCTCACCAAAGCAAAATCTCAATAGGCACTGATGCTCATGACTTCCATTGAAGTGTCCTGCATCTCTCAGGTCTGCAAATAGCTCCATCCAAAACTGAGCCCTATAAAAATGTATATAAGTTTTAGCGATTTTAGTTGTGTTTGAAAGTTTACATCCCCTTCCATAAAATAAAGGGCAAAATTCACAGTAATGATTCAAAATAATTAGAAACTGTTAAATGTAATAATAAATAAAAATGTAGTAATATATAATTTAATAAAGTAAAATATTGATTTTTGGAGTTTTTGTTTAAATAAATAATTTATATATTAAAAATTAAAACTGTCCCCGACAAATCAAAACAACTTGCTCATGAACAGTGGAGCAAAACACCTGTCAACAGGTGTAGAAGTCTTATTGAACATTACAGAAAAAAATCTCTGATTGCAGTGGGTTGCTCAACAACATTTTAATTTAAGAGCTCCATCATGCTTGTATTCTTGTTTTATTTTTGCTTCATCTGTTGAAGTAGCAAACAAAATCAATGTCATGATGTTTCTAAAAATTCTTATTATTAATTTAGTCCATCTCAACATTTTTCACTCAGCTGATTTTTTTTCTGTAGGTTATTTAATGGGATGATAAAATTTCAAGCACAAATATATATGAATTTCATACAAATGAGTCAAACCAAATATTATATTTACCTCCCCTTTCTGTATATGGACCACCAGGACTCAATTCGCTGGTTGTTGGTAGAGGAACCAAACATGTGGCTTGATTCACCTCTGAAGTGGTCATCATGATGGTGACGTAGCGAACACTGAACAGCAGCCATGATACCATTTTCCGTGCCACAATCAGTTCTCAGTCTCATGGGGACAACACCAAGGTCTCGGACACACGACAAAAAATTGTGCGCGATAACTGAAGGGTTATTGTTTGTTGGTCCACATTTGAGCCACAGGACTTTCCGAGAAAATCCATCTATGCATCCTGAAATGGCTAACCCAAATGGTTTAAGTTTGTCATATCCATCGGCATGCCACATATAGTTGGGTCCAAGTGAATGATAGGTTCTCCTGATGAATCGTCGGCGTGCTCTCCTCTCGCATCCTCGAGGATTAAGCGTCCGGAGTAAATTCATGACATCGTCTCTCTTCACTTTGAGATGGTGCTTTTGTCTCAGTACTTGCCACATGGTTCTATACCCAAACAGTTCTCCAGGTCCACGAAGTTCTTCCCTGATTGCGTTTATTACAGTGGCTCTGGGGCTATAATATTTTCTCCTGTACAAACCAGCATTATTAAGTTTACTTTTAAGAGTTCTCAAACTCATCTTAACACCGTGTAAACTTGACATCATGTCCAAGATTACACTATATGAGTGACCCTCATTGAAATATTCAGTGCAGTATTGCAGAACATCGAATCCTGCCACCTGGTCCGTGTCCCGTAAAAGTTCCAGAGACCGTCCGCACGAACAACAAAATTGTGTAAACTGGCTGAAATGTGCTCCACAATAAGGGCAAAACATTGTTCGGTCAGTGTAAAAACAGCTTCAGTGCAATTCTTTCTATCTAATTTTCGCCGCTGACTTTCCAAGCAGGAGGACTACAGATTGAGCTGTTTGTACTACAAGTCAGGGTAATCGTGACGTCACATCCGGCCACTGGGACATTCCCTTTCCGTGTAGCCGTCTTTTGTTAATTTGTTTTTGGCTATGTAACTGTGTTTTGCCACTTGTGTTTCGTTTGTTGTAAATTTGTTTTCTCAAATGTAAAGTTGTTTTATGATTTGTAAAAGTGTTTCGCTTGTTGTAATTTTGTTTTCTCAAATGTAAAGTTGTTTTATGATTTTTAAAAGTGTTTCGTTTGTTGTAATTTTGTTTTCTGAAATGTAAATTTGTTTTATGATTTGTAAAAGTGTTTAGTTTGTTGTAAATTTGTTTTCTGAAATGTAAATTTGTTTTATGATTTGTAAAAGTGTTTCGTTTGTTGTAATTTGTTTTCTGAAATGTAAATTTGTTTTATGATTTGTAAAAGTGTTTCGTTTGTTGTAAATTTGTTTTCTGAAATGTAAATTTGTTATATGATTTGTAAAAGTGTTTCGTTTGTTGTAAATTTGTTTTCTGAAATGTAAATTTGTTTTCTCAAATGTAAAGTTGTTTCAAGATTTTTAAAAGTGTTTCAGATTTTGTATTGTTGATTTGCACTTCGTTTTCTGAAATGTAAATTTGTTATATGATTTGTAAAAGTGTTTCGTTTGTTGTAAATTTGTTTTCTGAAATGTAAATTTGTTTTCTCAAATGTAAAGTTGTTTCAAGATTTTTAAAAGTGTTTCAGATTTTGTATTGTTGATTTGCACTTCCCAGCCACCGTATTAAACAGAACAATACATCTTCTTTCACTTGTTACAAAACACAGAAAAAATATCTTTCATGTGAAACTAAATTATAACTTGCCTTTAAAGTACCTTAGTTCACTCTTAAATTGTTAAAACTCTTGTAATAGACCTAAATAGCTTGGTAAAAATTACCGTGCTTCAAACAGAAAAAAATTCTTAAACTTCAGCTTGACTTTATGCAACACTGCTTACCCCCTTAAGCACTTATAGAGTCCCTTTCAAAGTTAGCAAGATTAATTCACCTCTTCACATTTAACTTATTTTAAACGTGTTACTTGGTGGTAAATTAAGCCCGCTGCACTCCTGGACATCTGCTGCCTTTGGTTCGGGTCATTTCAGCGTGTGGTCAGTCTTTCCTTTGATGCTAGAGAGTGACGTCACCCCTTAACGAGCTGCTCCTTCGTCGGCTCCGCAGCGGCTGCAGGCTCCGCTCCCCTCTCTGCACTTCTCCAACCCGAAGCAGGCTGAGTTCTGACTGCTACTCCTCTAGAGATAATCAAGGCTCAACGTCGTTCTTTTGGTTTTAACAGCCATTTATTGTGGACACGTCTTATAAAGCCCCAAAAAATGCCGTCAGAACTAAGAAGGGAAACAGAACCCAAATTAGCTCTAAACAAATATAAAGCTTTACACAAATAAATATAGGTAAAACAAAGTCATACCTCATTGGCCGCATAAACTCCAGAGGAATAAAGATAACTTATACAGCTTTTCTTAGAAAATCAGTCTTAAAGCTTTCTGGTGAAACTTCTTGAAGAAACGTGCAAAAAAAAGAATTGTGTCAATCAATCTTCCCGTGGGCAACAACGTGAAATGCGGAACAAAAAACATAGGTTCCTCCTTACATTTTAATGAGCTTTTTAACCAATGTACAAAAACATAAATTTACTGAAAGTTATTTATTTATTTATGATTAAACTTTTAATTTCAATACTATTATGTATTAACTCTCGCTTTGAACTAAATATTAGAATATTTAAATGAGTTGACTCTGATGGCAGCTACAAACATTATATGGTGAGTTAGTTCATCAAGATAAAGACTTTTCAATATCTTTCACTTATAGCAAAGACGGCTGGCTAAGCTTACTGTGGGTACTAGGCCCAACTTAAATCCCTCAAAACTGCAGCCGTAACTTAACCAAATTTTTTTTTTTTTTTTTTTTTTTTTTTTTTTGCATGGTCAATCAGACTCCTATTAAAATGCCACCATCAGTATCAAACGCCCTATCATCTGTAGTATCACTAAATCTGTGATCAACCTCATTGTGTGGCTTGGCCTTTATCAAACATCAAGCCAGGATCCACTGATCATGTTTGGTCAAACTCAGCTTTATCGCTTATCCTGGATTGCATAATTACCTATGAATTGCCTGTGTCATATTTATAGTTCTAACTGGTGTTCAACGTTGCTGCTGCAATTTAGGTCATTAACAAGTTGTTATTTTTCCAAATCTGAAAAATCTGGGGGCTGAATAGACATTACAGGAGAAAAAAAAGAAAGACTTTCTCTTGCACTACAGATAATTTCTTTTGTGTAGCACTGGCAAGTGTTATCACTTTGTTTATCCTATAATTAACCAGTAGGTAAATCGAAAATAAATCATAAATATATTTTTTAGGGAGAGAGGCAAACCAGGGTACAGTTTACTAAACAAAATGAATAAAAATGTTTCATTTAGTTTGTTTTGTAAAAGTCATTTACAAGTTACAAACTATATATGAGCTTTTAAGAAGCATACAGTAAGTCCTTCTCATAATAAGCTAAGAGTGGTTTAAGAGTAGCAACTGTACTCTTTTATAAAGGAATATGAATGTAGATTTTAAAGTTTGCACAAGGGGAAATATTTCCTTACGTACATAAAACCAAGGACAGCTTTTTTAACAGATGAACAAAGCTTCTACTTTGTCTGGCTGACTTTCTGCAAGTTTCATACCAGTTAGAGATGCAGATTCCTTACTGGTAGATTTTTACTTGCAACATAAGGGATGAGAGGCATTTGTGACAGCATGCGGGACGGTTGATGGAGAATGATCTCATGCAATGCTTAAAACTGAATTTTCCCATTCAACTTGAATTACCTGTTTGTTTAAGGCCTAAAGTCTTAAGGCAGACTTTCAGATCTTCTTTGTTAGACGTTTTACCTTTTTATGTTCACAATAGCTTAAACTGTGCTTAAGAAAACACATTTTTTTTATATGACTCAACTTGCAGCTTCATAAATCCAGCACTAATCTACAGAGTGTAGGACAGTATAAAAGAGGCATATCATGCTTTTAAATCCTTTCTTTTCAAAGATAAACCATTCACTTGTGGTAAATGTAGAACTGTAATCCTTTGTGCTGAATTTCTGCTCCTACGGTGCACTTTTTATTCCTGCTGTAAAGTGTGTTGAGAAGCAAGGTGCTACAAGTTGATGTTTTCTTATGGAGCATAAATTCAATGTTTCTGCATTCCTAAAGACTCCGAAAGCAAAACAGTATGTATTCAATGGCTAGAAAGGGGGATTTTGTATGATTTCCCCCGTTTTAAATTACAAAATGTGGTTTCCTAAATTGGTGGTTGGGCAAAGTATGATAAATCTTTCAAACATGAGTCCTTCTGACACACCCTCCCAGTGCTTTTTAAAGTTCAAACAGAGAGCCATTTTAAATACCCAATTCTTTATACTCTGATTTAGAAATCACCTTATTTGCAGTTATCAGCATACATATTTGATTAAATTAACCTGATGTATTCAATTCCTCACTTCCCCTATGCTATTTCAAATTAAAGTATAACAGTGTTTTCCTTATAGTGAATAATCACCTACATCAATCTGCTTGTCATGATGGGTTCACAAGAGAGACCCAAGTATGCAGAACCCACGAGAAGGAGACTGGTTGAAAGGTTAACAAAGGTTTATTGTTTCACAAGAACATGGAAATAACACTGGTACTGGTTCAGGCCTGGGGGGCTGGTTCACTGGAGTCTGCGTGGGAGACAGTTCAGTTAGCGTTGCATCAGAAGAGTTAGACTTTGAGAGTCTCAGGTTTGTACCTTGAGGGTTCTTGGTTAAAGCTTTGGGAGGATAACTGTTGGGTCCAGAGATTGTTTGTTCAGCAGAGTCCGTTAGCTGCTTCAGCGTCTTACTTCTAGAGAGAGGGCAGACCTTGGTTTTGAGTTTCCAGCTCTTGGTCCAGAGCTGCATGGAAATCCAGAGAGGAGTCTTCAGGTTTGGCTCAGAGGGCAGACTCGGCAGGTTAAGCTCTTACAGAGCTTCACAGGAGAAAAACAGGTTTCCTGAAAGTAGAGACAAAAAGGGTTAGAATCCAGTCTGGATTCAAAGTCAACAAAGTACTCAGAAGGATCTTGGCTTAGGTGCTAACCAAACTGAAGACAGCTTATATAGTGTGGACCCTCTGATGAAGGAATGAGCCTCAGCTGTGCAGGAGGCTCGGCTCCGGAGGATCCACGGCGGACTCTGCTGGAGGAAGGTGGTACTACTCCAGCTCCCAACACTGCTGAAGTTACATTAAAACTTTTTAAGTCACTAAGAAGCTAAGTAAAATATATTTGAGAGATTAATAGCACTTTAATACAATATGGATCATACTCTTGACAAATACATATTTAAAACTCTTGGGATTCATCTGAGACCATTATTTCCATTTTAAATATATATTTTTTCTTATCTGTGCAATATTGTTAAAAAGAGTAGCAATTTTAATAAGGATTGCTTTTTTTTGCCAATGTAAAAAATTTTATTGATATGACACCACTAAATATTCTTATAATCTATTAACAGAAAAATCATGTTAAAAATTTTAACATCACGTAAATAAAAAAAGCTAAAATAAAATCTTGTTTAAGTCAGCTTTTCAAGTTTTAAGCTGATTGAGCAATTGACAAACCTGTGTGGATTGGAAAAAAAAAAGGTTGAGCTGTCTAAGAGGGAGGAGGTATTTTGACAGGGAGCCCAGAATGGGTGGCTGGCAGATACACCAGGGAAACAGAGAGAGAGAGGAGACAAGAGGGCGAGGTTAAGAGCCAGAAATGAGTATGAGGAGACGTATCCTGAAAGTAGCACTCTTTATTAATTTTTTCTTCTTGGTGATCCTCTTGTTTCTTCCCCCATGGCACACAATGGAGAAAACGTAAGTTAAATGGGATGCAAATACACATTGTTAAATGTCTGAGTTTCAGTTGGTTGTGCACATAGATGTAGAGTCCTAATGCTGCAGTTTGATTTGTGCAAAAAAGAAACTTGACAAAGATTTTTTTTCTCTTTGGCAATACTTTCATATGTCCATTTAGTTTGTCAGGAATTATGCAAAATTATTCCTTAATTGACAAAAACCCTTCCTTAACATAAAAGCTTTAACACTGTTTGACTTACATACATTTTGTATTCACTAATACCTATAGAGTGCTGCAAAAATACTATTTGATCTATGTTTTAAGAAAAACAGTTTTACTTTTGTGTTTTAACTTAATTCCTGGGTTCTCTTGAGCCAATTTGATTAAAATGGAATACAGAAGCTCTTCAGAAATTTTGAACAGAATAAAAAATATGACCCAAACAGTCAAAATCACCTACAAAACATATTCATCTTATAATATGACTACGTATGTAGCAGGTCAAGGCAAAATTAGGAACAAATCCTCCAGGCCATTTTGTGTTATTCACAGATCATAAAGGAGTAGAATCTAAGCTTTCTAATAACAAAATCATTAAAAAAACTGAGGAAGATATGACCATTTAAAAGTGAGGAGGAAATCAAAGTTTGTTTTTTTTATCATTTGGGAAGCCACCCGGGTACTAGCAAAAATTGTTTATTTGAATAACTTTACATACCTGGCTACAAAACGTCCCACCAGCTATACTTATGTTACATGTCTGCATTAGACAAACAAAGCTTTTAATTTGCCAAAAAATTGCCACACCAAATTTAACAGTAACACAAATACACACACAAACATGTATGTCTGTTTTTGTGGGGCCTATGCATTGACTTCCATTTATTACAAAGCTGTTTCTACAGCCTTATCATGACCCTTAATCTAAACCTAACCATTACGGGTTAAAGTCTAACTCCTACCTAAACTCAATTCACACCTTAGACCTAAACTTGACCCCTGACCCTAACCCAGCAATTCCCCTTTTCGGGTCCTACAAAACAGTTAGTCCCCATATCATGCTATTTTCGAAAGTATGGACCCCACAATGTTTCAAATACAAGAACACAAACACTATGTCCCGCTAGCCACTTGATTTGTATGGCCTAATACAGACTCACACCCTAAGCTAAACCAATACCAAAACATAACAAACCCTAACCCTACCCAAAACTCAATTCATACCCTTAGTCATAAACCTGATACCCAATCCAAGAGGAGGAGCTTTTCTTATGGGACCAGTGGATTGATCCCAACATGCTCTTTTAAATCCCCAAAGAGTACCTTATTCCTAAGAATTGGCCTTAAACTGTTCCTGCAAGGTAAAAAAAAAAAAACAAATTAGCAAGAAGCAACAGCTGGACCAGCATAAAACCATAGAACAATCACTGAAAAATTACCAAAGATACGTACATTTATATGCTTATATAAAGGGGTTAGACTCCATTATATTAAGTTTACATGGAGAAAATCTCTTTCCCAGATGAAGTATGAGGTGCACCTTCTCACTAATAACCTAAACTTCTTTTCATGTAACAGTAAATAACAGGCAATAACCAACATACTTGCCGACATTATGGCAACATTATGGCTGAGTTGTTTGGATCCCACCACAAACCCCAGCTGAATCAGTAGCCACACCAACTTGTCAGTATGAGGCTCTGCCGCTTCGACACAGATTTAAAAGACGACCTTTAAATCTGTAAACTGGCAAAAATGAAGTTTTGTGTTGTATGTCCTAGCTTAAAAAGATATTAAAACTTATTTTGACAAACTAGATGTTTAAAACATTTATGGATTCACCTTGATCTGTACTGCCGCCGGTGGAACAAAGAGCTGCAGCTGTACACAAGAACAATCTTCAACAAGGAAATATAGGGAAAGGTACAAAGTACTCGATCTTTAGTGGGACAAAAGCCTCAGGGAAGCAAAGTTAAATTAGATAGGTAAATTTGTATGTAGATGCAAACTATTCCCCGAAAGGCCCCAGGCTTTTAAGTGGCAATGGAAAAGTGGATTTTAAAGCCTTAGGATTTAGGATTAGATCAATGGCATCCTGAGTAATTCATCAGCATGCCTTTTCATTACTTTGGAATATCCGCCACATTGGGCCTGAGAGAAACTGCCCTACACCTCAAGTTCAACAGATGTTGAGAATAATAACATACTAGTGGTTCTCCCTTTACCACCAGTGCCGAGCAGCTGTTAGTAAAACCCTAAGCTTAAAAAGTTTATTTTACATTTCATTGGTTAACAACCTGCATCTGGTCAGAGTTTTTTTCAACTGTACGATTAATTTAAAATAACCAGTAAAGACTAAATTACAGTTATTTTCTTTTATTAAAGCAACTAGGTAAATATAAGATAGTTATAGCAAAAACAAAAATTTTTAGTCAACATTTTATTTACCGTATGAAAATTAGTCCACATAAGATCTGAATTATGGGAAGCATGTAGATATTGAATAAGGGGGCCCTAAGATTTACCCCTGGGGATTGCCACATAAGATTTCTCTGGTCAGTCATATAAATAATCTACTAACACATGAAAATCTCTGTCCTTCAACTGGGATTAAAACCAGCGCAGCCAAAAAGGTTGATCCAGTTTTGCTAAGAGCTTTAATAAGATTGAGTGATCATTGTCCAATATTTCCAGCACTGTGGTACTTCCACAGTCTGTATTTACACTATATTGCCAAAAGTATTTGCTCACCTGCCTTGACTCACATATGAGCTTAAGTGACATCCCGTTCCTAATCCATAGGGTTCAATATGACGTCGGTCCACCCTTTGCAGCTAGAACAGCTTCAACTCTTCTGGGAAGGCTGTCCACAAGGTTTAGGAGTGTGTTTATGGGAATTTTTGACCATTCTTCCAGAAGCGCATTTGTGAGGTCGCACACTGATGTTGGACGAGAAGGCCTGGCTCTCAGTCTCCGCTCTAATTCATCCCAAAGGTGTTCTATCGGGTTGAGGTCAGGACTCTGTGCAGGCCAGTCAAGTTCATCCACACCAGACTCTGTCATCCATGTCTTTATGGACCTTGCTTTGTGCACTGGTGCACAGTCATGTTGGAAGAGGAAGGGGCCAGCTCCAAACTGTTCCCACAAAGTTGGGAGCATGGAATTGTCCAAAATGTCTTGGTATGCTGAAGCATTCAGAGTTCCTTTCACTGGAACTAAGGGGCCAAGCCCAGCTCCTGAAAAACAACCCCACACCATAATCCCCCCTCCACCAAACTTTACACTTGGCACAATGCAGTCAGACAAGTACCGTTCTCCTGGCAACCGCCAAACCCAGACCCGTCCATCAGATTGCCAGATGGAGAAGCGCGATTCGTCACTCCAGAGAACGCGTCTCCACTGCTCTAGAGTCCAGTGGCGGCGTGCTTTACATCACCGCATCCGACGCTTTGCATTGCACTTGGTGATGTATGGCTTGGATGCAGCTGCTCGACCATGGAAACCCATTCCATGAAGCTCTCTGCGCACTGTTCTTGAGCTAATCTGAAGGCCACATGAAGTTTGGAGGTCTGTAGTGATTGACTCTGCAGAAAGTTGGCGACCTCTTCGCACTATGCGCGTCAGCATCCGCTGACCCCGCTCCGTCAGTTTACGTGGCCTACCACTTCGTGGCTGAGTTGCTGTCGTTCCCAAACACTTCCATTTTCTTATAATACAGCTGACAGTTGACTGTGGAATATTTAGGAGCGAGGAAATTTCACGACTGGATTTGTTGCACAGGTGGCATCCTATCACAGTTCCACGCTGGAATTCACTGAGCTCCTGAGAGCGACCCATTCTTTCACAAATGTTTGTAAAAACAGTCTGCATGCCTAGGTGCTTGAATTTATACACCTGTGGCCATGGAAGTGATTGGAACACCTGATTCCAATAATTTGGATGGGTGAGCAAATACTTTTGGCAATATAGTGTAAGTGGATGTCATTGAACACATTGACAAGGGTGTCTCTGTACTGCTTTGAGCATGGAAGCATAACTGCAGGACACTGAAGTTTTAACTCTGTGTAAAAAAAATATTCTTTTATAAAACATTTAACCTTTATTTCAAATAGTCAATCCACAACGGCCGAATATGTTTGACTATGTATTTTCTTCTCATTTTTACAGTTCAGAGAAACCTCGCTACACCCTAAAGAAAAACAAAGATTGTAGCCACTGCAGGTAAGAGCAAAGCTGGGCTTTCTTTTTTTTTTTTCTTCTTTTTTTTTTGTTCATTTTATTGTATTTTTGTGTGATTTTCTTATTTCTATATCTGCAATACTTAATTCTAAAGCCTGTTCTGCATCTGGACATGTTTATGTGTTTCAGGGAGATAAAAAGTCTCTCCATAGATGTTTGCTCTAAAGCTTCACAAACAGAGGAGGTCACTGATGTAACATCAAGGTAAGGATTTAACTTTTTTGTTTACCAAACTAAATAAAGGATCACTATATTATTATTATTTAGGCATCCCCAAATTAATTTATTACAAAAAACAAATAAGATCATTAGAATCACGGATGATGTTTTTACAGTTGTGTCTGTCAAGTCTTGTAAAGTCTGCAACCAAAAAACCAACGGCCTTGCAGCAACATTCCAGCTGGCTAGACCATAACACCTTTATTCATACATAACACATTTTTTTTCACATTTTTTTCCTTTGCTTAGATGCTTTGTTGATATATCTTACAGAGCCAAAGTCCCTGTCCAATGACTTTTGTGTGGAAGTTCAACTGTCACTTTACTTCCAAGTACATAAGTAATGTTAATCTCTGGAAGATTTACACCTGTGTTGTAGAAGAGCCCTTTTTTACTCTGTGGTATTTTGTCTGGATGTCCTCAAAAAAACTGCTAATTAATAAAGCCAAGAAAATCTACTATGAGTCTCTTATATTCCCTTGTTGTTGTTGGACAGCAAGCAAAGCATACGAATAATGATAAAGATTTTATTTTTTATCATTACAAAAAATCTCAAGTACTACAAAGAATGAATAAGTTGCAGGTAATAGAATCAAAACACTTTCTAAAGGCAAAAAAAAAGCTAGTCGCTCCTATAAAGAAGCATTAAAATATTATATGTAAAATGGAGATATGTTAAGAGGGGAAGAAATCGATTTTGATTGCTTAGAGGGGAGCAGAAATGTAAAAAAAACAAAGCTGCAGTGACAGCCAATATTTTCATAGGAGGTAATGTTCCAGAAAGCACGGTGCTGTCTTGAAGGAAGTTATTGTCTTCCATTCATGCAGCCATCAGGAACAAACAAATCAAAAAGTTGATGGGTTGATATGTACATCGTTCCGCATTATCTGGCAGTTTCTGCAAATTGTTGCTCAAGATCTAAGCAAGAACAGTAAAACTGGGAGGGCACAAAGGTATGAACCAGTTTTTCAGCAATAGCAAGGTATAGCTTGGAGGAAGGTTTGGGCAATAAATCTGAGATAGTAAAAGGAAATCATGCTTAGTTCTAAAATTATGGCAAAATAAATAGATACAATGAAATAAATTAAATTGTGACTGAAAACAGCCCCTTAATACTCTGCTTTCAGTCAACTGGATATTTTCACCTGTTCCCATTGTTTGAACTAAACCTAATTGTTATGATGGTTGTCGGTTAAAAAAGATGGTATTGGTATTATTTTCTTAACTTCAACCATTCACTGAATGATGTAATCAATAAAGGCTCTTGGGATGCAACATCCAAGCTTTTCCTGATACTAATTTATGGGTATTATTTGACATCCTTATGATCATTGGAAAATGTATTTTACCTAATCAAGGTCCAACAAAATGTAATGAAGCAAGGCATTGCATACGTATTTCAGGATGATAGCTTAATGTTGTTTCTGTCCTTAAGCATTATTTTGCTTGTAGCCGAATCTTGTTCTAAATCTTATGATGGAGGTTGCTGTAATGTGTGATATACTCCACTAAACACCCAGTATGTAGTGAGCGGGTGTCCGGATCCACATTTCTCCACTTTCTGTCTGATTCCAATACTTGAATTTGGATATCCGCAGATCCTAATACTTTTCCAAAACCAGAGCTGTGTTTGCTTTAATCTTAATATCATTACTGTTGATTTTCTCTACAATTAACTATGATATGTATTCATGGACACATGCATCCCAAATTTCAACTTCTGATTAGAATAATGTCTGAAAAGGAAGTCACACAACAGTAAAACATGAAAATATACTTTCAGGATGAAAACAAATATGCAAGGTGTGAGGGTTAAAATGATCTGTATTTATCAAATCCCATAAAGTGGTAAACGTTTCTGTTATCCTAACTTCAACTGAACGGTATGGGCCCTTTCTTACTGATAACTGGTCAAGAATTTTCTTCAACGCTGGGGCTGATAAAGATAATAATTAATCCCAGATCAGTTCATCTCTAGAGTTATTATGTCTGAAGTACCATCAGTAAATTAGGCAACATTTTAGCAATTGTCCGATTTAATCAATTGTTCTTGAATAGAATACAAATATCCTTTATTGTCCTTTGTTAGATTTTTTATTCGTGAACAGTTCAAGATTTTGCAGCAGTTAGAAGTGCAAAGTTAAACTGGATGCATATATCATGTCAACAGCTATGAAGTGGTCTTTTATTGTTAAAGAGAGGCAATGTTCTTTGAGTCAAGACTGTCAAGAGATTAAAAGGATAAAAAGATTATTAACTTGAAAAGTTTGAACCAAAACCAATTTACTTTTAATTACATAGTCCTGTAGGCGTCAACAAGAAAGGAACTCCTGACAAGATTTAATTTCAATGATTTAATGACCTATTAAACATGACAATCAAACAAGCTCTTTGGCATGTGTACTGACATAGTTGTCAGCCCAGGTATTATGCATGTGATGACAACGATACGTAATGCATGACTGTGAAAGAAGAGAAGGTCTGTCATATAAACAGGGCCAACTACCAGGAAATATGATTAAGATCTCCCTATGAAACTGCTGCAATATAGATACAATATTAAACTTTGACCTGAACAAACGTTCATTATGGTTAAAATTCATGAAAAAACTCTTAATTCCTGACTATCGCTGTTTCTCACGCTATGGTTGAGGACTTCCAGGTCAAACTGCCCAATCTTTATTTCAGTCCTGACTGAAAGCAACTATTCAGTCACAACCATGGCCAATAAACTGATGCTGATTGTGTTTTGATTCGCCTTCTAAATGTTCTCAAACAAAGCCTATGTATAGAAGGAGTTAGAAAAAAATTGAGATGTTGGTGGTTTACGGTACAGTATGTATAGTAGAACATGTTCCTGTCCCTCCAAATTTTTGCATTGGTGAACCCTTAGAGGCAATACATTTAGTTATATACTCTAGCTTTCATATGTAAAAAAAAAAAGTATGACTTGATCAGGAAAAAAGAACATTATTAGGAATAATCCAAACTAGTTTTTATAAGCAGCTCAAATTATACCAGTCTCAGAACCGATCTGCTAAACTATAGATTCTTTGTATTGGAAACAAGATAGTGAAACACCATTTTAGAGGATTAAAGTGACAGATTTTTTACCCTGAGCTATCAACACCATTTGTAAATGGTAGACCAGGTTTCTAAATTGTTTTTATTACTTTTTAAAAATTATTTTAATTTAACTATGAAGTGAGTGACACTTTTCATTCCGTGATATTTTTCCTCTTTAGTTTGTATATTATATATCGAAATATATTTTTTTATTTATGATGAATTATGGATTTTTAAAGTCTATGTTTTGCAGAAGCACTTCCCTTGCCTATAACTTGTTGTCTAAATGTGCCACTATAGGTTGAACTTAGTTCAACACTGCAAAAACGATCTAGAAATAAGTGAAAAATTCCTTAAATAAGTGTATTCACCCTTGATTTGAGTATGTAAATGAGATAGTTTGCCAATGGAATGAGTAATTTTACTCTTAAAATAAGATAATTAGATAATATGTACTTGAAATAAGACAATGCAATTGTGTTTTCTTATTTTAAGTGTAAATTGTCTTGTTTCATTGGCAGAATGTCTCTTTTACCTCTTCAATTCAAGAACAAATGCACTTATTTTAAGAAAAAAATGACTTGTCTAGATTTAGATTTTTTGCAGTGAAGGCTTTTGGTGGAACATTTTGAGAAGCTACAAATGAACAAAATTTATGCATATGTCATTCATTATCAGCTCGTTTAAAACTGTTTTTGTAAAAGAATGAATTCCTATGGGATTGTTTTTCAAACACATTTTTCACAGTTGGTGATACCTACAATAAAAACACATAATTCATCATACAGACATATTAAAGGTTATACAACTAGTCCAAAAAATTACAGAACAACAGTGTAAGGTGTCCCGTTAAAGATTATACCTCTGTTGAAGTTGCTTTATGATTTAAATACATATTCACATGTGAATACTGTATATATGATGAAGCTTCAAAATGAGATATTTATGTTTAAGTTAACAGATCTTGTAACCTCTTCTTCTGTAATTCCAGTAAAGACCAACCTCAGAAAGTGGCTGACAAGAAAGAAGCTTCTAAGCCATGTAAAGACTGCAGGTGAGAATCAATCTTGCAAGCAAGGAAGGAAGGAAGGAAGGAAGGAAGGAAGGAAGGAAGGAAGGAAGGAAGGAAGGAAGGAAGGAAGGAAGGAAGGAAGGAATCTTGAGAACCACTGCTTTAGTGTTAACTTTGCCTGTGCAATAAAAGAATCATCACACTTCACAGTTTTCTAACCTTGTTGTGTTTCTGCGTATGTAAATTTGCTGCAGGAAGCAAATCAAGGACATTTTAGAGCCTTACTCTCAAGCCTGGGCGAGGAAGGAGGAAAAGCATGAAGAAATAAGGTAAGGATATAACTATCAGAAACTTTTGTAGCCTAATATCAGTTTCATTCCCATGTGGCTTCCAGCACACTAAAGAGCATGAAACATTTTTTAAAACTGCTTAAGAGGTCACCAATGCTGTGCCCGTGGCCAACAAGGGGTCCTCAAGGAGCACATGGGGTGCGATCAGTGTCTTCTAAAAACAGAATAATTCACCAGTAGGCTAAGTTTCCAATTCTGTTTTATTCTGTTCAACCATACATAGAGCATTTTATTAAATTAATCATATAGAACATTTGAGCATTTATAGAGACTTCAAAATAACTATATTTTAAAAAAATTAAAAAGAAACAAAAAAAAGCTTATTGTATATGAAGTTTAGGTGAATGCTGTCAGTATTGGTAGACCTCTTATGATTAAGTATACGTGAAGTAGCTCTTAAAGTCTTAAAAAGATTGGTGACCTCTGTCTGAAACTGTTACCAGAAAAGGATTGTGAAGGGTCAACATGGAAATGCATTTAAAAATCACACATTGGAGCAAGTTGTGGACGTTGTTAGATATCAGGAATACATAAAGGAAATGGAAGCACAGGGACACGCCACAAAAAAAAGAACTTGATATTAATAGAAATATTTGATGTTCATTTATTTAGGATGCTGTTTCTCTTTGGACCAAGTACAATATAAAAAACAAACAAAATCTAATTTATATTTTATGTTTAACTCTGACACTTAAAACCACTTCCCTTCCTAGGAATTTATATATTGCCGCAAATTCTAATGAATACTGTAACAAACAAAAGAGGCTGTCAAATTTTATGTGATCAATTACTTAACTACTCGTTAGCAGAAGAACCAGTTTTTCAGACTCAGTCATTACTGGTTATTATTTTGTTCCTTCCTCATAGAACAGCATTTTCCAATAAGCCCGAAACATTTAAGGAAAATATATAACGTACGTCGCAGAGTGGTGCAGTTTGTAGCATTGTTGCCTTGCAGCAACAAAGTTCTGGATTCAATTCCCAGCCTAGAGTTTGCATGTTCTCCCTGTTCATTTTTAGGTTTTTCTCTGGGTTTTCCAGCTTTCTCCCATTGTCCAAAAACATGACTGTTAGGGTAAATGGTGTGAGTGTGTGTTCATGGTTGTATGTGTCTGCCCTGGAAACCTGTCCAGGATTTACCCTCCCTTTCACCCATATACTGCTCCAGATAGGAACATGCTTCATTCTGACCTTCGCTTTGATTTAACAGTTAATATCTTGTTATGCTGTTACACATCTTACAGTTGCTTTCTGTTTCTAACTAATCAGCACTTAAAAATAAAATTCTTTCTTTTTTTTTTACTTTTTAGGACTTTGCTTAAACTCAAGGTCAGTGGTTATAAAAGTGCCATTATTACTCAGGAAAACACTCCGGTGGGATCCAAGCTTGTTATGGATGGACAGAAAAAGAGGAGTATTGAAGTGAACACTGAGCATTTTGAAACATTTTTAAAGGTAGGTTGTTTTCTGTTACACACAAAGTATTTATGATGACATTACTGAGCGTTAGCGATGACAACTTTTGGTGATATTATTATTTTAGATTTGAAATGAATAGTTCCCAATTAGCCAAGTCAAATCAAAGCACAATTTATTCTCTATCTTAGCAACTCTCTCAAAGAGCAAAAATACTTCACAAAAAATACATATTCTTATTTAGTTGATTACTTTTTGGTTTCTATAAGTTTTTGGAAAAAATTCTTAATTTTAAAAAAAAAAAACTCTTAGCTAGAAGTATCTAAGGAAAATGCATTGGTTCGGTGAGATGCAGAGATTGAAATTGGTTTATTCTTATTAAAACTAGCTAAATCTTATATGCTTTTGCCAAAAAAGGCTTGTTTGACGAGCCTAAAGAGGAGGAAGCAGCTTTTTGTGACTGAAACCACAGTCAGGTTAGAGTAGAGATCGCTAAATGACCAGTATATCTTGTTTCTCCAGACTTCAACCACCCTTTTCATTAAAAGATGCAAAACAAGTTCAAAAACAAACCATTGGCTGGATTTCAGACACGTACCTCTGCAACTATTAATGAATTTCCCTGGTAGTGTCACTATTTAAAAAAGAATATTCAGGTTCTCTAACAGTTCAAGATTAAATGCCAAGAAAAATGTTTGCATGTTTTACATCTTATAATTCACAGTGGATTTTAGTGGATTTCACTCCCTGCATACTAGTGCTCACTCTATCAAAACAGTGACATAAAAGGTTATGTTGATAAAAAAGTATTTAAGATAAGATTAACTTTATTGTCCCAAATGAAATTTGATTTGGGTACAGACTCTGGCTGCTACATAGTCCAAACTATGTCACACTGCATTCACACATAAAAACACTGCAAAAAAAAAATTGCACTATAAGACTATAAATAAATACATAAGGAAGCATGTTACATTACATTCACAATAAAAACTTTGAAAAAATTTTTTTTTAATAAAAACTAGTGTTGCACCGATACCAGTATCGGACGGGGCCCCGATACTGCCCTAAAATGGTGGTATCTGCGAGTACCAACAAATAGGGCACCGATACCATTTTGAGAGCCATAAGTTTATTCAACTATTGTCACCCACTCCTGGTAGGCAATAAAAAGTTCTACTGGATTCACTTTGTATTACATTTTTTCCTGCTTCACAAAGGTAGGCAGCAGCTTGACAAAGCCATGATGGCAATTATTTTACATTATTATGGTATCGGTATCGGCCGATACTGCACAGCCAGGTATTGGGTATCAGTATCGGAGCCAAAAAATGGCATAGGCGCAACATTAATAAAAACCCGTCTTTAAAATATCTGTTATGTGAGATAATGAATATATAAAAAAAGCATGTCAGTTTAGTTTAAATTTTGAATACCATTGCCTATTCCACTATTCCATTTAGGGGAAAGAGGAAACAAATGAGTTCTTATAGCGGTTCAATCTACAGGCAGGGACTCTAAGATGTCACCTGAAGGAAGAAACTGATACTCTGAATAAAGAATCTGAGCGGGGTCTGAGATGATTTTCTGGGCTTGTCTGGTTATTGTTTCATTGAAGATGTAGCCGCTGCTGGACCCTGTTGCAGACATAATCAACTTTAGCGATCCACGATAATTTATTGTCGATTTTTAATTCAGGATATTTATAGGAATCTGCTTGGGCAATTAATAGATTATGGATGACCACTGGAGAGTAGTCTCCAACTGCCCTTGGGACAAAGATCAGTTCTTGTATTTTTGAACATTAAGAGTCACAAAGTATTCCTTACACCACCGAGCAAAGGTTTTAATCTTCTGTCTCTAACCGATTAGGTCTGATGTGCCTGAAATTAGGCAGAGAATAGCTTTATTTGCCTGAAAATGATCTTTAGCACAAGATTAGACCAATGGCAATGTTTGGTTGCAATGGTCTATAGTGGTAGAACTTTAGTGTACAACAAAATTAGGTCTTATTTGATGTTCTGCTAGACTATTTTAAAATGTAAAAGTTACATAAACTGTAACTTAAAAAAACATTCAAAACATTTATGTTATTCAAAACAGATATCATTTGTAAAATTAGAGTTAGAAAACCTCTCGGCCAAAGCTCAGGCCATACCTTACATTATTGCCTGCATGACTGTCATCACAGAGGCAACACACGCACACACAACCTGTTTTCTGAGTATAAACCAGGCATGGATTATTGTCCAGGGGTCTGATGATACAAAGCTACTGTAGACCATCCATCCACTGGGTTGTGAGGGGTGCTGGTAACTACGGGCGAGAGGAGTGGTACACCATGGACAGGTCAACACATACAGGACAAACAACCATTCAGGCACACACTCACACCTAAGGAGTATTTAGAGAAGCCAATTAAGAGTCATGTTTTTGGACTGTAGAAGGAAGCCAGAGAACACCCACACATGCTCAGGGAAAACATGCAAACTCCATGCAGAAAGAGCCCAGGTCAGGAATCGAACACATGACCTTGCTGCAAGTGCTACCCACTGCACCACTGAGCAGCCACCTACTGTAGACTTTTTTTGTGTATGTGTGTGAGCAGGTAGCTACGCAAGGAGTACTAGACTGGTGTACCTTGTCAAAAGCCAAGAATAGAGGTGTCGTTGTCATTGTGTGGGGCTGCATGAATGCTGCTGGTTTTGGGAAGCAAAAGAGCCTTAAAGAAACTGAATGAAAACATGTACAGTAACATTCTGAAGCAGAGCTTGATCCCCTCTTTTCAGAAATGCGAATGTAGGGCAGTATTACAGTATAAACAAACAGGACTGGCCAATCATGTTTTAAAACCTAAACCCTACGGAGCATCTTTAAAGGGGACATCCTTAAAGGGAACATGGAGGAACTTGGGGTCTTTAGCATCCACCGGTTCTGTTATGTCATCATGAAACTGCCAGCATTTTAGATATTCATGGGTGTATATTGAGCTATTTTGAGGAGACAGCAGATTTACTCTGTTCTAGAAGCTAAACAATGATTGCAATTTTTCAAAGTCCAAGGTTTCTAATGAAAAGAATGTATTATAACTACAAATACGTGAGTTATGTGCACAATTGTGTGAGGCTGTTTATAAATTATTTCAAAGGTGCTTGAGTTATATGTTTTTCAGGGAAAATTTAAGAAAGGCTCAGCAGCATATTTATGTTTTTAGGAAGAAGAGATCTTAATTGCTTTACTTTTTAGGAAAAAGGGCTTGTTTGACAGAAGTGCATAGAAAAAGGTGTGGTGCTTTATGTCAACTTGCACAGTCAGTCTGAATATTAGAAATCCAACTCAACAAGAATGGAAGCAGTCATGCTAATCCCTTTAAGCCTCTTTCATTGGCTGTTTCCGTGTTTCAATGAAGATCACTTTGTTAATGTCTAGGTGCAGGTTGTTATTCATTTATTACTGCATTTCTTTGGAAATATCCTGTAATATTTTTGTTACAAAACATCGTAAAATATTTTATGATGTTTTGCAAAAATTATTTTTGTGTTTTTGGCTGTGAGTTGATAGCAGCCTTATGTGCAAAAGACAAGTACGTCTTTGGGCATTTTGTCTTACCATAGGTCCAATATGAGTACGCACACCCCTGATTGGGAATCACTAGCCTAAGGGGATACTTATGTTGAAAATTATATATTATATATAAATTATAATTATATATAAGGAGTTGTTGCCAGATTAGTGAAACTTGCTGTCAATCGGCTAACATTTGTCCTGAGCAAAGCAAGACTATAGCATATCTCTCTATTTCATAAATGCCATCATTGGTTTGTTCAAATTTACTGCATGCAGAATCCTTTTTGCATTTTTTTGTTACATGCATAGAAGTATTTAATCATTTACCACAGACATGACGGTAGTAGGTAATGTGCCCCCAACAGTCTTCTTAAATTGATTTTCTTAATAACAGAACAAAAGCTGTATTTCCAATCAAAGTAGGTATCTCATATATTTATAATTCAGTGTAAAAAGTAGCCTGACGTAGTCCGACTCAATTCTAGTCAGAATATGGGTCTGATACTGCTCCATAGAGCTGTGATTATGGGGCGTGTTTTGAACGAACCAGGGAAAAAAATGCCTCTGCACTCAATTGGATAGAGCTACAACCAATAAGAGCAACGGAGTGCATGATGTATGTTAAGCGAGGCATAGTTGTTGTCCACGAAAATCAAAGCGTGCATTTTCACGCCTAGAATAAGAAGATGAGACTTGATCGCGTTTCTCTGTTCCTCTTTTAAAATTAATTTGCTGTCGATATCTTCTAGAACAGACCTAATAGCAGAATCTACTCACCCAAACTCTCCAGCGGCAGCCATTATTGTTGTCACCCAAGCGCGCTTTGGTCACGTGGTTGATTACGTTACTCTTGATCATCTGTCCATCATCGTATAAAGCCCGCCCTGACAATTTGATTGGATCGCCTGACAGTGGGCGATAATACTCGCGCTACTATGGAGCAGAGCCAGACCGAACTTCCCCGAACTCAAACCTTGTGGGCGGGACTAAGTTCGGACTGGCACCCAGGCTATGTAAAAAGCAACAGTTTAAATAAAGCAGCATATTTACTTCCATAAACCTTTACAGTTCTGTTATTGTAGCTAGCTAGTTGAAAAAATAAGATATTATCATTTTGAATATGGGTTAAATTACACTGAAGATCATAGTTGATGCTGATTATATATATTTAATTCAGGCAAAAAAAATTGTCTTAATTAGTTATGAAATAGGACACAAGGTAATTAATAAAGAAAGACTTGATGAACAATTCAGTCAGGCATTAAATCAGGTAACCACTATATGCAACCTATCTAAACTTTACAAAAAAGTTTTGTTAATTTCTCAAAGGAACAAAATGCATCAATGTTAAATAAACTGCAAAACACAGCAGATAATCGGAGCAGCTCAGTGTGTCTCTAAGCTGCTTCATCAAGCCCTAGCAGACTTTTTCTGCCTTACAATAACACAGAATCCATTCATAGCGTCAATTCCAATAATCAGACGTTAATACTTAAACAATTCTTATTATAGCCAATTACTTTACTGTTTCTTCACTCTTGTAAACTGACTAAATCACCAAAATGTATTATACTATATGAACTAATGAACTCTGATTACAGTTTTATAGTGTTTTAAGCAACAGTTTCTAACCAGTTTTAATTATTTTTAAATTGCTCAAGAATTCTAGATTTAAATAAAATCTACTTTGAATAAAAATTTCTTCTGTCTTAATGGAATAACTGAAGGTATTAGGGTGCGTTGTCAAATAGGAGGCGCTTGAGTTTCTAAGTATCTGCCAATTTTAACTCAGCATGATGGATACAGATTTTATCAAGTGAGTCACAGAGCTTGTTTTGAGTTGGAAAGCCGGCGTCAATGTCTATAGGTGTATCCAATTCACCACAGACAAAACCAGTTTGGAGGGTTCCACCACCTACTCCAAGAGCTGCGTCTGGTACTTCCTTGTATCTAGCCAGGCAGAGAGCACCAATGCTGGGGAGATACTGACTGGCAAGGCTGTGTTGGAGCTAGGACACCAAGTTATAAATGAATCAACCGTCCTTAAAATAGCTTTTTTAAAGGCCACCTGAAAACCTCTTTAGAGCATTCTAGAGCATTATTTTCTCCGCATTCCATTTTTATTTTAAAATATTTCGTCTCCAGCTCATCAAAAAAACACATCCGGTTACCAGAGCTGCTCAGTGCATTGTCTCCAAACTGGTTCTTATTAGCCAACTTAATGTCTGCAAGTATTAGACTTTTATATTATAAAATAGACTTTAGCATTAATTTATGATATAAAGAAGTGACCTTGGATATAAAATTAAAATAGGGGCTGCAATTTTAATGTATCCATCTATTCCATGCTGCTAAATTTCCTGTAAATCATTTCCATCTACTTTGAGAAGAACCATTTACTGTACACTCTTATTTTTATATCGCTAAGTATAAAAAAAAAACAATGTTTGTCAATTGGGTATTGTATAACATCTACTGGTGATTTCAGGAGAATCCTTTTGCAAATAAAACATATGACAGCTGTGCTGTTGTTGGGAATGGTGGGATCCTTGCAAACAGCAGCTGTGGAAAGAAGATAGATTCAGCTGATTTTGTTATCCGGTGAGTAATGCGTCTGAACATCAGAGGTTAAAATATATTTTTAAGAATCCCATTAAGAAAGTGTAAACGTTATTTCTATTAGGTGCAACCTAGCTCCTCTGATAGATAAATACATCGAACATGTTGGTATTAAGACAAACCTGGTGTCGGCAAACCCAAGCATCTTTTATGAAAGGTGAGAGATAATACATTTTTGTCAGCTTGCATAATATCGGTGTTTTGTATTTCACATCAGCTTTGTTTTTGTAGGTATGGATCTCTTACAGGACCCCGACGGAAGTTTATGGAGAAACTGTGCCAATATGGCGACTCCATGCTTCTCCTCCCTACCTTCTCTTACACTGGAAATATTGCTGTCTGTTTGCGGGCTTACCAAACAATTCAGGACTTTGAAAGCCCCATCCAACCTATCTACTTTAGTCCAGCGTACTTAAAAGATCTTGACACCTTTTGGCGCTCTCAAGGATGGAAAGCTGTACGGCTCAGCACTGGCATGATCCTGACAAGCATGGCACTGGAACTCTGTGACAACGTCCACCTGTACGGCTTCTGGCCCTTCAGTCTTCACCCATATACATTTAAGGAGCTGACTAACCACTATTACGATGACAAAAAACCAAAGGGGGGATTTCATGCCATGCCAGAGGAGTTTAAGCTCTTATTGCAGCTGCACAGCAAAGGTGTACTTAAGCTGCACCTTGGAGACTGTGAACCCAACAAAGATTAGTCCAATAGGAAGAAATTGGGACCTGGGCAAACTGCTCCTTTTGCCTAATTATTCATAAGAATGCGAATCCAGCAAAGCATTTAAACGGCTACTTACCACTAAATCAGCATTTTTTATATATTTTTTTTTTTTTTTTTTTTTTGCTGATTAACTCTATGGATAGTTTTTCTTCAGTGATATTAACATGTCCCAGGCATTATTGCATCGATTTACTCCTTCATTGTTTAAATTCCCCTTTTGTGTCTATAACTGCCTAATTGGTGCCCTCCTCAGGTTATGATGGGTTACTACATTAGATCAGATCTGATGTGCTCTCTTCATCCTGTGCCATTGGAATTGGCTCGGACGAGGCTGCCTTTTACAACTGGTTTTTCTGTCTGTGCTTCTCTCTCTTTGAACCCCAGTCAGCAGCTCACACTGAGCCTGGTTCTGCTTGAGGTTTCTTCCTGTTAATAGGGAGTTTTTCCTCTCCACTGTCGCTACAAGCATGCTTAGTGTGAGTGATTGCATTCAAGTCAATGAGTCGATGCAATAAACAGGTTTTCCTTAGATAGAAAACTTTGAATCAACTTGACTGTATGATCTGGTAGAACTGTAAAGTGCCTTGAGATGACATGTGTTGTGAATTGGTGCTATATGAATAAACTGAATTTAATTGAATTGAATTCTTGCTATTGGCCGCCCTGGGCAGCGTTTGTTTACTTGGTAACTGACAACAAATTAAACAGTTTTATAAGTATGAGAGATGGAAATAAATCATGGTTGGGCAGGGGTGTGTGTGTGTGCAGGGGGGGGGGGGCGGCGTGACTGTGTGATCTCCGGTTTACAGTGTATTTTTATAATTTAAACAAAATGTGTGACTTGTGAAGGATGTGATTAATTATTAATTGTGCACAGTGTGAATGTTGTTGAAAATGTTTACATCTGTAACCTTTGATCTGGAAGTGATTATTCAATGTTATTATTTCTGTAAACTTAGCTGTTCTACTCATTCACCTGATTCATGTAGTTGTAACATTGAAAAAGATCTTGAAGTTATGATAAAGGTAGAGTTCTATTAAAAGCACACTGAAAGAAGACAGATGAAGTGACCTTTTCGAAAAATTTAAAATCAATCCTAAGAGCCTCTGTTGGTAGATTAGAAAATATTTCACTTTTCTGTCAAATTGTTTTGCAACAGATTTCTTGTTTTCTGATTTGTACCCGCTTTTGTTGAGCTTAATTGTAAAGTTTTGTTGTTTGTGCGAGGATTGTATTTTTGTAAATTTTCTGGGACAATTTGGAAGGAACATTTTGACACAGAAAATTTAATCAGGATATTTTTACGCAGGCTAACATGTCCTTCCTTTTATCTTACTTTTTACTGCAAAATTATTTATACCTTTGGACACTGCACTTTGTAACTTTCCACTCACAAGCCTAGCTGACAAGTACGATTTACTGTAATGCAAAGTGGACACATAATTGTGAAGTGAAGAAAAAATTCAACTTGTTTGTCAAAGGTTTTTGCAAGTGAAATCCTGACAAATTGTGTATTTGTAATTAACAAATTAAAGAATACTTACTATTTGTCTCTGGTGTTCTGTGTAAGCCTCAAAGAGAGGTTAGAGAACATTACTGATTGAAAAGGAAGGGAACACAGCCAACAGGTCTGGAAAAAAAACAGTTGTGGAAAAGTTTTTGCCAGAATTTAATTAATCAATAAATAAATCCTAGTTTGGAATAATAATAATATATATATATATATATATATATATATATATATATATATATATATATATATATATATATATATATATATATATATATATATATATATATCATCCAAAGCCAGGAGGCCCCTATGCATTTGCAGGGATTACATAGGATGATTTGTTGACAGGCCCATGTAATCCTTAAAGATTATGTTTGTTGAAAAGTTACTAGAATGAAGTCATTTTTAAATAAACATTCGGAGTCAAACCTAAAGACCACACCTTTGCTCTAAATCTCAAGTTTCGTGTTTCTCCACCATTATTCTGCAGAGACATTCTTGTTCTTGAGGGGAAGAAAAGTCGAGAAGCTTGGCGGTAAATGTAGGCAAATCCTTTATTTAGCAGAAGTTGCAATATGTAGGTTTTTTTATAAAAAAAAAAAAAAGAAAGAAAGAAGGAAAGAAAAGAAAAGAAAAGAAAAGAAAAAAGAACTGTCCGAACATCCCGACAGTAGATAGTCCAATGAAAGAAAACATGATCCTCTTCTGCCACCTGCTGGTCATACTGCTATCTGCAAAAATACACGATCAGAAAATATGGAGCAACTAAAAGCATGAAATATAAAACGGGGTCTACAGGTTTTATAAAGGAATGAGTAACTCTTATTAAATGCTTTTAAATGCCATTGTAATGCTCTCAGAAATAATCTTAATAGCATCAACAAGTGTTGTAGGCCAGATCATTTCAGAATTGAGGCTTTAAATCTGAGTTTGTAAAACCTGCTTCATGAAACTGGCCTCAGCTTCCAATTTGACCCTGAAATACTTGAATGTAACCCAAAGCCTCACAGAAACTAATCCTCAACCTAAGATTAATCGACCACCAACAAATAACAAATAAACTGATATAATAACCATTACACATCTCTTGTGTTTTTATGGTTACACTTTCTTAACATGAAATAAGTATTAAAAGCTTGAAATTTCATTAATGTGAAGCGAGAATTACTGACACAAAATCCAGTTCAAATTTGGAAATTTTTGACATTAGCTCAAAATAACAGCATAAACTCAATAGGCAGTATTCTATATGGTTTCTAGCTTAAAACTAACCCCATACTGTGCAGGAATTTAACAAGTTTGTTTAAGTATGCATCACTGTGATAAACTATTTTTGTCAAGAGCGCGGACAGATGGACCCAGTATTCAAGGAGAGACAGTCAGTAGGAAAGTTCAAAAAGTTTATTAAAATAAAACAAAAACTGAAGTGGAGCTGAGGCTCACGGACACTGCAGGAGGAGGGCGGGGCACTGCCCAATCTCAGATACTCTGGTTTAACAGTCCAGTCCTAGAATGTCCCCAAGTGCTGCAGTTCCAGAGGACATGCTGGAAGCCGGTCCTGGTCAGGGATCCAGAACAGACAGGAACAGACAGAACAGGCAGAATCCAGATCAGGCAGGAACAGAAACAGGTGGCAGGATCCAGATTTCCAGGCATCCGAGGGCTCCCAGGAGGGTTCAGAGTCTGACTGGGACCAAAAGCATGACCGAGTGGTCCACACAGGAGCAGACAGGATCAGGTGCAGACAGGCAGGCTCAGTGGAAGAGGGTAGCCAAGACAGGACGTAGAACCGGAACTTGAAGCAGAACTTTAAACTGGTCTCGTCCCTGGAGCCAGGCTTACTGAGATAAAAACTGAACCTCCCCACATAATTGAGCCGAAATCCCAGAGGACTCTGTGGGGGAGGAACAGTGGACGATCAGGAGACGAGACAAAAACAAAACCCTCTTTCCACTGGCTGCTAGGATCCAGGACATGAACCAAGGGAATAAAACTAACAGACAGGCTAACAGAAAGACAAGTAATGATCTGGCACTGAATGCTCAGGGAGAACTGAATTTAAACCAGAGGAGAACAGGTGAGGTGAATAAATTGTAATTGAGGCAGTGAGGGGAAAACAACAGGTGAGAGGAATTACTAATTAGGGAGGAGCAAACAGGCCAGATCATGACAATTTTACATAGAGCAGCAGAGACATGTTCTTTGAAAATATAAATTATACATCTCTCTGTTTGGCAGATGACAAATCTGGATTTAGCAGTTGGAGGACTGTTCTTACCTAACAGCATTTTGTAAAATAAAATGTTTGTTGTAAACAGGAATTAGGTGAGGTGTTTATTTATTTATTTATTTTTGTATTTTGTAGCTCTCAAAAAAAAGGCTCCATTACTTCCAGTAAAATTAACTCTTGAGGATCCTTAGACATTTTGGACAATGTTTTATTGCTACCTTTTCAGAACAATTAGAGGATGCCCCCCCTCCATCTTCCAACGTGGCTGCTCACCAGCGTTTAAAGAAAGAATGACAAAGACTTGAATAAGAAAGTGTTGCATCAAAAAAAGTTGACTTGTCTGCACAGAATCTGTGCCCCGGCCAAATAGTACACCTTTGGGTTGAACATTGAGGAAAACTGCAAGCAAGACCTTCATGTCAATTATAAAAATGGTAAGATATTATCCAAAAAAAAAACACCCCTGACATTTAGGGAAACAGTGCCAAAATAATTGAAGCTGCATTAATGGGTAAAAAAAATGTATAACCCCAATGAATGTAGGAACGGGATTCACTCAAGTTCATATCTATATGAAGGAATGAGAAAACAGTTTTTCCACTGTAGTGTATTCCATGCTAACCTATATGTAGAAGAAAAGAGAAATGTCTGTGTTTTATTTGCGTGAGTGTTTTCTTGTAGGTTGTCTTTAAGTTTGAGAAATAAGTCTAACAAAGGAAATCTGCTAACCAAACCCTTTTTTTTTTTTTTGCCTCTTACAGTTTTCAACTTTGGGTTCCCTTAAACAGACTAAGTGGTACTATAATGTACATGACCAGAACATTGAATATTTATTAGTAATTTTCCAGATTTGAGTTAAGCAAAACTCTTTTATTTCTTAAAAAGTGATTCCTAAATTAAAAAAAGAATAAAAAATTTAATCAAAAATACAACCTGGAGTTACTCACAGAGAGAAAAGTTGTAATTAGACAAATTTCTCTAGCGTTCAGACCCCGGCAGAAGACTTGGATGCTGTGAAATGACACCAGCTCGGATAAATAACTTAGAAGAATTATAGTAGGCTTCTCCCCCAGGGCCAAGACACTAGTGGAGGAATAGTCCACTGGTAACAGCTTGAGAGTGAGGAAGACGATGAGGTGGGTGGAAGTTTAGGTGGTTTGCAGTAGAGCTTTCTTATGGGGATCTTGAACCATATTTGGCTTTAGAGGGGGAGTGGTGTTTGGGTGGAGCTTTTTACTTGGCACGTCAGCAGGTGATCCAGGTGAGGCTCATAAGAGTCTTGTAGATTGAATTTTCACTTAATCATTAAAATTTTGTTATACGTTGCTATTCGTTTCTTTCTGTAAAAAGTCTATACATTTTCGGAAACGTGTTTTGTTTTTTTTAAGGACAGCTGTAAAATTCATGCAGAAGGGAGACATTAAAGACAGTCTTTGCAAAAAAAGAGGCCAAGCAGGAAAAGAACTGGAATAAATATATTTATGAAAAATTTTACACTTCTTAAATATAGAATTTAGACTGATAAACCTAGACTAGTTTTGTGGATGTGAGGCTAAGCTGCCAGTCATGCAGAACTGAGCAGATGGGGTCTATGAATACCCTCATGGCATCCCTCCAGTTTGCCCCTTCTTCACTTTCTGAAGAGTCCCCTCCATTGACAGGATGTTAACTCTTTGAGGGAGCAGCTGCATCTAGAGTCAGTTTAGAGTCAGCAGCTGCTTTCAGTCACTTTAATCTATGGATCTGGCCTTAAACTCTACAACATACCTTGGCTGAAAACTTTAATAAGGGTAGATGGATCTTAATAATAATATGTGATAACTTAGGACAAGCTTTAGTAAATCCCCTGTGGTCTGAGTTTTGCTGTTTCATGAAAATATTACTAAAATACCAGTTGTTTCTGTGATGTCCATTCCATCTAATGATGAGGGGAAATGCTAAAGTAAAGATACAGTTCTATTCTTAAAAAGAGTAAGTATACATTAGGGTTAGGTGGCTTTCCTCTAAGGTTTTGGTGTTTTTCTGTTTAAAATTCACTATTTAAAACATTGGATTCAGGAACCCAGGACTCATGACAATCTCTAATGAACATCTCAGTAATCTCACTCTTTATATTTTTTTCAGCCTTCAGAAAAATATATGTATTTTAAAAGAATAAGTACCTTTGTGCACCAACGAACAGAAATTATGTTAAATTATGACATTTTAAAATTGTGCTTTATTTAAAAGATGTAATATTTTTACATTTTCAATCAACAATATGTATTGTAAAAGTAATGATCAGATTAAACATTACCCATGGGACCATGGACAATAAATTGTGTACAACCTAAGTATTCCATACATACCTAGATGTCAAAGCGTTTGATTCACATGGGTGAAAGCTGGAAAAACAGGAGATAAGTAGTGAACGTCATAACAGAATATGAAAAACACTTTTTCGATTTCAAAGTATTTTCTGTATGGAAAAACTGCTCTTGTGCATCACTTAGGCTTGAATTTTAGTATAGCTTTTTAAATCTTGGAGGTTCTGATTGGTCCACTACAGCATTGATACATTTCAACCTGCTGAGTGTCACACAGAGAAAACAATTAATTAGAAATCATTTTTTGACATGAATGAAATAGGTTCTTTGGAGCACGTACCCTGTGAGTTGACATGAGTTTGGATGAATAAATTAGGAAGAGGATTAGAGTAGTCTTCAGCCTGGGGCCCGAACACTGGTGGTGGAACAAGCTGGAGGATGTGGGTGTAAGAATAGTCCAAGAGTGAGGCAGGAGATGGAGTGAAGATGGGTGTAAATTAGGCTTATACGCTGAAGGGGAAGCAGAGCCTTTGTCTTAATGAAGAGCATCTTGAAGGACAGTTGGCTTTGCAAGGAGAGCAGTGTTGATTGGATGAAGCTTGGGTGCGGGATGTCAGCAGGTGGTCCAGGTGAGGCTGATAAAGTCTTCCAGATTGAAGTTTCATTTAAGCTTCATTTGTCAGTGTCCCGATGCACATCTCCATCAATCACTCCTTTAATTATATGAAGCCTGAAAAAAAAAACTGTGATTATCCAATGTTCACCTGTTTTTGCCTCCTAACACAATGTGTGAAATTACTTTGGCCTCATATAACCAGGGTCTCCCAGTCTTTCAAAAGCTTGTCCACATCTTCTGAAGCAAACTTTAACAAGTTTCATTGTACATTTGCTTCAGCACGGTGATCTGCACTTTGGCCATTTGATTGAGAGCATTACTGTTGTCATTGTAAACCCCTCATGCTTATTCTCAGACAATTTATTTTTCTGCTAATTCATTTTTCAGGAAGCTTAAAGAGGCCACCCAACTAGACCAGCTGGCTGTAGCGCAATTGTGTTCATTTTATTTCTGGGTGATGAGATCACTTGGATATTTAGAGGTATAGAAAGGCAGCTGTTAAAATTACAAATGTATTCAGTACTCAAGTTGAGGGGGGATGCCTTCCCCCTTCTAAAGAAAATCTTAAAAAATATCTCCCCATGCCATCCTCAGTGATATTTTATCACTGAATATGTAAATATCTACTATATATTAATAGTAATGGCAATAATATTGCCCTTTCAACATTTGGTAATCTGTGTGCTGACGAGTAGCCTGACCAAATTACGATGGCCCAGAGGGCATCTGCCATTTCATTTTTGACCCCAGCTGAGCAGCTGACAGTGTTCTGAACAGCATCACGGCCAAGCAGCAAAAACAAAGCAGTTTAAGGGACTTAATTTTTAAGAAGTCAAAAACTAACACTTCAGATGTGTCGAGAGTCAGAAGACATTACCTTTTATAAGCTTACCATTGTGTCACAAAATATGTAGAAGTCCTAATCTCTGGACATAGCGATAGCATGCCCAGGCAAAGTAGTTTGAAGCGCAAACATTTTTCTGTTTTTAAAGTTGTCATGAAATTATTAGTCTAGAGTGTACAGGCATTGCTGAACATTCAAAATCTGCATTTTGGTTATGAATCGAACATAAAATTAATGTGTAGACCGCTGCCAGAATCTAGAAGATGTTGGTGAGACAAGTGGAGCTGTGGCCGAGAGCAGTGGAGGAAACCTGGAGGAGAGAATCGAAGGGTAGAAAAATGCATTTTAATTAAGCAATTTAAGACACGTGTTAAGATTATTATCTTGAAAGAACTGCCAGATTTGATGTTAATGTCTGGCCATTGGTCATAAGTGAATCGAATGTTGGCCTTTTGACCTGATGGCCAGGTCCCTCGTGTGACTTGCAGAATGCCTGTTGTCCGATCAATGGTAAATATAGTTTGATGGACCTGTTAGTTTTAACTCATTCATTGCAAGCATGTAGCCTTGGTTACTTTAAATGAGCCAATAGAAGCAATAGAATCAGTATTTATAAAATAAATGCTTTAAATGAATATTTCAAAGGTGAGCACAATTATTTTATATAGGCCTATTTCATTTTCAGGCTAATTTGAATGTATTTGGATTTTTAAGCAGTTTTTTTTTTTCAGATTTCGAAAATTGTTTCAGCTGTTTCAATTTGATTAATTAAATTTGAAAAAAAATAAATAAATACTTGACTTGAAAGGATGCAGATATTCATTTGCAATGTTTTGTGAGGTTTTGTTCCAAATCTTAATAGATTTATTGCCAAAAGATTTTCCTAAGTAAAATCAAAGAAGTGTCCTACCATGACTATGAAGCTGATCCCAGTGGGAAATTTGTCCCTAACTATGTAGGGGCAGTGATAGCCATGCCAGTCCAGGGATTGACTGCAGTTCTACTGTAATGTGCCTTGGTCAAGGTCAAGGCGTACCTGACATGTAACAACCATACCATGGATATTACTTTAGGTTAATAGACTATATAAATTAGGGTATGTATGCTTAAAAAAAAGAAAAATCCACCATCTCCCTTCTTTTATTTTTTACAACTCAACCAACTGGTATATTTTTGCAGCAGTTCATTTTTTGTGAATGTATCTTAGCTTTTATGTATCCTATTAACTCATCGAACAACAGATATAATCAGCTTTTCCATTGTATGATTCAGACACCTCACCTGTATTTCCTACTGATGGTGGTCAGGGAGAACCGTGGCGCCAGTGTACGGCAGCCTCGCTTCTGTCAGTGAGCCCCAGGGCAGCTGTGGCTACAATGTAGTTTGCCACCATCAGTGTGTGTGTTAATGGGTGAATGACTAAATGTACTGTAGTTTAAAGTGCTTTAGTAAAGTCTACTGACTTGAAAAAGCGCTATATATAAGTACAGCTCATTTAAATACAGAACCTAATTACATCCTTTTTGAACAGCTGTTGAAACAGTAATTTGGGACTTTAAAATCTTTCCCCATCCAATCCATTTTTGCACATCACACACTGAAGTCACATATATTTCAAGACAATGATAAAAAATGAATAACACTGTTTATTAAAATTCAGTCCAGAGGGTTCCTAAATACATTAAATACTGATAATATACTACACCACACAAGAAAACAAATGACTAATTTTCTTAAGCCATTGTAGTTGACATGTTATAAAAATATACTATGTCATATTTCACATTTTTACAGTTGGAAGGCAATTAACTCACAATAACCATAAATATCCACAAAGGTAATCATTGATTTTTTCTTTAATCATACAAAAAAAGAACTTCATTCCAAAAGCAAAATGTTTTCATATAAAACACTGGCTTTAACTTTAAAATTGACTCCATTTTGAAGCTTTTCATTTCAAGTCCCATTTTAAAAGAGCAATACACAGATTGTACTTTAAAAAAGGAGTTTTACAAAAGGGTTGGTCGGACACAGAAGTCGTTCCATGGCTGCAGTAGCATGGCCAAAGTATTCCAAAGCTACAAACAACCAAGCTTCATAGCAGCCTAGTGTAAAATCTTGGCACTGACACTTGCATCACACTGACAGTGTTTGGTCTCCCTTTATTACAGTAATGGCTTTAAGCTCTTTCCATTACGATGTGGAGACTTGTGCGTCCAACACTGAATATGAAGCACTGGGAAGACATAAGTGACACAAGTCTTGTCAATAGAAAAGAACCACTACAGCTGGTTAAAGGAATAGTACACCCAAAACATGATTAGCCTTCATTTTCTACTCACCTCCATGCTGAACAACACTCTGGAGTACTTTTTTGATATCTCAAATGCATCTGGAGATCTGGGAGGCTTCTTGCTGTCTGCTGACATTCAAATAATGGAGGTCCATGGCGCCCGAGACAGAAAGGTCCATAAAAGTCCACAAAAACGTGTCAATATTCCTCCATACTGCTCGTCCAATGTAATCCAAGTGTCCTGAGTGGGTAGCATCCAGAATTTACTCGAAACGAAGTCATTTAGAATGTTTTTAGAGCATAAACAGTAGTGTATAGGATTTCCTAATAGCGCCCCCATGCGCGCTCACGATTCTACGGAAGCCGGCAGACCAAACCGGAAGAAAGTGCGCATTCAGCGTCTGGTCTGCCGATAATGCAAGCGTAGAAGAAGAAATGTGCTGTTTACCTGTGCAAAGAAAGAAACAACGAAAGAAAAATGTCTGAGGACTTCAGTGTTGAGGAAGAGCATGAGTTCTTTGCCGAGCTGAATGCGCTGGTTTGGTCTGCCGGCTTCCGTAGAATCGTGAGCGCGCATGGGGGCGCTATTAGGAAATCCTATACACTACTGTTTATGCTCTAAAAACATTCTAAATGACTTCGTTTCGAGTAAATTCTGGATGCTACCCACTCAGGACACTTGGATTACATTGGACGAGCAGTATGGAGGAATATTGACACGTTTTTGTGGACTTTTATGGACCTTTCTGTCTCGGGCGCCATGGACCTCCATTATTTGAATGTCAGCAGACAGCAAGAAGCCTCCCAGATCTCCAGATGCATTTGAGATATCAAAAAAGTACTCCAGAGTGTTGTTCAGCATGGAGGTGAGTAGAAAATGAAGGCTAATCATGTTTTGGGTGTACTATTCCTTTAAGGTGTTGCTGGATATAGGTAGTATTTGCATCTACTTCATGGTAAATGAAAGGAGAGTAAATGCCCAGTATAAAATCGCCAGCAGGGGGCAGTCAGCTTCAAGGCAAATGGAGCAGCAGAGAAGCACTATCTCCACCAACAACAGAGATGGATAGTAACCTAAGGATTAAAGGTATAAAAGCTGACTTGCTTCTGCATTTTGTAAAAAAACAAAACAAAAACTACAAGATCCACCGGCTGTACTCAGTGGCACCTGAGTAGCAGCTGGTGTAGCACTTTAAGAATTTGCATGAGACAAGCACACAGTTGAATTAAAAAGTATAGCAATAAACATAGAAAAAGTGCTACAAGAATGAAAAAAGAAAAACTCTGACAGAACATCACCTTTAGGCAGTTACGTTCTTGTTCTAGTAAACAGTCAATGATTCAGGTAATGCCCTTTAATCACCTTTTATGTACATTTACCTTAATTATCATAACCTTAAGTCAAAGCTTTGGTTTGCTAGATATTGTACATAAGACATAGGGATAATGCATCAATTTTTGTTTTGTTGCCTCAAGACTTGTTTAGGATTTGTTCGCTCAAAAACTCTACAGGTAATCTGCTTTCAAGACAGCTTTGAGAAATCAAAGATTTTATGAAGCTGTATTTCCAACAAAAAGGGAAGCAGGAGGACAACATTTACCTATTTTCAGATGTGATAGGAAAACATAAAGATCACATCGTTTATGTTATTACTCTAGCAGAGATAGTATGGACTAAACAAACTGTCAGCTGCAACATCAATGTTTTTACCCAGCTCTATTAAACCACATTAATCTCCAGCTTGCAGGATTCTTTAAGGCAAGTATGGTATATTACTTAACACTGGTTGCAACAGCTTCACATCCATTTAGTAGTATATACAAGCTAACAATACGTGCCACCTCAGGTGGGCTTAAATCCATACAGAAGGTTTGCCCTCTCCTGATTTGCTGCTGCTGCTGTTGCTGCTGCTGCCTCCCCCACTGCTGCCCCCTTTGCCATGCTTCGCTCTGTGTTTTCGCTCTTTATGCGGCTGAAGTTGGGGCTGTGGCTGGGCCTGGATGATGTTACTCTGTGGCTTGTCATCCTGGTTGTCTCCAAGATGTTCCTCTGCCCGGTGCTGCTGACTGTAGGCTTGGATGGCTGCTTCCAGTTGCTCATGAGCCTGCTGGATCATGTCTTTGTTGAGAGCCACTCGGGCTTCCCCTCCAGTAGGGAAATTATCCTCATTGCTACCAAACTGCTGCTGTTCCTCTTGGGCAATGTTTGCCCTATTCTGCTTACATGCCATCTTGGCATTGCTAAGGTCAGTGTATGGCATCTGCTCTGGCTTCACAACAATGTTGTACCCCGGCGGAGCTGAAGGGGTGTTCCATGAGAATGGGTACCCAACGTAATCTGCAGCTCCTTCTCCACCTACTCCACCCTCAGAACCTGCCTCAGGAGCTGTCCCACCCACAGAGCCCTCCCCACCAGCGTTAGGGCCCAGCAACCCTAGCTGGTACTCGTCATCCTGAGGTGGGCTTCGCCGTTTCCTCAGGATGTCACAAATAGAACCAATACCCAAATGGAGTATTTCCCAAATATTGAGAGTGAGACAGAGGACAGTGACACCATACATGATACGCAGAAATATAGTTTTTTCCGTAGGCCGAGAAACGAAGCAGTCGACACTGTGGGGGCAAGGTTTTCCCGAGCACACAAAAATCGGCTTCACACGAAAACCATAAAGTAAATACTGGCCTGCAAGGAAGCTGGCCTCAAGCACTGTTCTAGTAACCAGCTGCAGGACATAGACCCGCATCAGACCCTCGTCTCGGATACGCTTACGTCCGTCATGGCGGATCTTAGGTCTGGGTGTGGGCTGCAGCGGATCCCGAGGCCTTTTTGGTGGTTCAATCTCTGGCACCTCATAGATCATAGGATCATCTTCTTGGTCCTCCTCAGTCTCTTCTATACCTCTGTGCTGCCGGGCTCCAAAGCAGATTTTCCTGGGTTTACGGTGGGTGTAGCCACCTCCTCCTGTTCTGACGGAGGAAGATCCAATGGTTCCTTTTGCTTCATCCAATCGTGCAATCTTATTGACAGCATAGCCCATGTACATAAGGGAAGGCATCGCTACCAGAATGATCTGGAATACCCAGAAGCGAACATGAGATAATGGGGCGAAGGCATCGTAGCACACGTTCTCACATCCTGGTTGACCCGAGTTGCACACAAACTTGCTTTGTTCGTCATAGTAGATGGACTCTCCCCCAACGGCAGTGAGAACAATGCGGAAGACGATGAGCACGGTGAGCCACAGCTTCCCCACGAAGGTGGAGTGGTTGTGGATCTCCTCCAGCAGCCGTGTGAGGAAGCTCCAGCTCATGGTGTCACTGGACAGTGGGGCAGACAGTGTCCCTCTCTCACTTGCTCACAGACTCTGTAAAATATAAAGAAGGGTGGGGGACAAAAGGACAGAAATAAAGTTATACAGGGTGAATCCAAAGTAAGAACAATGATTTAGCTAAGTATCTCCAGAAAGACTTTAATCCTGGTGGAAACCATATTATTTTTTCAAATTCAGCATGACAATAATTGTATTAATTAAAATTAACATTTCACTCTGAGCTCAGAAAATCAATGCATCTTTAATTTCTCTATTGCTTAATGCAGCTCATGTACACAGAGCTCTCTTACAAAGAGGTAGCTGTCAAGTTGGGACTTTTTAGAGAATTAGAAGCTCAAAAAAGACTGGAAAAAGGATATTGGTATTACAAAACACCATCAAGCAGCACTGAGAAGAAGGAGGGAAAATAATCCAAACAGGGAATTTGCTATCATCAAGTACACACGCACATATGTGCACATTACTACACATCATTGGATTTCTCAGGCTATCTCTTTCAGAAGAAATAAATCCTCTTAGTGAACTGTCTTCTGTGTGAGGTGCAGTTTTCAGGATTGTGCAAACTTCCCAAAGTTGACTCGACTAGTTTATACTGGCTGGGTTGTAACTTGCATTGTTCTTATAGTGTGTATTAGGAGTTTCGAAAGAAAGGACATGTTGCCTATCTAGGTTAGTTCTGGGCTTCGGGCTGTCCACAAACACTAGCAGAATCAGCAGGTGGCATGCCACAAACCATTCGAGCGGGATTTCAAACTGCAGACCCACATTAGCTCAGGCAGTGGAGCCAAAACCAAACCTTCCTGTCCCTAAGGGCTGCTTTGGAGATGAAAATGACACCTCCAGAGAACTTTTCTCCTCATGAAGGCTCAATAATACACGGCTTATTGTCAGCTTGACTGAAAAGAAAATCCAACCATGAAAAGCTTAGGTTAGGGTTTTAAGGCCTTCCAGGGACTAGATCCTTACCAACTGCTTATTAGCTTATAGCTGCAGGAAAGCTGGAACTTCACTGAAGCGGAGAAGCCAGAGCTTCCAGGCCTCTGCTTTTTGTCTCCAGGGCTGAGAGGGTGGGAATGTTCTGAAGAGGGCCTACGATAAAACATGAATCGACTAATGATCACTGTGACCATATAGGGACATGCCTGAAACACAGCAGATAGATGTCTGGAATCCTTTTAGACAAGCATACTGGAAATGTGAATTCAAAACAGCCAAAAACAACTGCAATTTGGCAGTCGGTGCCTCCGTCACAGTGTAAACTCTGAGCATCTGTGATCCAGTAAACAAAAATGCAAAGCTGTATGAGATTTCCTGCACCTAATGTCCTCTCATGGCCAAGTGCTGTCTGCCTATCTAACTTTACAGGATGACATCACTGTATTTCTCCACCCTCTGACTACTCCCATGAACCTCCTTAGGTAATAAATCCAGATGTACTTGGACACAAACAGCTGCAAAGGTTAAACTGATTCATTGTTATCTGTGGATTTGAAACTTATATTTTGACTTAAATTCTTTTCAGAAATAATCATTGCTAATGCAATTGAATATCAGGCATCTTAAAGCTTTGGAGTATTATACATGTAGAATCCTGATGTGGTCTTTTGACAGTGACTAATCTTTGTCCTAATATGGATATTTCATTTATGTTTCTCCAGTGCCCGAGTGATTTATCTAGCAGGGAGACAGGTTGCTCTTGAATTTTTTAAATCACAGTCAATAAAGACATATAGTCCTAATAAACCATTCATCAAATTGCATCTGAATTTAAAAGTGTTTTGGTCTGATTTATGATCGGCTGTGTATAAAATGTATGTGGTATAGACTGCATAAAATATTTTTTTCAGACCATACATATTGTTTAGTCATAAAAAAGAAACTAAAACACAAACTGTCCCCTGATTTCAAGGTATATGAAATATAGTTTTTCATCTATACAATGTTTTGTAGGTATTTTCTATAAAGAACCTATTCAAAAGTCTGAAGAAAACCATCTTGCATGGATTTGCCAAGTACACTCTGACCATGAGAAAGGATCCCTCTCCATTTAACATCTGACTGCGTTTATTACTCTCGATACCTCAGATACATTTGGCCAAGTCTTTTGCCTTCTCATCCAATTTATGTCTGCAGGAGCTAGTGGGGCAGTTGGGGGTAAGAAGCTGACTCTGCGCATTAAGCTACCAGGGTGAATCAGCCTCCTGAGGAGCCCCACAAAGACATAATTTGGTAAAAGAAAAGAAAAACAGTGGTGGTATGGATGCCACATATGAAAACATAAAAATAAAACATGCAAAACTCCTTCAAGTTAAATATGAATGGGTTTAAACTAATCAGTTTTGAAAGAAAGCCACAGTCAGTGTTACAGATGATATATTTATAGTCATAGGACTTGTGACCCTAAATGAACAAGGTGAACCTGAAGGATGAAATCTTCAAATCAGCAGAAAAAAAATGAATTTAAACAGACAATACTATAGTTACAGCGAACATCACTGCGGGAATCCCCTCAGTTCTTGGCTGCCATCCCTCAGGACCCACAGAGATTTTCTGCCAGATGTAGTTTACAGACATACTCCCAGATGGGCCGACACATTTAAACACTCGCATTCGCTCGTGCAAGAGCCTGCTAAAGCATGAGCAATAATGTCACAAGGTCCCTGCATGTAAAAGGTGCATGACTACACAGAGCTATGCATCGAGGTTAGTCAAGGTATTCCTTATTTGCTGTAATGACTCAACAGGAAGTCAAAGGGCTCCAGCTGCAGGCCCAAAGCGAAGAACACCAAGATAATCAGCCTGAGGTAAAAAAAAAGATGGACAGCGTGTCTTCATGGTGAAGGCTTGTGAAGATCAACCTGGATATGTGTTTTAGACACACTATCTGGGTGGCCTTTATGTATGGCGGCAACAGGAGAACTTCCAACATCTCTGGTGATATATGAATCATGTCAGAGGTCAGTAGTAAGATCATTTTCCTCACTGCGTTAATAAAATCTAATTATAATATGAGGAATTACATTTGAACAAGTGTTAGGCATTACATTTACATTACATATCGCTAACAGAGGGAAGAATTTAGATGCAAGCGGATTATATTACAAAGTATTCTCAGCCGAGAAAATTTCTCATTTGGTCTCATTGGAGCAACAAGCTTTGATGTATTTAGTGTAGTTAAGTTGATTAATTTAGTTTCAAAAAATAAATAGATAAAGAGGGCTGCAAGGTGACATAGTTTGTAGCATCATTGCATTGCTGCAAGAAGGTCCTAGGTTTGATTCCCGGCTGGAGTCTTTCTGCATGGAATTTGCATGTTCGCCCCGTGCAAGCAGGGGTTCTCTCGGGTAGACCGGCTTCCTCCAAGACTCCAAAAACATGACTGTTGGTTCATTGACTAAATTTTTCTTGTGTGTGTGTATAGTTATGTGTATCTGTGTTGCCCTGCGATAGACTGCCGACCTGTCCAGGGTGTACCCTGCTCTCTGTTTATAGACTCTTGGACATAGGCAGCAGCTCCACCGCAATCTTGACAGAATAAGCAGGAAAGGAGTGGATTATAAAAATACGATTTGCACCAGATATGGCTTTAACTAATTTCCATCCATAGTCCTGAGCTTTTTCTGGAAGATGGCGGAGACGAAGAGCTCAGTCATCCCGGAGAAGCTTGGAGTAGAGTTGCTTTTCCTCCACATTGAGAGGAGTCAGCCACAGTGGCTCAGACCTATTTTTCAGATGCTTCCTGAGGAGGTGTTCCAGGCACATCCCACCGGGAGGGTCAGAGAACAACCAAAGGCACGATGGAGGGAATATGTATCTTTGCTGGCCGGGAAGCTCCTTGGGGTTCCCCCTTACCAAGACACCTCCCCTCTCATGTGTGGGAGTCTCTTCTGTGACTGCCGCAGCCTGGTCCCAGATAAAGTGGAAGATAATCAGTATGAGTACACTATCTGGTTTTCCTCTAACATTTCCAAGACTACTCAGGTTAGAGGAAAGTTTTAGACTTGCCAGGACTTTGTGTTTTGAGCTACAGTTGGGTTTTCTGTTGTCAATACAGCTCATGAACCGAAAATAGTTATATTGTTTACAGTCTTAAAGATAAGTTGAACATTTGAATACACAATAAAATGATTAAAGTTTAATATTGTGTGTTTTCCTGCAATTTATAGTGATGGTATCTCACTGGCTCTGCTACGAGAACACAAAATACCACAGTTAGGGTATTTTATAAATTGTTTCTAAATACATACCTATATCTTTTAAATCCTTGAGATAGTGATCTAAGTGTTTATGAGGCCTTTGAGGGGGCTGTCATTTCCTGCTACTGTCTCTGGCAGGAAAAAAATAATTGTCACCAAACTGGCGGCAGTCTTGTGGCCTTGTTATTGTTCCCATGGTAATGGCAAATGGCTTTAAATCAGCCTAATTGTAGCCCAACAACATCAATAATCAGCCCCTAGCTGCATTTGTTGCAGGTGCATTTTTATTTTAGAGGTTTGATCAACGACTCTCATCTGTTCTGTAAATTCGTAATGTCTTAGGAGGTTAGGACGTTATATATGTTTAAGTTATTTTCAATCAATCTGTAAAGGGGGTTCAGAAAAAAACTTGTAGCTCATCTTCATCATCTTCAAATTCTTTTGCTAATGTGTTATTGATGGTGGGGGCTCAACAAAGTAGCCGAGGGAACCAGAGTGTGAGGCCTGTCAAACGTGCATGCCCAGTGAAAACAAATCTAAATCATTCTCTCAAGAACTACTTCAAAGAGCCAACAGTATAAAGGATACTTTGGTACATAGACAAAATCTCTTTTTACAGGTCAGCCAATTGGAAGGGAATGTTTCGGAAAGCAAAAACTAATATGAGACCTTAACGCTTCAGCAATCATTTAAGGTTTTAAATTATCAATGCTTCGAAGTACATTTTTGCAGCTTTATAAGTCAATGTGTTTTAGATGCGTCTAGAAAAAAACAAGCTGTGTTTCAAAAGATCAGAAACTTTTTTAATATGATTTTTGAGGCAAGCCCAGGATATATAAATTCCTTGACTACTTTGATAGATGTAGGGGACAGATTTCTGCTTCCTTGTCTAAAAATAATAAAACTTTCACACCTATTTATTTACATTCAATAAAAGATAAGCAAACAAAATCGATCTGTGATGTTTGCCCATGAAACCAGTTTTTTTTAGCTACTCAGCTCTATGGGTGTTTCTGCTAGGTGTTGCTTCTCTTAATTAAATTGAATTCTATATTGAAATTATGAAACTAATTGAAACTTAACACGACATATGACTTTGGCTGCTTCTCTGAGACTAAGATGTATTTAAAGACATATAATTTCATATCCCAAATCTCTCTTTAGCCCTGATTCCTCTGCTCTGTTTCTTGGCCTTCATAGCCTTGTTTGTTTATTGATGTTTTCTGATAAACCTCTGACACCTTTACAGAACAGCTGAATTTATAATAAGATAAAAAATATGCTCTAGTAGGCTCTGTTTACTAAATAAATGGCAAGTAAAGGCAACAGGAGGTATTGTGTATTATATCGAGGTCATACACATTTGAAGTTCTGATTGTTTAATGAAAATTATAAATTGCTTATGGTCGATAAAGAGATTACAAATGTTAAGATTTTATTTTCTGTGTGAGAAGCCAAGGTGTCAAGTTGGGTGGAAGTTTGACAGGAACCAAATGCAGACACTGAAGCTGAAGGTGGTTACTTGCAGATTTAATAACAAAAAAGCGCAACAAAAGCAAAAAATCCCAAAACATAAATCCACAAAATCCACAAAAACTGAGAACCAGAAATACTCACAACAAGGGGGCAAAGAAATGATGACAAATCAGCAACAGTGACTGAGCAGGAGGTGCACATATGGGAGAGAGAAACAAAGACCAGGTTAATCAGCAGGTTGGGAGCAGGTGTGAACAGAGGAGTCTAGAAAGGAGCTAGTGAAAAGGAGACTGACTTAAGAGGGCAAACAATAAATACCTAAGAAATCAAATACAATAAAAAAATAGGTAGAATAACACAAAATGGAAATCAAACCAATGAAAACTCAAAGATAAAACTTAATAGAACCAAAAGCATGTCACAAGGTTCTCTTTAAGGCCCCCTGATGCATTGGGGGCCCTGGCAAAAACCTTGTTTTCTAAATTTCTATATGCAATTGAGTTAAAGAATGTTATCATTATTCAAAACATATAAACAATAAATATGATATAATTAAATTATAAATGGAAATACACTATTCTAAGCAGTTGGAAAGGAGAAAAAAGAAGTCAGTAACCACAATATATCCATCATGTTTTATACAGTCTAGAAGACCTGCAGATTTTGCACATTAAAAATATTTATAGTTAGGATTTATCTTTCATGTCATGTATTTAAATAATGTAAATACTGGAATAAAGATTAACATTCAGGGTCATGTTAGAGATCACAGTTAAGTTAGTTAATGGAAAACAAGTCATAAATTACACATTGCAACTTTAACATGCAAAGTATGAAACATATGACAGTTCACCAAATACGTTCAGAAGGTATATTAGGCTTTCAATAAAAACTCAACATTCAATGGTAGTAGAATAAATGTATTAACAAAAATCAAAGAAAGATTTCTATGTTAGCTAAACTGAACCTCATTGTTGTTAATGTAAAACAAACCTGCTTTCCTTTCATATGTGTTTTCCTATGAGACACATACAGAAACCCACACACAGCCTCATCCATATTAACAGTAGAGCCTGAAGGCAGTTTGGATACTTAATGGGCTGAAATGTAAAGAAAATGTCTCTAATGACTGTCGGTATGGCTAATGCGTCGATCAGCCTCTACTATGACTTTAATCAAGCCATCCATGCTGATGTGCTTGAATAGTTTTATTAAATTAATTTAACCATCTATTGCTTTTGTAAGAAACTCCAAGGACTTTGTCTAGTATCATTGACACTATGATTATTTCATATAATTAAGTGTAACTGCAAGCATTTGTCCTTTTGATTTCTCACAGTGACATAAAGTTATGTCTTTGGCTGATACCTCATACAATGGATCCAGTAAAAGATTCGGTCAGTCCCAACTGTAGCCAAGATTAGTTTGACCCTGTCAAACGATTTGCTGTTTGACCGCTGCCTTTTAAAATGCTTTTTGTTTAAGTTTCTGTTTAGTTTCCTGGACTGTTTTTCGGCTCAGTTACTTTTATTGTCTTGATTTTTAACATGTATTAAAATTTCTGGGCCCTTCCATTTCATAAAATTACTTTAAATTGAGCATAGTTCCACAAAAATGTAGGGCCTCACCTGGACGTCCAGACTCTATGACAGAATTTTTGAGGTTGAAGCCTATGAAAATGGTCTTATTCCTTGTAGCAGATTATAGAAGTTCAAAATGTTCACAGTTCAACTAATTATTTTTTCCTTTTTCAAAGTAGAAACTTTTAACTATACATAAAATAACTTATAAATTTGGTGCAAATTGTGATTCTGTAAAAAAAAGGACAAAACAGCAAGCTTAGGTTGTTTGTTATTGCATTTTGTTTTAGTGAATCCATAGAGGAGATAAAAAAAAAAACTGCATACAGTAAATGTCTGAGACGACTGATGAAATTTGACTCAAGGAGAAAATAGCAACTCTGCACTTCAAAGTAAAAAGGTTTGTCGGTTGTTTTTTAACTGTCAGTGAATGAACGTCTCACAAGATCAGTGAACGGATTCATTAAAACAATAATATTCAACAGAAACAGACCAAAGTCAGGCTAAGAATGAAGAATTTGAACAAAAGAAAGAATGTTCTGCTCTGATGTCGTAAGAAAACATACTGGGGTTGAGTAACTGAATATAAGAATAAAGAATGTTTTATAAGTTTACATTGAAATTGATTTTAAAAGTATATTTCTCAGAAAGTACAAAAAGTATGAAGTCAATTCTTTCATTTACTTTATAAAAGTTATCCCAAGTTGTAGAAGTGCTAACTGGGAGTGTTTGAGGGTCACTGCCACAGCGCCCGGTCCCTCTGTTCTGCTGCTGGCATCCTCAGGATTCCCTAATGCCTCACTGAGCTTCCACCTTGTTCCCTGCAGACTGCACACACTAAAGAAATCTGCTCACACAGGAGGTGACCAAACATCTGTAAGATTAAAGCTAATAGTTTTCATCTAAAACAAATGTATATGTGCAGAGATAGCTATTATAACAGTGCTGTTCACATATCATTGGTTTAAAAAGAAAGGAAAAGCCCTCGGTTACTATTAAGGGATTGGAAAAGCTGTTTTGTTAGGCGTGCTAAGATATTCCAATCATCAAAGGAGCAAAACTACACACAGCTTATCTAAAAATGGTTTTCTTATCAGCTTTTTCTGGTTGTCGCCTTGCTCTTTGAGAGCCAACTTTGTTCAGAAGAGTTCCTAAAGTGATTAAAAACATGCACGTCAAAAGAGGCTTTGCGTCGCTAAATATTATCAAAGACCATCATCCTGCCCACCTACATGGGACACACACTAAAATGTAAAAGTTAGATTTGTAGATGCAAAATGTAAAAAACAAAAATCACCCTGATTTTGGCCTCTAAAACATGCAGAGACAAATACAAAGGAAGGGAAATAAACCGTATGAAGAGTGATAGATAGTAAATCTTAAGTAAGAAAGGGAGTCTTGTTCTCAGCGAGCGTGTATTTTCACTGCACGCATGAGGAAATAAAAACAAAATCCTCATTAACGGTGTCCAAAGGGAAGAATTACAACTGTAAACAGATTCCATATGTCTCAGGAGGAGTCAGACGCAGAGCCCTCTCTGTGCACATCTGTGCCTTTTGATTCCGTTTCATTCAAAGAAAAATGATCTTGGTAGCGATCAGTGTGAGATATCTCAATGATCGCAAGTTCAGTTACAATGTTTATAGATGAATAAAGAACAAGAAAAGGTGATGAAGCAGCATACTCACTCTTCTCCTCTCCCAGGTGCCAGCTCCTGTGTCCTTTCTCTACATGACACCCCCCCATCTCTGTCTTCTCATTTCACTCAGTCTTCCTTTTGTACTTGTAACCTCAGCCGACTTCTATTAACTCTGACCTAAAACCAACAGCTGCATCTCCACGACAAAGAACATTTCAGAACTACATGCGCACAGTTCAACTGGGATTCTCTTATGGAGAGCTTCAGTGTGTGCTAAACCAAGTGTGAGCATTTTTTCTTCTGAAAGGGAGAGGAGCGAGGGAGTTAGAGCATCTTGCCTCTCTCCCTGTGGTACTCACAATGGCCCTCACTTACACCCCTCATCCCCTGCAAACTGGGTCATGGTTGGGGGTGGTGGTGATGATGATGATGAACAGGAGGTGGTGGGTTTTTAATACCCCCTTTGAGGGGTTAAGGGAGAATAGCTGGGGAATAACAGACAGCGGGAACATAGGAGCGCATGATCCATTTCATTTGAAGGTAAATACAACTCAACTCAGACTCTGAGACTGGTCACCTAAGGCGAACACAGGACAAAGACTTCAGGATAGGTCAGCATGTAATTAGAAGTTTGTACTTTTAAAACACTACTTGAGCAATTTTTAGATGCCAGCTTTAAAATACGCCTCAGGGCACATTTTCTACTTAAAAGAAACTCAAAGAAAAGATCTGTGGTTGTAAAGCAAGGACACTTCTTAAAAATAAATCGGCAAAATATCAGAGCTGCAACTGCAGCTAGAAGCACTTAAAAAGAAGAAAGAAAGAAAGAAGACAGAAACTCTACCGGGCACTTTAGGAGTAAAGCCTTATAGATCTGCAAAATATGCACAAAAACATATAAATAAAAAGGGCTGCACTGTGAATGGTTCTCACAGGACATTCTGAAAATGGTTGGAAAATGAAGATACTTAAATCTTTAATGCATCAACTCTTATATGGCTGCTTAACAGTTTTTACCCATACATGTTTAAGTTCCCTCTTTCCAAATCAACCAGAGCCACTCTGGTATGCAGTGTTGGGCACGTTACTTTGAAAAAGTAATTAGTTATAGTTACTAGTTACTTCTCCCAAAAAGTAACTGAGTTACTAACTGAGTTACTCCACAATAAAAGTAACTAGTTACTAGTAAAAGTAACTATTGCGTTACTTTTGCGTTTCTCGCCCCCGTAACCCTCCCCACCCAGCCCCCACCTTCTCGCCGTGTGTTTCCAAAGCCAGCTGAATAGAGCGGACGACAAAGACAAGAACCTGCAGAGAGTTTAGCATTTATTGCAACTCAACGTAAATGACATCAGGGGGGAACGCCATGGGAAGGTTTTTAACAGGACATTCAGATCTGGTGAGTATATGAAATTAATAACTGGGGATGTCTCATTCTGAAATCGTTGCACTAACCATTCAGTCTATTTGCAGAGTTTTTTGACGTGGGTGGGGTGTCAGCTTCACGCAGCTGCGCACGAGTCCCATCATGAAAAAAGGTTCATTGTGCGACCTGAGTAACGCGCAGTAACGGGGTGTCTGCAATGGTAACTGCGTTATAGTTACAGTCAAAGTAATTAGTTCGATTACTCATTACTAAAACAAGGTAACGGCGTTAGTAACGCCGTTAGTTTCAACGCCGTTAGTCCCATCACTGCTGGTATGATAACGGGTCTGACTCGCTGAAATAAGCCTGACCTTGTGAAAACACTGCAGAAGGCAATGGATGTTCTGTTACTGTTGTTGTAGAGCAGTGATGCATTTCCAGATGTGCAGGGTTACTATGTAGTTTAACCTAGTTCACACATCTTCCTGCTCCTATTTGAGATCATGTTTTAGAGCCAGCTTGATTCCCCTACATAATTGGGGACTTAAAATTTAAGACTGAGCAAATTACCTCTTTAAGGGACGCTTTCTTTTTTATGTTTTCACTGTTTTACAGAAACAGTGTAAACATAATGATGCTCATTTTTTCTTATTTTTTCTAGAGAGAAGTTTTTTCAGTGACACTGAAGCTACAATGTGGGGGCTCAGTGACTGCCTTGCAGCAAGAAGGTTCTGGGTTAGATTCCCGGCCCGAGGTCTTTCTGCATGGAGTTTGCATGTTCTCCCTGAGCATGCGTGGGTTCTCTCCGGGTACTCCGGCTTCCTCCCACAGTCCAAAAAACATGATTGTTAGGTTAATTGGCTTCTCTACAGTCCCCTTAGGTGTGAGTGTGTGCGTGAATGGTTGTTTGTCATGTTTGTCTCTGTGTTGCTCCGCGATGGACTGGCGACCTGTCCAGGGTGTACCCTGCCTCTCGCCCATTGACTGCTGGAGATAGGCACCAGCACCCCTTGCGACCCCACTCGGTATAAGCGTGCTAGAAAATGGATGAAGCTACAATGTCACTAAAAGCTATCACTGTTTTTGCGTTGGGATGAGGCTAAACTGAAAGCTCTTTTAGGGACCTTCCATTTTTCCAGTACTCCGCTTCATCTACATGCAATGAACTTATGGGAAACTCTGGTTCAAACACTACACCTCAACCATAACTAAAGGTATTATTTTCATTATAAAAATGAAAAGAAATCTTGTGAGTTTATCCTTAAATCCTGGGTCACTGGATGAGATATTGTACAATGTGGTTGTGTTTCTTTCTGGTTGTGTTTTACTAACATTGCATTTCTTAATCATTTGAGACCATATACTTTAAATTATCTAAATGACATTGATTTGAATTTAAACTTTGAACAATATTAATAAAAATCCCCTTAAACCTACTTTTACCATTAACCTTGGTTTAACAAGATCCCTCCCAGCTATTAAATTAACTGTGAATGTTTTCTAGCTCATAAATATGTTTTGCTTCATCTAGTTAAGCTTTTTCTTTCTTCCCTTCTCCATGTTTCGCTCATCATATTAAAAGTGGTCCTAAACATATATTCTTAACAGGGTAGAAGAGATTTGCATCTTATTGCAAATGCTATATAATTTAAATCTTTATATGTTGGAACATTATATTGTTAAAACACTTTACAGTATGTTATTGTTTATCTTTTAACTCTTCACTGTTATGTTATTCTAATACATTTTCCAAAGGTCCATATTTGTGTGATCATTTTGTCTTTATTCTTTTTGCTGCTGTAAATAACAGAATTTTCCCATTGTGGGACAATAAAGGGATTTTCTATTATATTCTATTCTATTAAACACTGGTGGAGGCTGGGTTCCATATTTTTTATAAAGGCTAGTCGGGATGTCAGTAGCTGTGGTTGTAATATATACTGTATATTTTTAAGTGATTTTTTTTTTCAAGGCTTTTCTATAATTGAAAGCAGTTTTCTGCAGAGTATATTTATTTTGCAAAAAAGCAATCGAGTTCATTCCTGAGGGCAAGTTGTAGAAAATACACAAAGTAATTTTTACAATAAGAATTATTAACAGGTTAAATATCATTGAATTGCAGGAAGTAATTCAAAAAGGCTTAATGAAGGTTTTTAACCAGAAAATACTCAAAATTTATTTAGTTAAAATGCAGGGGGGGTTATAATACTGCTAAGATATCATAGAGTCATGAAGACTCACAACAAAAAGAAATTTTAAAACTATACATCTGAAAAGATGGTCTCGATCATTTGTAGAGCACAAGATTGTTTAAAAACTAAAATTCAAAATCAAATATTAGTACGTGATAGGATCTTGATATATGTTTCCTAACAAAAGATATTTAATTAGGGAAATTATTTGAAAAACAAAGAAATAACGCTGTTAATTTAAGGCTAAGAAGACAGTGCTGGATTAAATCAGTCTGCATTTTCTATCCCTATTCATTTTATAAATACAATCTTTAGTTTATTTTTGTAATATTGCTTTGTTTTTGTTTTTATCCTTGGAGGTTACCAAAACAATTATTTAATTCATACTGATTATATATTTAAAATAATAAAATATATACAAAAAATGACAAAATTAGGTTTTAACATCATTAATGACCAGAAAAAAGTCTTAATTACAGACTCAAATGAAAACAAGCTTTAACAGAATCTACCTGCATTAAAGGAACTTTCAGTCCATGATTCCTTCCTTCATGCACTCTTCACTTCTTCAAGATCTCTCCTTGCATTGCCCAGTGAATATAGTCATAATCATACAAGGATATCGGTTAAATACACTCACCAGATTCAAACTAGTAAAGCTCCTTATCTTAGCCTCCATACTTATCTTTTTCCTGTGAATGAGGCAATGCTGAGAAATGTGCCTATATAAACCCTTTTTAAATTCACAGCATGTCACACAAGCTGCACAGCTTCTTTTATACATGCATTTTAGTTGCAGCTATCAAACATAAATATGAAGCTGAAAGGTGATCAAGTGTGTTTTCCAATGAGAAGAAAAGTGACGTCCTAAGGTTTTACCTGATGCCGCGCTTTTCACAAAGATTACTTTAATGAGATCTATTTTCAGTGTCGGCAGCTAAGATATTAATTTGCACCTAAATCTTTCACATCTAAACTTCCTTTAGCGTTTCGGAATAGTTGAATGAATATATGCATATTTGCAAATCTCTTATTCCATAAAGTTTCCAATCAGTTAGGTGACCTTTGTGATGGTTCTGCAGGATTAACTGAAGTGCTGAGAATGTCTGACATCCCACTTCATGGTATTTCCAATACTCAAATTTACTTGCAAGTAATAAACTATAAATCACAACCATAGAGGACGTCTTTGCAGACTCAGGGAGCAAAGTGAGGGAGGTGATTTATTTCTTCAATCTTTTGCTGGCATAATGTGAGAGAAACTTCGGCTACTGTCACTTCTTTTTAACTAGATGTATTTAGGGTCATAGTGGAGCACTTGAAAACAAATCAAAAGGCTCTTAGTTCAAATTCATGCAACTCGTTTGAAAGGCGCTCCAAACAGTGAGCGATTGTACAACATCAGCACTTTGTGTCCTTGGATTAGAAACCTGATTTCTTTCTTTGGCTTGTGAAAGCAACCTCTGAATTATCTGGTGCAGTAACTCTTCATGGTGCTTGACTGATTCCCTCTGACAGCCTTTTTTTGAAGGTAGAGACTTCGATTTATTGGGTTAGTGGGTAATTCCATATATTGTATGAGCCCTATATTTTATCAAAATATCGACTTACAATAATAATCATTGGGTTTGAAACTGATCTAGAGTTTAAATTGAGTAAATGAAATGAAATTACCAATTTATCACATGCAAACATATACAACTAAGGACATAAATACATTATTACAGTTTATATAATTTGTTGATTTCTTTCTAAAAAGGGGGGATGAAGAAGGGATACTTATTTAATCCTACCTCATCTACTTCCTATAGTCCTTAACACTAACATTCTCTCTGATTCCTACTTATTTTTTTATAATTGAATTTTTTTGTGAGTACATAATACTCAGAAGTCTATAAAGTAACAAAATTAATTAATGTCTGTTCATAAGAAAATGCATAATTTACAGGTGCCTTCACACATATTCAGTCAAGAATGAATGAATGAATAATGGAGCAATGTGTCCATGATAGCCAGTCTTATAAATTATCCTGATGGCCTTTTTTCTGCAGCCTGTATAGCTGTTTGAATGATGTCCTATAAATGTTACCTCAGACTTCTACTTCAGCAGCTCAGGTGTGATGATCAGTGAACAGTAGAGAATGTGTAATGCTTTATAAGTAAGTAAAGGTTTTTGCTTTACTAAGAATTGCATTACTTTCAGCTAGTTAAGTCTGAAAATATTTGATGTGAGATCTGACAAACAAAATCAGAATCAAAGAACTAAAAACCATGGATGATTTATTTTCATTAACCTGGATTCATCTGCTGGAATCATAAAATATTCCTGGAATTCTTACTATGAGCTCTCTATTGTATTTGTGTAATTACCAAAGAATACATGTTAACTTAAAATTATGTCAACAACAAAATGAAACCTTAAACAGAAAATGTAACAATTTTTTATCTTATCACTATCTTCATGGGATGAAATGAGGATAAACCACCTTATTTTTCACATAACTATCTTCCACAAACCTATTCCTGGTTAAATCTGAGCCATATTTTTCCTGCTCATCATGCATAAACTAGGTAGAGGCAACACAATTATATAAATGCATGGTGCACAGAAATACTGTATGAAGGATTTTTCAGTAAAAAATGTTTCAGCAAACTTCTCAAGAAAAGCACAATAGTTTTTATGCTTGTTTTTGAGTTGCTGCATTTTAAATCCTCAGTCCATTTAATAAGCCTCCAGAAAATATGTTTACTGTTTATGAGCAAGTTTAAACTGACAGCACATAGATGGATGGAGAAGATTGGTGCAGCTAAACTCTCCTAATCCTAATAGTCTGACTGGGAAACTAAAACTAATTCAGTTAATTTCACACACCATTGTCCGTGAAAACATCAAAGTGCTTAAAAAGAAGACCGTAGTGACAAATTTGTCGGTTGGCTTCTTGTTGTTATATGCCCAAAATGCTTCTGCTGAGGCCATTAAAGAAATTGCTGCATTACAGAGTTTTAGACTGACAAGTGGCTATTGATTTGCACTAAGCGTGAGGAAGCTGAGCTCTAATTTAATGGGACAAAGTGCATCTTTTAAGAAGATGACAGGGTGATGTTTTGGACTTGTCAGCACATGCCATCTGAATTTATATGGTAACAAGTGACTTACAGGACTAACAGTAGTTAGTCTACAGCTAGATTCTTTGCTCATAAATATATTAACCCCAGCTTAATATTAAGCTTTTATTATAATAAGGCTCTGAAATGTCTGTTTCTCCATGAGGTAGCAGCATAAGACATATTTATCTGTGGTTTAGAGAGCAAATTTGAAAAACTACAGATGAATGTTTTAAGTATTTTGTAAAGATTATAAGCTCTACAACAAACAGCATCTCACGCGTAAATAAAATTGTTCTTCTATGATCTAATGATCACATTCTACAAGTCATTAAATCATTAAAGGTATAAAGCCCTTATAAATTAATGTATTAATAACTATTGAGGGTTTGTAAGAATCATTTAGCTATAAATCTCTATAGTCAATTTTTTTTCATTCTAATAATATTTCATTATAGAGAAAAATATGACTAAAATCTCTTCTGAGAGGGACTTAGTATGAAAAACTACATTATGTTACTCAGTATGTAACATAATTAAATGTAAATATTTAGAAATTATCACATGTAAATAATTAGAAATAGGTTAGAATATAGCTGAATTGAAATCATAAGCTGTTTAATAATTTCTAGGAAAAGAAATTAGATATCCCTTTTCAATCCACTTTTTTCTTGTGAGGGTATTAGTAATACTTTCTCTTATGTATGCACATTCTTGTGGATATAGCTTTAGCAAGTTAGCAGTAGGTTATGGTTTTTTACCCTATTTCCTTGTCTCTTACACAACAGGTAAAAAGTCACACCAGAAGCAACATTTACCGACTGTGTGCAGGTGATGAATAAAGGCTATAGTGGGGATAGCTGTTAGCGCTCTTCTGTGAATGACATTATTCAAAGAGGAGGACAAAAATTACACTGTGGAGAACCGCTATCGTGGGCTTTTCTGGCATAAGGAAAGAGCCAACACGAACAAATAAAAATAAACAAAACAGGCCACTTTCACATTTCAGATTGTTTTAACTGAGGCTCAACAACAACCTACAGGTTTAACATCCATCCATCCATCCATCCATCCATCCATCCATCCATCTTCTTCTGCTTAACCGGGTTCGGGTCGTGGGGGCATCAACTTCAGTAGGGAGGCCAAGACTTCCCTCTCCCTTAGCCACTTGAGCCAGCTCTTCTGGGGGAACCCCTAATCAGATGCCCGGGCCACCTCAACTGGCACCTCTTGATGTGGAGGAGCCAGTTGAGGTGGATCCTCCACAACAAATTTCCGGGCGATGACTCCTTTAAAATGGAGGTGATAAGCTCCTGGCTCTGCTTAGTTGTTAGGTAAGCTTAAGGCCTATTTCAAAAGGATAGTGTAAATTGGGCTCCCTAGTCTATTATCCTTCTCCCTACAGTGCTTCATAGTTTCACATCAGGCCATTTGGCTGTAAAATCAAGCACATGGACACCAAGGCCATTCAGGAGAATACAGTTACATTGGCAACATGGACAGGTGTAAAGTTCTACTCGAAATAAAATCAACATTTAATGGTTTCTAAAGCTTCTTCTGCATAGTCTGAGACAGTATTTGATAAAACTCAGTGGACCTCAGTGGTAACTTGTGACCTGCTGCATCATTCTGTAACATGTTTGGATCAGCACATGATAAATACCTTGGCTATCAAGGGTTTGTTTAGAAACTTGTGTGACCTTTACAGTCTCATTCTTGTACTTCAGAGTCCTGCTGCTGCTCTGAACAAAATTTACAAGCTTAATGAAGCCTACCCATGTTTAAACTGAAGGAACCTTTTGGATGAGAGAAGAAACATATTTAAGAAACAGGAGAAGTCCAGTTACTCCCAGCGTAAGCATTTAGAAACCCGCAATGACTTTACCTCACTTTGAACTGTTACACAATATTCACTGTTATAAAGAGGTTTATAGAACTTTCAGAATGAAATATGAAATCTTTGTTCAAGACTTTTCAACGGAAAAGCTCCATTATCTAAAGGTCTGAAACACAAGAGCATAGGGAAACCCAAAATTTATAGGTGGTCCTTCTTATCTACAGTAAACATCTTTACCACTGAACCATGTTTCCCAAAAAGTAACAAATACCAACCACTAAGTCAACATCTGGTTTTCTCTTTTAAACTAGGTCCTCTTTATTGTTAGTATTTTAAAATTATTTGCAAAGAGAAAAATTTCCAACAAGAGCAGCAGTGAGACATGTTTTACCCCCTGCCAACAAAACGTTCATAAACAGCAATATTTTGATGTTCAAAGTCCAAAGGCTCTACATGCCTCTTCTAGAAAAGTAAATAATATTTCTTTATGTTCTGGATCACGTTGTTTTAACCCTTTCATGCATGAATTACGATAGTATATGTTATGATTTTTTTTACCAAGTGTTTTTATTACTCTTTATGAATGAAAAAAACATTTTCATAAATTTTTTTAAAAAATATACTTTCTTTAGGGAGTTGGTAACATGTCCACTTGGGTGGACAATGCGCATTTGTGCAACTGATATAACCTTGTTTTGTTTTGTTTTAAAGAAAACTATTGTTACTTGATGGCCCCATATTTTTTTTACCTGCAAGGATCGCCTAGAATAGAAGGAATGAGCAGATATTCCTCTCCCTCACAACCCATGTGCTCCTCTGTCAGCCATTTTGTTTTTTTTTGAGGAAAAAAAAGTCACTTGCAAAAGCTGAGGAGTAGGTGGCAGTTTGACAAGTGGCAGGATGATACATTAGCGTCCACTGTAGTAACATATGTGCAAATGTGACATTAAAACATGTTCATTTAAGAGAAAACAACCATTTAATAACTGTCCACTGTAGTGACCACTATGCATGAAAGGGTTAAAACTAGATGTAAGGTAATGGTGCATTCTTTTAATCATTAAACTATTTGGTTACAGAAAGCATTGAACAGCAACTCTCAACACCAATGTTACAGTACATTTGAGTTAAAATAAAAATAAAATTAACTTTATTGATCTTATATTGGAGAAATTCACCTTTGCATTTAACGCTTTTCCTTTGGGGAGCAGTGGGCTGCCATCGTGTGGCGCCCACTGTGAGTTCAGGCTGTGGGGATCGAACCGGGCACTTGCAACCCTCTCAGAGCACAAGCGCACTGCTCTAACCACTAGGCCACCACTCCCCTCAACATTACCCTAAACCGCCAATAAAAATGATTTTTTCTTGCCTGATTTATGTCTACCTTCCTGTTTTAGGGGTTTCTCACCACGGTCAGGTTCTTCTCTGAAGGTTATATATGTTATAGCAGTTTTATGATTATTTGCATTAATATTTGTTTATAAAAATAGATACAAAATCTTAAGTTAAAAAAAGTCAGAAATCGATCTCTTTGAGTCCAAATCCACAGTAGGATTTTAGTCTTTAAAATAATTTTAAAACTTCCCAATTACTTAACTGTTCTTTGTCAATGTGAAGCCCAGACTATTCTAGAGCAGCGACAGCAGAAAAGGCAGGTTGCTGTAACCATAAAAATCACATTGTTCCATTTTTGAATAACCCAAATATCAACCATCAGATCCAGACCTAAAAACTACAATTATTTTAAAAGAACACTTACCAGCCACTTTAGTAAGTACACCTGTTTACACTGCCTGCCAATTCACTTGCCAAACAATGATGTGGCAACAGGTCAGTGCGTTAAGGAAACTAGGTTGAAACCAAGCATCAGGATGGAAAAGAAAGAGGTTTTAATTATTTTGATCTTGCCAGAGTTTTTAGTGCCACATGGCAATTTCTTATTATTTAAGAAAAAACAGAACTACTGAATTTTCTATCTCTACGATTTACAAAAAATGATGGAGTGTATCCATGCTGTGGTGGTGCAGAAATAAAAATCCCTCATTGATTTCAGAGCACAATGGGCAGGCTAATTTGATCTATTTCCATACTTAACTGGAAAGTTAAACTGCTCAAAAACTTGAAAACCTGAATATGCAAAATACAATCTAAAAATGAAGAGGATGGCTTATCATGAAGCAGATGAGCTACAAAAACAGAAGGCCACACTGGATGCCAATTATATCAGCTAAGAAAATGAGGCCATATAGGTATTCAAAATTGGAAACATTACAGAAACTGAGAAGAGTCTCATTTACAGCAGACAATAAGTTGTGGAGTCAAACTCTGATATTAACACAGATGAACCATGGACCCATCCTGCCTTGTGTTAACGATCAATCTGCTGGTGGTATAATGGTCTGGGAACATTGCGGTAGGGGGATTTTCCTGGCACTTTAGCCCCATTAGTGCTAGTTGAGCATTATTCAGCCTTACTGACCCTTCCCATGTCTTTTTATGACCACAGAGTACCCATCACCTAATGGCTACTTTTAGCAAGATAATGCGCCATGTCACAAAACTCAAATCATATCAAATCGGTTTCTCGTGACATGAGAATGAAGTCACTAGACTCGAATAGTATCAACAGTAACCAGAACTCAATTCAATAGAGCATTTTGGGGTGTGGTTAAAATGGATGTTATAAGTATGGATGGCAGCCAACAAATCTGCAGCAACCATTCAATGCTATCATGTCAACAAAATCTCTAAAGTGTGTGCCTGGCATCGTGTCAAATCTATGCCACAAATATTGCAGGCAGCTCTGGATGCAAAACAGGTTTCAAGTTGGTGCTAGCACTGTGGAGCAAATAAAATAGCTGGTGGCTGTTTGCTTAAAGTCACTTAAAGTCATTGTTTTTCCTGCAACCACACGTCACACTTCTGCTATTGAGCTCTCAATTCTATAAATAAAAGCATTTGCTCATTTCAAATAAGCAGACCAAGTTTTGTCGCATGATTACCTATTGATAAAGACGGAAATTGAGAATGTTTTCTCCAATCTGTGTTTGTTAGGAAATTTAAATACAGTTGTCTATTAGGTTTAATTATAGCCTTCATTATGCTGATACGTGAAGTAATTTGATCATTAAACGTTTGTCGTTAGTCAGTTTATATATTAGTTTGGTTACTTTAACAGTATGAAACAACATGCATGTTTTATGAGAGTTCAGTGGCTGATTAAACTATTCCCATGGCGTGCATGTGGAAATGATTAAATCCTTTATTTCAGAAATAACTAGAACTAGGCAGTCCTTGATGATGTTTGTGTGCAGTATGGAGCCATTTAATAAACAGCGGGTGAGCGGAGACCACATTCACATCTTAATTATCATACTCAAACATGTGGCTGCAGCATGCAGGGGATCATGAGTGAGCAAACATTTCGGCTGTTAAATATTTGTAGTTTAGAGGAAAGTTGCTGTCATTACTTAGGCAATCTGTTCGGGTCATATCGTAGATAAAGCTTGTAGATTGCTGGATGAGTTTTCTTTTATGCGTCTTCATCAGGCATGGGGCACTTCATGCCATATTTTCTAATAAAAACAGGTCTCATTTGAGTTTTAGATTAGATTCTCATCTGTAATTAGTATGAAGGAGACAAGAAATGTGAGGTGAACGGACACTCGTGCAACTCCCTGCGCAGAACATGTGCCTTAGCTCCTACACGAAAATACACACATCCATGCACACTGAAGCAATCTCCTTAGGCTGTCTCTCACCTGCAAGCTCAGACTCATTAGATTAGGATGGAGGGGGGATAGGGGAGTAAGGGAGCTGAAGGATGAAGGAGTAAAACAAAAGGAACTTTCTGCATGAACGAAGACAGTATGTCTGATCTATTAAATTAGCAGGAAATACAATTCATGTCCTGTTAATCAAGTTGAGCATAACTGCTAGCGAACATATCATTATAGCCGTTCGGTAAATATTCGTGCATTTGCATATTTATGCATGAGTCAGACTGAGTGACTCAGAATTAGATTTTTCATGTTGTTTCCTCAGGCATAGATAGATTGCGTATGTGTGTGTTGGCAGAGCACCTTTGCTGTTGGTGACAGGTTTAGAAGGCTGAGGGAATGTATGTGTCTGCGCCCGAACCTCTGAATTCTGCTCAGACTACTGTACATGTGTGTTTTTCTTTTGCACTTACTCCCATTCTCCAGGGATGTGGCCAGTCTTCCATTACAGCGTGTGTTCCCTTCTTTGACAGATCTGTTCCTGAGGCGACTGCTGCTGCTAAATATCACACACCTGGATGAGCAACGCCCGCCGCCTGTCTCTCATCCTATGTCTTCCGAGACCACATTACCTCACTAATAATATCCAACAAATCATACAACACTTTCACCTTGATGAGTCTTCATCATAGTGGCGGATTGGGTTTTCTATTATCTGCAGCATAGATTGAATGTTTTAGGAGAAAAGTCATGCAAAAGGAAGTAAGATGAACAATTGAACCATATCTTTAAATCAGACTTTAAAAAATAAAATCAGGTTTTTCTTTTTATTGATAAAATCAAAAATAAGAAAAAAATTGTTTGTTGTTTACTATTTTATTATTCTGTGTGGCTCTTTATGCAAATCAGAAATTAATGGTGAGACCCAATATTATGATCCTTTTTTTTTTTGCCCCTTGACATTTTTTTACTGCCATCAAAATTAAATGCTTTAGATCACATCTCATTACTAAGTAAAGGCAAAATTATATAAAACTGTTTTCAAAAAGATCCGTTTATCTGTTAGGAAGAAAAAAAATCAAATTAAAACCCCAAAAAAGTGATTAACCCGCATTAATAATCATAATTTAACTGTGATTAATCATTTTTTTAAGGAATTTGATTTTACCAGTAACTATCAATCCTAATTACTAACTAAATGACTAAATAATTATAAACATGTTCTAATCTTACTACCTCTGTGTCCATTTTAAGAGTAATTTTCAGCAGGGACAAATCATGTCAGCATTCTAGAGGATCATACATTTGATATGATAATCCATTGTAGTGATTAATGTTAAAAAATAATCTGATTTCAGGTAAAAAAAAAAAAAATCAATAATATAATGACAGCAGTCTTCACAAGGCTGCACCCGTGACAGCTGCTTTAATTTATCCGTTATAAACATTGGTGAGATGATAAATGAGGCTAAAATGAAATGCATACATTTATTTTCCTCGGCTGTGTGTCAGTAAAGGAGTTTGGTAGCCCACTTATGCAGCTGGATTTGCATTAAGTGCATTGATGCGAAAGATTTAAATGGCATTGGTCTGGCTACTAAAGCAAAGCAAAAACGTCAGACAAACAGAGAGAAGTAGCACGCTCCTTCTGTGTCTTTCTGCGTATGTCCATGCACATGTTTAGGTCAGAGTGTGTGTAGAAGATAACACGAGAACAGGCAGTGATGCTCCCTGCTTCTATTTAGTGTGTCCAGCAGCTGCAACTTGCAGCCTCCGTCCATACTGTAGGGGCCATTCTGCTGTCTAAAAGACTGATTGATACAAAAAGCAGAGCAGTGATGGGAGATGTCTTACAGGATAGCTTCGATGCATTTTTTCAAACCCTCTTGTTATTCTGCAGCACTTCAGCATTTGTAAGAGCGGAAAACAAAAGCTATGCTTTTGGGTCAAGAATTGGAGTTAGGTTCTTAAATAACAACCCTTAAGGCCTGCTTGAAATAAAGAGATCACAAGGGTAATGCATTCATGAAAGTGAGTCGGAGTTTCCCTGCCCCTTACCAGAGGACGGGAGAAAAGGCATCGTTCTGTCTTTCAATGATGACCTACAACCCTTTTCCTTCAATGGATCAATATAGAATTATGGAATAAATTGAGATAAACCACAAAGTAAAAAAAAAATAAAATCAAGCATCCTGTATGTTTGCTGATATTGCCTTTTTGCTTAATAATGCCTTTAAGTGTGCTGATAATGCCCACATTAGCTCCCGAGAAAAATCCTGCATCTACAGCTGTAAGGAATCATTTAGAAAGCAAACAGTATGGATAAAAAATGCAAATAGAGTTCAACATGGCACGCACAGTCTAATTTGGCGAAATGAGAAAGTGCATGAATGAGGCTCCCTGTTTCTGCCTGTGGCACCAAGTACAGACAAACCACTCGTACAACTTCCCTTTCATAGACTGGGAGCATCAGGGCAGAGACATAGAGCAAGAACACATCATTACAGTGGTGCAATATCTAGTAGGAGATCCAGTACTGTCCCATCCCCCATCTTTTTTATTTTCCTTTACGGTCGCTCAAACCCCCAAACACTCCCACCCTTCCTACTCTTCTTTCCTCCCATCCCCCTCTCCAAAACCTCTACTTTTTTCAAATATTGAAAAAACAAGTATAAAAATTCCCTATTGTTCTGTTTACATAGCTAAGCTTAACTCTGTAGTCTCTTAATCGAACATCAAGGGAATATGCCAAATTCTAGCATGAATTATCCCCTAAGGGTTGTCTACAAAATCTCACTGTGATTAAACAATGTGAAACAAACGGCGTGACACACCCTAAAGCAACACACTTCTAAAGTAATAAAGGCAGACAGACTCAGAGTGTAGTTAAAGGCTTATTTGGCTTAGATCAACTGTTCAAACTAAAGGAACAGATTTCCTCTTTTTATCAATTAACATCTCAATTTACAAGTTTCTCTGCTGTTCTGCATTACTTCCTGAAGCCAATTTCCCCTCAGACAGTAAAAGAAAAAGAAATCCATCCATCTTTTTTCCCCATCAGGCTCACGGGGGGCTGGTACCTATGTACAGCAGTCTATGGGCAAAAAGTAAGGTACATCTCGTCAATTAACCGATACATTATTTTTAGACTGAGGAAGGAAGCCAGAACACCTGAGGAGAATCCCTGCATCATTGGAAGAACATGCAAACTTCATTAAAAGATAAATAAAGAAAAAATTATGTATACTCATTGTTTTATTATCCTGAATGGTGCTGGTTCTTACAAGAATTATGCCTTATAGGCAAATGGCACCTTGCTCAAATAGATTTTAGAAAGTTTAGTCTAAATCTTTAGAAAAACATATAGAGATTTAAGTCTACTGAAAAAAAAAACTTTATTTTTTAAAACAAGCTTAAGTAATAATCTTTGCAGTCAGCGGAGACATTTTTCATTGTTTTGTTTTACTTGAGAAACTTCAGTGCAATGCTTTAAACAGGATTTTGTTATGCCTTCAGTGTGTTACAGTGCTGATGTGAAGCAATCTTCTGCAGGGCAAAATTAATTGACTTCTACATAAGGGTCAGTTGCAACACATGCTCCCAGAAATGCATGATTCTTTCACATATCGATGAGACTGATTTGTTTTGCTCAAGGGAACTTTCCTGACAGCTGACGCAAAGATGAACTGATTAGAGTTGGGATTTATGACTAACTAGAGATGAGAAGCCTTCAGCTGGATTGACCTCTGATAAGAGGCACGGGAAATCCATAGTTAAAATCTATATAGGTAAAAGTGGGAGAGGGGAGTAAACATGAGAGAATATTGTACAGAAGCATGGATGCATCATAAAAGCTGTTGTCTAAACTGACATGCCAACTGAATTTAGTCTCCCAGCATTGTTAGGACTTACCCCACTCCTGGAAAACAGACTTTGTACGGTTTCAATCAAACATAAATCACAAACAGGTCCCTGAGGATGTAATAGAATGCAACAACACTAATGACTTATTGAATAACAGCTGTCCCATTAAAGCCGCCTCCTTCTTGACACCTGATATTTTCTATTACACCGCAGCTAGCGTGAAATTGGCACTTAGAGCATCACGATTCATGAAGTCATGATGCTTTATCTCTAAAGGGCGTGACTATGAGTCAATCACTTAAAAACAAGCGTGACTTACTGCAGAAATTAATTAGCATTACATAATGAAATTTGGCTTTCGCCCTGTGGCATGCAGCAGTTTAAAACCAGACATTTTGGAGGATTGAGCGCCAACTCCAGTGTCGTCTCTTCTTCCTTTCGCACACATGCTGCTACGAAAGGGACCGTGTACTATACAGGCCAAGGCCACTGTCAGCCACAGTTTAGGTCATTTGCTGCAGATATGTTGTGACATCTTTAAACTATAAAAAAATTCCATTTGTTGAAGAGGATAAGTGGCAGAAGAAGGAGCTGTTAAGAGAACTAAGGACAGTAAAAAGAGGCCTTCAAGAAGAATGAGTGGAATGAAAAGCACTGAAGGAGGTTTGTAAAGAGGAATGAGAAAAGTAAGAAATATATTTAAAAAAAAGTGATGTAGTGGATGCGATTTACCCTGCTCTTCTTCTACCTCCTTTACTTTTGGGGCAGCATTATTGTGCCTAACATCAGCCTTAGCAGTACAACACATATAAGGGTTCCAACTTTTTTCAGGGTCATCTTTATGTTCAAACATCTTAATGTGGATACTTGTATGACTCTATTAAGGGGTACAGTAGGGGTGAAAATTGGAAAAGGAGTCATAAGTGAGATCTAGAGAGATAAATGGGATTATAAAGTGGGGTGAGTCGGAGAAGAAGAACTGTTGAAAAGGGATAAGGAGAATGAAGTGTTTGAAAAGAGGGATGACTTGGTAGAAAATATACATGGTTGAGAAGTGGATGTTATATTAAGCTGCTTGGGTGAGCCTGCTATAAAGATGAAAATTTGGGCATAGAGCTTGGAATCCTAAAGTTATGAGTTTGAGCCCCACTCCCACAGACTGCCACTCTGGGTCTCTGAGCAAGACCCTTAACCCCACACTGCTCCCCGGATGCCACACGATGGCAGCCCACTGCTCAACATGGGGACGGGTTAGATGAAGAGGTACATTTGTGAGATCAATAAAGTTCCATTATTTTATTATATAAGACTTCATGTCTCCTATATTGTTAGCATATTACCTACATTAGTTGTGTACCCAAATGACTTAAACATTTGGTGTACTTTTCTGACCGCTATAATTTATGGTTCGACCCTGAACAATGGTCTCCTTTTTAAGTTTACTTTTATATGTGAAAAAAACACTTTTATGTTTCATGGCTTGAGGAAATAATTCACTGGTTCACACTGGAAAACTAACTTATTTAAGGATACACTGAAGCATCCTTCCATTTGAGTAAATCTCATGCTCAAAAACACACAAACACAATGGCAGACTGAGGCCCTGAACCCCTTCATTTAAAAAAAAAAAATGTACGGGATGTCGTTCATATTTATGGGAGTCATGACACTAACAACACAGGACAAGGATCTCCCAAGCAATTATACTTTAATATCTTGGTAATAAATCTGTGTCAGGCCACACCATCCATTAGCGATGCTTCACGTTCATCTGACAGCATCTTAGACTTCACTGTCGCTGTTTTTGCCTTAAAGGAGCAAAGCAGGCCGAGTGAATATTATGACTGAAAGAGAGGCCAAGGTTTGTCATAAGCAATAGTCTAAGATAAGGCAGATGTTAGTTTGACAAAGAGCCTCTTGGATTCAGTTTGCTATAAATATCAAGGTTATAGAAGAGTAAGCAGATACAGCTAATAGGCATACATTTTATTTTAGCTCTCATCAATGATTAACAATCAGGTTGTCATGAGTACTTTTGGAACATCTGGATTAAATGGGTAAAAAAATAAAAATTATTTAAAAAATTACTCCACGATTAACCATTTTTAGATTTGAAAAATATGTTCAGTTTCTGTGAAATCAGTGAGATAAGGTAGTTTAAGAGTTAACCATACTAAATAGAATTGCACATTTCCATAAATCTCTCATGATTTAGATACCTTTGACTTTTGTTTTGGGTTTTTTTGTCATTTTTTTACTCATTTTTTACTGTTACTTACTTTAACTTTAACTCACCTTGTAGCTTCTGCCTGCCTGTCTGCATCTGGGTCCAACTCCAGAACAAACCCTTGACAAAATCGGGAAGAAAATTGAAGAAGTAGACTCAGCTTTTAGGTCACTTTAATTAACAGATTAATCTCTCTTTATAACGGATGAATTGAAGAGGGTTTTTTTGCCATTTAGGATAGAGATGTTAATTATTTCGTATTCAGGTTAATTTAAATGTATATAGCTTTTATGAACAAATAAAAATATTTCATATCAATTTGGACAGATTTTTGCATCATTATCGCGGTAAACGACCACCTGATGAATCCTTTTTAGTTTTCTGTCAAAGGCCATGCAAATTCTGCTTTTACTTCATAGGCTACAATACAAGATGCCTTTCTTAAAGGAATAATACAATACAACCATAGCGCCCTCACCCTCCTCCTGTTCAGAGAGTTTTAAGCAGATCCCCTAATTAATAGAGATGAGAGCATAGTGCAGCTAAATTCAAGATGACCGGTGAAGACAATTCAGCCAAAGTAAGTTCTTATGCAAATACTTTTGAAAGATGCTTTTAGGTGTTGTTTAAACAATTTCTGGTTCTCTTCTCTAGCTGACTTGCATGTTTGCAGGCGGCTGCTTTTTTCTCAAAAATAAAATAACAAATGAGGCACTCTGTTTTGGCAACCCTGGGAAACTCACATGATGGATCAGGGACCAGGAAGTAAACATAGGCTACACACATTTCCAAAGTAGTTCTGGATCGTACCTCTAGGTTCAAAAGGAGAATTCCAGACAAACACATAAAAAGCTGTCCCCTGGGCTGACATGAAGTCAAGCCTCCATTCCTTTCGTAGAAATACATTTACAGTCAAGTAAAACTATTTAAATTAGGACCTTCCCTTTTGGAATTAATGCTGTCTTTTTTGTTTCCCTTAACTTAACAAAGACACATCAAAGCAGTAGAACTAAGATTTAAGTGCAGGTAGTTTGCTGTTACACCCGCTGCCAAATTCCAATAAGTCTGACCCGATGCAGAGCGAGCCACTCGTCCTACCTTCTGCATGGTTTAGGATGGCTCTTAATGTGGCAGAGCCTCAGCTTGAACGCGCAAATCAAGGGTTGGTCTGTAACTGTAGTGTTTAGGGACCAGTATAGGAATGGGCTCCAGTCTCTTTTGCTATGAGACTCTACTGAGGATCACAATGGTAGAGACACTGTCATAGAAGAACAGACCGATCAAAGACTAAGTGGTTGCAAATTTCAGAATGAAATTGCTGCAAAACAGAACATTCTGCAATATTTCTCTTTGAGTTACAGGTAAATTTCAGAGTCGGAAACTGGGAAGAGGGGCACCTGAGAACAAGGACCCCCGCTTCAGGCCTGACATGCTAAGCTGCTGAATACTGGAGACAACTCATCCTTTTCCAAAACAGAGCTCTGGTAAAGTTAGGGAACAAGTTTCCAGCTAAATAATTTGAGTTTTTTGGTTTTGATCATTTCATGTGTTTACTGTTGTGTAAAACTAGCTCACAAGATGGACTGAGTGGTACACTATACTGACATGTTTGAGCTGTTGTTTATAAAGCTAAAACAAGCTGTATTTCACTAAGGGTTTATACACCAATACAACGTTAACATTTATGTGTTTCCTCACATGCTCATTCCATTTGATCTCAGAAGGTTATGAAACAGGTAACTAATGATTATTGGTTTCTCATTAAATAAATAAGCTAACAAAATATTACTTTTCCAAATAACATTTCATTTACAGCTTGAATTCAAATTTTGAATTAGTTTAAACACATTCCATTGGCACTAAATTAGTTAATATTATTGTTGCACTGATACTGATACCAGTATCGGTATCTACTAAAATGGTAAAATCAGTATCTGTGAGTACCAACAAATAGGGCGCCGATACCATTTTAAGAGCCAAAGGTTTCTTCAACTATTGTTACCCATTCCAGGTAGGCAATAATAAGTTCTGCTGGATTCACTTTGCATTAGTCTTTTTCCTGCTTTACAAAGGTAGGCAGCAGCTTGACAAAGCCGTATATATATATATATATATATATATATATATATATATATATATATATATATATATATATATATATATATATATATATATATATATATGTAAACCTCAGCACCATGCTAAATTTACAGTTAATGTGAGGTCAACCAGTTAACAGTGTCACTGATCCTCTTAAATATATTTATATAAATGTAATTAATATATATATAAATATATTTAAATATATATAATTATATATGTGATGTATAAAATACACCTCAAATGCTTAAAATAGCATTGTTTTATGTCTAAGGAAGACAGGTGGAACACAAAACAAAGGACTCAATGAGGTTAAGACTGATTTATAGAAAAACTTATGTGAAAAGCCATAAAACTTTTTAGAAGGCATACAGTTTAATTTCATTAAAAAAGTTTAAAAAAAATACCTGAGAAAACAGGTTAAACTGTTACATGAGAAACCGCCAGGTTATCTTTAAGAGAATCAGTTTTTCTGTCAAGTGAAAGATGTGAAAAAACAGAAAACGCTGAAATGGAAACACAAAGAGAAAGAGCAGGCGAACGAATGCAAATCTGCCAACTACATTAAGAATTGATTCAGAGTTCCAGCCAAATCCGGCAGATGGTGATTGAATGTAAACGGAAGCGAGCCATCAAATTTCCAGCAAAACTGTTTAAGGATGCAGGGAGGGAGGAGGTCGGGTGATGGAAAGAATGCGCATGAAAAGGGCCGTAAAGCTGCAATATGTTCTACCCTGCGGCCACGCTTGTTCCTGTGCAACTTTAATCATCCAATCAGACTTGCCAAGTTAACTGACAGGTCTGATTGCATGGAAATATTTTCAGCTCGTACTTATGATGGATTTAAATCCCTAGATGAAAGAAACCAAAATGCTTTAGTCATCGGAGCAGTCTGGATGCTGCCCAACCACAACATGCAAATAAGCAAAATGAGAAGAAACAAAATAGCGAAGGAGATTTTTTAAGCAACAAAAGAGACTTTGATGGCATTTTTAGGCACAAAACCCCTCATAAAAAATTAGATGGGATAAGTTTGGGTCCAAAAATACATTAATGCCTCCAGGGCGAATCTGTTGTGCTGCCTTTGAGGCGAGACATCCAGTGAGCCACAGCAACCTTTTTAGTTCTTCCAAATTACATTGGGGACCACACAGCAGCCTATTTACATCTGCCTGCAACATGTAGACAGAGTAAAGCCTCATTTTAAACCAAACCTGAAGCTTTTGACTTTTATCCAGTCAAGCTAACTGTGTAATAATCCTTAAGGTCCATCAGTTGTGACACAACCAGTCATCTTACTGCATTCACCCATGCCTACCTAAATACACGGTGGTAGTAATATATAGTGCTAGGATTTTTTTCTTCCTAACCAAGTAATGACAAATGCATAAATGGATCTGCTGCTGCATCAAACGACTGAACTTTGTCACACACTTTTCTTTTACATTAAGGCCACTGCTTTACCAGAAAACAGAAGACGAGCTTTGGGAGGAAAATGAAGTAGCAGAAATGGACGAAAAGTAAAACTTTCATCTAGCTGCTACATGCTGAACAAAGTTGGATAAAAACACCATCTTTATGAAAAGATTTCAGCACAATGAAGGAATAAAAGACATTTCTTAAAAAGACGAATATTAGAACATTAAAGGTATAGTGAGGATTTTAGAAATTTTTTTCAAAAGAACCACCCTCTAAAAAAAAATGCACATGCACAACCCTGTAAAAGCTCCTGAGAGGGAACGCCTATTAAAGATGTGGTGAGAGCATGCAGGAGCCCATTTCTCCTCATGCACGCTCTGTTTAAAAGTTGCTGTTTGCATCGCTCATACAAGCTCACTTTCCTTTATGAAGAATTGCAATTTTTCCACTATGTCAGACTCAGCACCGGTAATAGAAAATAGCGACGAGCACGTAGGATGGCCTTACGTAAACATATCACCACAATGATTGACAATTAGGAGGATCACTTATTTTGATGATCCATCCGGAAAAAGACATCCTCCAATATCAAATAGAAACATGTTTGCCTAGATGCTTAGAGAGTACAATATCTGACCTTGTTCTTTTTTATTTTGGTTAAAAAATAATTCATTTATACTAAAATGCTCAATATTACTTAAATTTCATTTGGAGAATAAAATACATAGAAATGCAGAGATGATAGATTAGGTTAAATGTAGCTGAGTGTACATCCAGTAAAAAAAACTGTCTGCTCCCTACAATCCCCACATATAGTCATCACTATCATTCTCTAAACAACCAAGCTCTTCACTTCAGTAAATCTTTAAGTAAACGGTGTGTCCTTAGGCTCTTAGAAAGGCTCAGTTCCCCCGAGACCTCGTCTGATTCAAGACAATTACGTGCAGCAGAAGCCTGAACCTAAACCTCACAGAACAAGGGGGGAAAACAGAAACAGCAGAGAGCTATTTAAAGTTAGGCATTAAGCACTTCTGTCAAGTGAATCTGTTCTTTCTTTTTTTGTGTTCAGATACAGAATCTCAGAACGTCAGCCCATGAGGCTATCATCTAGGCTACACTAGTGTGCATATGTGCTAGCACAACAGTGGTCAGGGAATCAGATCATCCTGAGGCTGTGTGGTCATGCAAACCCACTCATGTATGAATGTTGTTTTGCTTAAACAGGACTTCAGGAGCAGAGTCTGAGAGGGAAGGACAGCACAGGTCAGGGCTGTCCTGGGAGACACATCACGTGTCTGTGACGTAACAGGGAAGAATAAGTGCATCCTACCTTTTGGTCTTTAGGTGTACTAATGTCACAGCACCCAGAGGAAAGTTAGGGCTTACTCATGTACAGTCAAGCACTATCAGGTTATTGAAAAAGATTTTTCTGTAATTAACAATATAAGAAAAAAACTTAAAAGACAATAGTTGAGATATTTCTTTCTTTACTTCCAATTCTAGCTATAAAAATGTACTTAAAATAGATTCTGGGTTAAATACCCTTTATATAGATGCTGTTTTTTCAACTAAGATTTTAAATCTACAAGGTTACTAAAAATGCCCAAATTAAAATCCACGTAGCCAAAGCGAATAGCTTAGCTTGCTACATAATTTGGTGGGCAGCTTCAGTGTAGTGAAGCTTCATTTAATGTAGGATAACAAAGCTTGACTCATTACATTTTTTAAGTAGCTTGGCCAACACTGTTATTGTGGCATCCCCTCCGTACATCACATCCATTGCATTGGTTTCAAGTCTCTTTTAAGCACCTTATATTTGCAAAGAAATGAAAAACGAACTCATATCATTTAGGCATCCTGAAGGACTGCAGAAAGGTTATGCTGACCCAAGTGAGACTTGGAAATTGTTAGAGAACTGGCTCTTTTTAAATCGATTTTGTTAAGAGGGCTGTCCTAAAGCAAACCTTTGCACATTACAGTATTAATGCTAAATTCTACCTGAATTTGTCATTTCTAGTATTTCCAATAACAAGTCTTGTCAGTTGTGGTTTATCAACACAGTGGTCATTAGAAACAGACTGGGCTCACCAAGGGTTTGGCAATTAATTGCGTCTGTAATATACAGTAATGTAATTGCAACTTAACCAAAAACAATTTTCAAATTGCATCGCCACTCAATTTTACATTCTGCATGGAAGAGAGAGATGCAGTTAGAGCACAAATCCAGGAATCCAAGTAGAAATAAGCACTTCCACACGCAGCAGTAACAGTAAAGTCAATGACAATAAACACTGGACAAGAAAGACTTCAAGGTCATGAAAACAATAATACCTAAAAGTGAAACATGCCTGTTGTTAGTGAAAAGGAAAATCAAAAGAAATTTGATTAGCTATACTACTTAAAAAAAAAAAAGCAATTTTGTTTTTTTTCCTAAATCGTTTAGCCCCTGTCTGGCTACCTTTAAATTCCTCTGCTCTGACTTTGTCCTCAGCAGTGGATAAATCAAGTTATCACTATTGCTGTTTTCGTTGGAAAACTTGCTATGCGCCAATGTCCAAGCCCAGCTTTCCAAACATTATATCAACCACTAATTGGCAACTTTTCGAACTCATCCATGGCTGTCTTTTTCATGATTTGTTATGATTTTTTATGTTATTTTTCAAAGATTTCTTGCAGTCAGATACGGAAAAAGATCAAACGCAAACAAAAAAATTTAAACATTGACATTGAAACAGAAGAATTGTAAAAAAAAAAAAAAAAATTCTCTTTAGAATTATTTTGATTATTCATTGTATATAATTTCAATGGCTCCAGGAAAGCTCTAGGTGAACTGACTCAGTGGTATGAAATCATATAAAGTCCCCATTATAAACAACACTCTTTGACCCCAGAGCATCTTAGTGTCTGGAGAACATGTTGTATATGGAACAGCAGCTAAAAATAACTTCTGTTGGCTTGACTCTTTTTTGCTTTATCTAAATGTAATGCAATTTTATTTGTATAGCAGACTGGAATCAAATACGTTTCAGTTAAAAGTTTAAATAGAACAGATGTCAGGATGTGGATTTGACATGAACCACAAGACCTGAAAGTTCTAAAAGATTAATATAACAATAAACCTTTTTTGTGTTTTATTGCTAAGCTATGTGTTTATTTATAGGCCAACAGAAGGATTTTAAAGTCTATTTTATTAGATATGGAAAACCAATATAAGGACACTAGAACTAAGATGATGTGCTCTACTTTCTTGGTCTTAGTGAGGACTCAGATAGCGGTGTTCTGGATCAGCTGAAGCTGGCTGTTTTTTAGGAAGACCTGTGATGACACCATTGAAGAAACAAATTTTCACTTAATCCTATTAAATACTTTAACCCTTGACATAGGATTAAAACCTGTCAAATGTTGCATCTGATAATCTGAATATGTTCTCTTCCCAGCTCTCTAGTCACTCCAGTAACATACCATGGCAATTAAAGTTAAATCCTGCAGGTCAAATAATATCAGCATGTGGATTCCTTAGTATTCTGAGATTTTATTGAAGTCATTGAAAACCTTGACAAGGGCAGGCTCTGCATTGTGATGAGCACAGAGACCTGACTGGAAGACAAGTCAAATCATAGAGGCTGGTAATTGTTTGGAAGATATTCAACAGTTAAAACTTTTTTTTTTTTTTTTATACTGATGTATGGCAGATTTAAAATGGGCCTGTAAGTTTCCAGTTGTAATTTCTCTAAGTTTTTCTAATTCATCAGTTGTTTGATAACAGCTGTTTTTTATGCCTGAGGGAAATCACCCGCATGTAGGCTCCTGTAGTTTTTCACTTGGATGAAATTAATTGCTGAGAGCAAAAGTGAACTAAGGAAGATATCAGTGCAGCCTAGAAGGGGGGGGGGGGGGGGGGTGAGGTATTTTGAGTGGAACTGAAAGAAGGCATGACCTTCTCTCATTACTTCAAGTAGAAAACAAACATTAAAAAAACAGGAAACCTTGCCCAAAATGTCTTCTGCTCCATAGCCTGGCTTTCTTCAAATTTCTGCATAACACTGTATGTATGTGTGTGTATCGGGGGGGAATTTGCCCTTTTGTGCATAGCAGAGTGTGCCGGGCAAGGCGATGACAGGGTGTCGGCCCAAGTCTGTGAACCTGGCTGTTCTGCTCAGCTCTGCCTGTGACAAAGAGCGAGGGGGACATCACCCGGCCGTAGCCATCCCAGCTGGACCAATCAGGCGTGAGCGCTCACAGCCATGCCGGCGTGTGCGTTCCTCCATGTGCAGCCCTGTGGCACAGATCTCCTTATGGAGACTCATCTGGTCTCAACATAATCTGCAGAAAACTGCAAGTCATTTTTGTTTTTAAGCATTCAACAACAAAAATTAACCTTTTTTTTGAAGAGTACTAGGGAAACTAGTTGATAAGGCATTGCAAGTAGAATCTCTAAATCTATATGTGATATTAAACTTGTATAATAAATATAGTTGAAACAAAATAACTATTGTTATCGATGCAATTGTGATTTCATTGTTACAGAAGTGCCAAAACTTTTTTCTCAGGTGCCTAATTAAATATCACATGACATATCACATAGAAAAATAACATTTCTAGAAATATTAGTATTTAAACAAACCTATGGGGTAAACATGCTATGATTAGCAAAAAAATCTAATTTTGTTGAATTAAAATTGTGTATTACAATCAAAATAAAGTCCTGTCCAGACCTATATTGCCAAGGAATTCTTAAAACCACAAATGTATTCATGGTTTATTTCAAGATCATCGTCTTTCTTTTAAAGTAGTCCTGGTAAAATTTTCCCTAAGCTTTCTGTCTGTCAAAAAATCCTTTAAATTGTTCAGGCATTTAGTGCCCAGTAAATGTACCTGGCTGTGACAGCAGGAACATTGTGTCTTCTTTAAAATTTGAGAAAAATGGACAATTGGAGAATAATTTCAAAATCAGAATACTCAATAAGTCCGTGGCTTCAGGAAAGTATGTAGTTATAGGTGTTCGGTTTGGATGTGCATCTGAAAAACATGAAATGTAAAGAAAAAGCATACAAGTATATAAAAAAATAATATGGTTCAATCAGATTCACAGAAACAATAAGACCATGTTAATTATTCCAAGCTCTCTTCCATCCAATCAGACGGTTTGTTGTGATGGAGCAGTTGTAGATTTGGATGGCCAGAGGTAGAAATGATTCCAGTGGTGTTCAGTGGTGTGTTACGCTGGAATAAAGCTTTCTCAGAACAAGCTCATGAATACGTGTCACGTTAATAAAACTATCATCTGCCGTTCTGAGACAGCTGCAATTTGTGCCATTTTCACCCTTAAATGGATATAAAGGTAAATTAAACCTTCACTGAAATAATTGACTATTGCCTGCAATAATAGTGTGAAGTTTAATTACCTGCAAACGCATAAAAATTATTTTATCTTCATAAAAATGTAAAGAACAAAAATGGGTGACTTTTTGAGACATTAGTTTGAAGGCTTGTTCTATGATGGCACAAGGTCACCTACATGTAGTATCCATTTTTACTTGATGAGGCCATTGAATATCTTAATTTTTTTTTTAAGCGATTCAATCGGTGTTCATATTGAAATTCCCCTAACATGACGGTACAATGTTCTCTACCCCAAAAAAATAATTTTACCTACTAAAAAGGAGATTTTTTTTCTTAACTGTATTATAACGCAAACCATAGAGATTATTCACATTCTGCAAACCAATTCAAAATGTGTTTTTCATTCACCCTTGACCAGACGCCCATACGGTACCTTTTTTATTTGCATGACATGCTGCAGTGTTGCTAATATTGGCAGTAATGTGGAAGCCGATTATTAAACTGAAGGTGAAAAAGCAGAAGCAGAACAAATGCAGCTCCATCTTTTCACAAACAATGAATGAACAAAGTGATTCTTTAATTTTCTTTTTAAAGCAAAAATAAAAAAGCTGCATTCATTGTATTACTGTAGAACAAAGGAAGCTGATATTTATAGTGATTATTCACAACTTACAAAAGGCAGGGATTTATGTTTGCCATCATGCCTTTGTTGCCTTATGAAGTATCTGAGTAAATTACAATCTAATAACACATTTATTTGAGATATATTAAGCCAAAAGTGTATCTTGCTTTTTTATTTATTCATTTATCTTAATTGTTGCACATCTCTTAGTTGACTTTTTTTAGCTAAATAACTGAAGATGAGATGCTAAAGCTTTTATTGTAGCTGGTAAAGAATTACCAAAGTTCCTTGTATGAGCTCCAATAATAAGCTACAAAAGTATTGCTGGTCTAATAAATGTGGTAAGGCAAAACAGGAAAAAGTTCCAGTAAAAGCATAAACAGTCATTTGAGCATAAAGTCAAATATTACCACATAGCTGCTGACCCCAGTAAACCGGAGACAAGGAAAGAAAAATGCCATGTCACCCGAGGTTGACGGTGAATGAAAGGCATCTCTCTGCCCTGATCTCTGTCACGTTGTGGCTCCGCCCTTCCATGCCAACCCAGGGGCAGTGGCATAAGACCTGTCACCCCAAATCAGGCCCCGCACCACGACAGCCGTGCTCATATGTAAATGTGTCAGCACGCACAGACTCATGAGCCTGACATATCGGTTTGAATATGCATGTGAGGCACTGTCTGTAGCGTAAACATGTCTGTGCACGCTGGCCCCAGTTCATCTGCATGTGCATGTTTCCGTGCACACAGCCTGAGCTGATTCGGGTGTGTAACAGTGACATTCCCGATGGGAAGGAGTCTCACGACTGTTTTCATTTGTTAGACTGTCCGTATCCCTTCATGACTACAAGCCGGGAGAAAGAAATGCCTGACTTCTGCCACACTATAGTATGTCCTCTCTCCTTGAACCTTCTTTACAGAAAGGTGTACTGTTTTCTTCTTTTGCAATACATGACCATATTCATATTTAGTTTTCAAATGTAATTTAAACTAGAAGTGCAGTTAGGATTTTTCCATTATTTTAATTAAACCTTGTTTTTACAACAAGCCAATTTTCCATACTTTTTCAGGCAAATGTATTTATGATTATGAAGCAAAATGCTAATTGTTACATTTACCCAGAATTTTGAGATAAGGCATTTCTGCTTTGCTTTACACAAGCAAACGTGTATTGCCCAACCATCGCATGCAGCAAAAAATACAGAAAACACAGATTCCATGAATCACAGGATTCCCTTTGTCAGATACAATCAGACTCTCCCCCCTCTGTGTTTTTTTGCAGTTAAAGACTTGGAGATCGGATGTGGCATCACAGCGACACGTGCGTAGACACAAAAAGCAATGAGCCCATTTGTGAAGGGTCAGTGCCGACTGCAGGGCTCATTTTCTTGGGGAGTCATCCTGAGTCACAGAGAGTCCTCTTTTCCCCATCTTGTCATCTCCTAATATTATTTGGTCTGAGCTAAATATCAGGAAGGGTTTCACAGTAAGTCCACTAAGCTGCTCATCGAATCACCAAATTAAAGAAACATGAGAAGATCAAAATTTCATTAAGTTTAGCTTTCACACTTTAAAGTTCATGAATTAAAAATTAGTTCAATATTTTAAACTCCACATTTTTTTTCTAAAGACATCTCAATAGCTAATTATTTTCATATCAGCCATCCAGAGGAGTTTAATTATTTAAAAAATTAAATTAAAAAGTTAATTTATTAATCACAATAGCAGAAAATTACCATTTGCTGACACGTGGAAAGTTCAATCACATCCTCCAAATCCATAAAATGTGTCGTCAGCGCTTTCACCACGCTCTGTCAGTGAAGCTGAAACTTTTTACAACAAAAGTAGGTGCGTTGAAACACACGCCTCAGTGTCTCCGGTTTACAGCCGATGACCTCTAACAACCTTAATCACTTGGTAATTACATGGAATGAGAGCAAAGCACCTTCCCTCTGCTGCTGCTGCTGCTTCAAAGTGGCTTATAGGAACTGGCAAGCAGAAAAACGCTGGGCAAAGCGCTGGGCGGCAAGCAGAGGGAATCCATACTAGTTGGCGGGGATAAATACACGGTTTTCCCTCAGAAAGAGACACTCCGAGGATTAAGCCTGGCTACGTGCTCCCGTCTGCTGAACAAGATATAAGCATAATACCTTGATGTTTCATGCTCGGCAAAGCCAGCTGAGAGATGTTGGAGGAGCAAAGGATGATCTCACTTCAAGTCTTAATGTTTCACGCATCACCTAGATCCCAGCATTTCAAAATTTCACTACCTTTTGAGTCCAGGCCTCCCGCAGTGCTGATTGTTTACTCTGCAACGCACCTGCTTTTTTAATTTGTAAAAGCATTGATTTCTTCCAGAATTCGCATCCCACACTGAAAAAGAAAATGAATCCGTTTAGCAGAAATTGCTTCCTGTGTGTGTGACATTTTAAAAAAATAAATCCTGCAGACATTTTTCTCAATAATAAGAAAAACTGTAGATAAATAGAAACGATTAACAAAAAGAATTCCCATAATAGCATTTAAGGTACAAAATATCACAACAACTGCACATGTTCTGGAGATTGATGTTTATATTTACCGTGTCTCATGGTACTATAATTCAAAAGCTTATCCAGGCATTGTACATCCGACTGAACACTTCTTTTAAAGGTAAACATTTATGCAGCAGATAACACTTTATAACTATTTTTTTTATTATTATTTAGATTTAGACATTGTGAGAATGGGGGTAAATTATATTTTAGGCTTTTAATTATTTACTTGAGTTAGTAACATTGTTTTAGTGGAGCACACAACTACTACACAAGGTGCTACACAACAGAGGATGGGGGTGCTAACATATAAAGAAGTCAAAATTGAAACATTCATGCTTGAATAAAATTTGCAGTTGAAGCATCAGCTGTCAAGCATGGTGATGGCAGCATCATTCTTTGGGGTTGATGGAAGAAAGAGAACTATATTTTAACTATTTGTTTTTCACTTCAGTAGGTGGCTTATAGGAACTGGCAAGCAGATAATCCCTAATGCGGGATGTGCCTTGGAGCTTTGCTTCCTGTTCTTTTCCTGGGAAGAGATGACTGGGAACAACCACTTTAAATTAGACTTTCCAATGTATATGACCATAAAACCTGACGGCAGGTTTAATCAGACCAAAGATATGGCTTAAGTTACATATAGAGGGCCTTGCCGGGCTCCCTACATCAGTAAAGGGCCCCAAATAACAGAAGCTTTTCATAGAAGTGCAGTCAGACCCTGCCACATCATTACATCACACACATATTGTTAGTAAAAGGTGGGACATCACTGGCTCCAGCCATATTGAGATAACACAAGTTTTTAGAACAAGAACAGTGTGATGCACACTGTCAGAGCTTTCTCTGAAAACAGTTATTATCTCTGTCTTTGAAGAAGCCGCAATATTTTAAAGTGTGAAACCCTGGGTCGAAAAACTATCTATACTAAGCATGTAGGTAATATCTGGTTTTAATACAAATGTATGAATGACAAAGAATAATCCTCACAACTCCCCCTGAAAAGTTACAGTTTTTACAGGTACTTTAAAACACTAGACCAAAACATCCCCAGGTAGCAGGCTGAGTCAGATAACACCCATAATTGGGCCACCCCGGTGGATTACATGTCCAAAACCCATAATCAGGATAACAAAAAAAAGAGAAGGAAATAACCCTAACGTGCAGCGGCAAAGATCATAGAATCAATATTTAGCACTTCAGATCAACGGCTACAGGTTTTAAACATGAACACACCTGGGTGCTACGACAAGGTGATGACCTTAAGCACACATCAGAATTGGTTTTGGGTGCAAAAAAAAGAGGAAATTGTTCGATTTTTTGGGTGGCCATCCCAATGTCCAGACCTGCACCAATTAATTATGTATTTGATGAACTATTCCTGAACTATGAATTTTATCAACTTAGCTATGAAGGCATGATATATATCCAGACAGAAAGGCGAATGATGCAAAATTGACCCTATGTATATATATATATATATATATATATATATATATATATATATATATATATATATATATATTTATATATATACACTATATTGCCAAAAGTATTTGCTCACCCATCCAAATTATTGGAATCAGGTGTTCCAATCACTTCCATGGCCACAGGTGTATAAATTCAAGCACCTAGGCATGCAGACTGTTTTTACAAACATTTGTGAAAGAATGGGTCGCTCTCAGGAGCTCAGTGAATTCCAGCGTGGAACTGTGATAGGATGCCACCTGTGCAACAAATCCAGTCGTGAAATTTCCTCGCTCCTAAATATTCCACAGTCAACTGTCAGCTGTATTATCAGAAAATGGAAGTGTTTGGGAACGACAGCAACTCAGCCACGAAGTGGTAGGCCACGTAAACTGACGGAGCGGGGTCAGCGGATGCTGAAGCGCATAGTGCGAAGAGGTCGCCAACTTTCTGCAGAGTCAATCACTACAGACCTCCAAACTTCATGTGGCCTTCAGATTAGCTCAAGAACAGTGCGCAGAGAGCTTCATGGAATGGGTTTCCATGGTCGAGCAGCTGCATCCAAGCCATACATCACCAAGTGCAATGCAAAGCGTCGGATGCGGTGGTGTAAAGCACGCCGCCACTGGACTCTAGAGCAGTGGAGACGCGTTCTCTGGAGTGACGAATCGCGCTTCTCCATCTGGCAATCTGATGGACGGGTCTGGGTTTGGCGGTTGCCAGGAGAACGGTACTTGTCTGACTGCATTGTGCCAAGTGTAAAGTTTGGTGGAGGGGGGATTATGGTGTGAGGTTGTTTTTCAGGAGCTGGGCTTGGCCCCTTAGTTCCAGTGAAAGGAACTCTGAATGCTTCAGCATACCAAGACATTTTGGACAATTCCATGCTCCCAACTTTGTGGGAACAGTTTGGAGCTGGCCCCTTCCTCTTCCAACATGACTGTGCACCAGTGCACAAAGCAAGGTCCATAAAGACATGGATGACAGAGTCTGGTGTGGATGAACTTGACTGGCCTGCACAGAGTCCTGACCTCAACCCGATAGAACACCTTTGGGATGAATTAGAGCGGAGACTGAGAGCCAGGCCTTCTCGTCCAACATCAGTGTGCGACCTCACAAATGCGCTTCTGGAAGAATGGTCAAAAATTCCCATAAACACACTCCTAAACCTTGTGGACAGCCTTCCCAGAAGAGTTGAAGCTGTTCTAGCTGCAAAGGGTGGACCGACGTCATATTGAACCCTATGGATTAGGAACGGGATGTCACTTAAGCTCATATGTGAGTCAAGGCAGGTGAGCAAATACTTTTGGCAATATAGTGTATATATATATATATATATATATATATATATATATATATATATATATATATATATATATATATATATATATATATATATATATATATATATATCGCCACACCTTCTCATTCAAAGAGTTTTCTTACTATACTTAACAGAACAAGTTTGAAACAACTGAAAATATGTCTCATATTGTAGTTTCTTCAAAGTAGCCACCTTTTGCTTTGATGACTGCTTGGCACATTCTTAGCATTCTCTTGATGAGGTTCAAGAGGTAGTCACCTGAAATGGTTTTCCAACAGTTGAAGGAGTTCCCAGAGATGCCTAGCACTTGTTGGCCCTTTTGCCTTTACTCCACATTCAGCTCACCGAGGCCAGGTCATCTGGCACAGCACCCTAATCACTCTCCTTCTTGGTCAAATAGCCCTTACACAGCCTGGAGGTGTGTTTGGGGTCATTGTCCTTCTGAAAAAAAAAATGATGGTCCAACTAAACGCAAACCGGATGGAATAGCATGCCGCTGCAAGATGCTGTGGTAGCCATGCTGGTTCAGTATGTCATGAAAATAAAAAAACTCTTTGATGACAAGGTGTGTCCAAACTTTTGCTCTGTACTGTGCCTTATGTTAAATTAAATTATAAAGCTCTTGATCTGATGTGCTGTTTCAAAAGTCCTTAAAGGAGATCAAATGCATCTTCGGTTTAATGGGCCATCACTAATCACAACCCCCACAGTGATTCTAGCTTTTAACTGCAAATTAAAAGCACAGCAGGCTAATGTACTGGACAATTTATATAATATTATTGATTTCCCATAAAAGACAGGTTGTTAGGATTTCAGCTAAAGGCAATCATGTCATGATCTGTAGGTCTTATAGTACGGGTTATATTTTATTCATGTCTTCTGGCTTCTTTTATTTGTTTATTGTATTCTATAGGTTCTGCCATACGCTGTCATTTTTACAAATTTGGATTTGCTGTATTAGTTTTATTTGCTCAGTGTGCCGGGTGTCAGTTTGACCATTTAATTTTAATCCTCCCATCAAAACAATGAGGTAATAAGTTCTGTCTCCTCATTTTGCCTCTTGCTTTCCCCATAATGCATGCCTTCATTTTGTTGTCAGTCTCCAGGATCTCTGTCTCACTGTAAACATTATTTTATCAAATCTTCAACTCATCATGTTGCTTCCTAATCTGTAATTCGGTCCAGAAAATCAAACTCTGAAAGATTAAGATATATTCTAAAGTTATGAATAGAGTTTCGTAGAGATTTTCTTTAAATCTGGCTCCACCTTCCATCCAGTATTTGCATTAATAATTAACATTACCAATCTACAAGGTATTTTTCATGCTGCTAGACTTGAATTATTTGAATCAGCTATGTTGTCTTAGACTCACATATGAACTTCAATTTCTGAAGACCACTGAAAGAAAAATAAATCTAAAATATCTTGTCAAATAGAAACATTGGATATACCTCAGCACAGCACAGTTAAGAGGCTATGTATCATTTCTAGGACATCCTTTGATCATTTAATAAACATCAATGCACAATTTATCACTCATATCCACAAGGTCAGGATTTTTATTTCATATTTTTTATCCTAAGGGATGCAGAAAATACCAAAAGAAATGCTCTAGTAGTAAAAGAGAAGAAGAGCGTAGTTTGAAGTTCAGGGTTATTTCTCAGCTGCCATCCAGAATATGCTCCTCATTTCTCTCTCTCAGAGCTGCAGAGCAAAAGGGTTGACTTTTCCTCTTGTCTCCTATCACAAGAAGTGAAATAATGGTCTGTGTGGGGTGGGGTGGGGTAACAAGAGGGGAGGAGAGCTGGAGAAATAGACTGCCTCGCTAAATACTTTCACATACTGAAAATGTTAATGAGGAATCCAAGACTGTGAAATGCCAAAACTGCTTTCTCTTGATGGAAACAAAAATAGAGAGGGCAAACAGAGGTGGCAGCTTACCAAAAAAAAAAAAAGAAATTTAGCACAAAAAAACACATTGCTTTGTACGCTTATACTAGGAATCACTCAGTGGCACTAAGAGGCTCCAAAATCCATCACAATGATTTCACATGTAGCAGGGATTTTCTGAAGCACAGAGGGAGAAACTCATTATGGTGGCTCATATCTGAGCTGTTGCTACTGTGGCACTGACAAATTGCTCCACACTGAAACCAACACGACACATTTCAAAGAGACCGTTCCTCATTATGGTGAACAACTCCAGGTGTTGGCTGCTCCTCAACAGAAAAGGCAGTAAGTGGTGGAGAGTGTTTTTTTTTCTAATGTACTGAGATAATGACTGGAGCAAGAAATGGAAGGACGGACAGAGCCTTATTTGGTAAGTCCTAACGCGAAGCAAAAGAAAGTAAAAGGGCTACAGCGGAGTAAAGATGCAGGAGGCAAAGATTACATAACACATGAGCCAAACGGTGAGGCTTTTTAGGGTACATTTTCTACTCTTTTTCCTTATTCACTCTTACTTACCTGTAATTTACTGATAACAATATACTAAACATAAAATATAAGAACTGCAGCAATATTAAGCATAAAAACAGATCAAGGGCAAACAATGATAAAATGCTTAACAATGGCACAACGGCACACTGGTCGCACAGAATAAGCAACTTTAAACAGGCGTGATCTTCCATAAAGAGTCAGAACCAGGGATGCATTGTGGGAAAGAAGTCCAAAAATGTGGAGCTATGCTAGAGCAGCGCTTTGGACCCCATGGTTTACTAACAGGAAAGAGGTGTGAAGAAAAGAAAAAGGATGAAGAAGAGCAAAGAGTTCAAACAGACGCATGATTGCAAATAAGATGAGTGAGATTAGGAGGGAAACCTTCAGATTATAGTGATATTTGATGGGTAATCAAATAAGATGTTTAAAAGAAGAAGTTCTGGAATTGACCCAGAAATGTGCGTTACGGACAAGTTAAAGTTTGTAAAGTAGCTTGTTAAGAAGACCAGAAACTAGAGAGTTATGACGAGCATGTTGATGAAGAAAGCTGCAGTGGTGGATGTAAGAAATGGACGGAGAATGTTAAGGTTTAGAAGGGATACAATATAAGTTTATATGGTGTTCTATAGACAGACAGCTGTTGAAGGTGAGGCTGCTACATCTGGTAACAATGGACAGCAAGGAAACATTTTTTTTTTATTTAGTTTGAGGAACTTAATCAATGGAGGATTATGGGCTTAGAGAAGAAATGTGCATTTGGGTGTCATCTGTATAATGTAAGTTGTGATCAAGTTGTGATCAAATAGGATGTTTTTTTTATCACAACGATCAAGTTGCCTTAACCCTTTAAAGTCTGGACCATGAAATAATAGATTGAACATTTTATTCATTGAACTTTCTGACAAATTTTGTATTATTTATTTAGATCACTTATTATCTAAATAAATGAGGTCATTTATATGCATAAATTTTTATACATAAGGCCTTTCTTTTTAATCTTTTATAGATTTTCTGTGTCTGATTGTGTAATTCCGGGTTTTCATGAACAAAAGTATCACACTGATAATGCAGGTGTCTCAAAAACTGATGTGCCAAATATGATATGATGAAAATCGACATATTTAGCATATTTTACAATCCAATCCGATTTTACTTTCTTTGTATTGAAGGGATGCAGATGAATGATAACTTTGAAAATATTCAATCTTTCTTGGATTTGTGGCATATTTTTCTATAAAGGCTCATTTTCAAGAATTGATCAGAATCAGCCAATCGTCCCCAACTTGATGATCAAACTGATTTCTTTTCCACCTTTGACTTATTAAACAATTCAAAACTAAGAAATCAATAAATTTTTTTATTTGGAAAATGCTTCAGCTATCCTGGTTGGGTCGTATGCTTTGATGCATAAATGGAAATAGTCTTATAATCATTCTAATCAAAACTATTAAAGAACCTGCAGCAAATGTTGCTTCTTCTATGTGCTTAAAATGAATAACAGTGAATTTTGCATGTCACACCTAAAAGAATGATTGCTTTTCCACCTTTATAACAAACATTAGATTAAAGGATTTGTTTATTTCCAGAACTATGACTAAAAAGCTTACAGTAAATAATCCAAATTACAAACAGACTTTATAAGCTGCCAACATTTTTTTTTGTAGATGTTGCTAAATTATCTTAGTATTTAAATAAAGATCTGCAAGTTTGTCATAATTCATCATCATTTCAATCAGAATCCCCTGAAATAACATGTGTCGCTTTGTTAGGAAATGCTTTCCAGCGCTTGTTAGATCATAAATTATAAATCAAAAGCATGTGTTTATGTGTAAAGATATTCTGAACCCTGAGATTTATGAAAACATACAGGAACCAAATCCCTGCACGTCCTTTATCTCCACACTGCAAGAAATATAAATCTAACTAAGTCATTTTTTTCTTAAAATAAGTGCGTTGAGCTGGAAAGGGAGATAATATGCCAAATGGACAAAAAAAATTGCATTTAAAATAAGAAAAAGAAATTGCCTTGTCTCATTTCAAGAGCATATTATCTTATTATTTTATTTTAAGAGTAAACATACTAATTCCATTGGCAAATCATCTTATTAACCTGCTCAAATTAGGGGTAAATACACTTGATTTAAGACATTTTTACTCATTTCTAGATAAAAGACTGAAATAAGTAAGCAGTTTGACTTTTAAAGTGACTTTCAAAAGTGATGAACAAGAATCAGATGCTTCCTTGTCTATTTGTTTTCCTATTGTTATTCGTAGTTATTGATAACAGTTAGGTGTCAGGTATTTTAGAAACGTTCATGTTGTTGCAGTTGGACAGTCTGTGCGTTCTGGTGCGCCTTTGACCCTGACTTTCCCCCTCATCCCCCACTGGATTAGCGTGGTAATATTTCAGTAAAATTGTGAATAAAGGGTGATTTCTTACCGCTATGCGAGTCTGTGAAAATGCTTTAGGGTATAAGACGTTTCTTTGTCTGGGGACGAAGGGAAGGACGTGTTGGACTGGCCGTAGATTCTTCCCTGATGTTTCTCCTGTCAGGAGGAACCAGCTGGATGTTTCTCTGATGGCTTCTCAAACGCTCACTTCACAGCATCACTACGAGGCGTGCGTAGGCAGGCTTTGTCCATGTGTTCGCTCCTCAGTCGAGCTGAATGTCGATGAAAACTATGTGGTCTGCTGCGTAAAACCGGTGCCAAGATCCCTGCGGGCCCGTTCCGTTACAATGAGAGGAGACAATAGTCTGGTCATTTTGGTAGCGATCCTCCTGCTAAAACGGCCGAATTAGAAGCGAGTCTCTGGCGCTCCTTTCTTCACATCTCTGTGGCTGCCTGGATCGGGAATTGAAGGATAAATATGTCAGTGGCTCACATGGCTCCGGCGCTGCCTTTCGGGTCCCTCATCTTGCAGGAGTGGTTAACAGTTGCAGATCTGTTGATCAGTCGGAGGTTGATCCGGGCCGCACAGCCTCAAACATCTGTCTGCTGATCGGGGAGCTCGGTGACTGACAGCTGGAACCTCTCAGTGGAAGCCCGTCGACCCTTCGGTTTGCAGAGAGCGGTGGGTGAAAAAAAAAAGAAAAGATGATGTTGCGCGTACGCGCGTTTGGCAGTGCGCGCACCCGACAGGTCACATATTTTGGGTCCTTAAACATCTGCTTCAAAACGAGATCCGGTGTTAAAATAGCGTCAGACTGCAAAGGCATCACACAAACAGCTGCTGACACTATTTATTAAACTATGTGTAACACATGGGCGGTTCTAGACAGGGGCCAACGGGGGCCAGTGCCCCTGTAGATCATTTCCTTGCCCCTGCTATGGCCCCTGTACTGAAGACATAAAACTCAAAGAAATTCTAATGATGATATCCAACATGGTTACTGATATGTACTTTGGATCTATTTCATTTCTTTTCTTTACAAATTCTGTTTTACTAATTATTCAAAAACAATAAGGTGATAGCTTCAGTGGTACTGAGATAGGATCCCAGTTTTCATCTGCTAAATGTTTGTCTTGTTTTTTTTTCAAAACAAATTGCTCTAATTTTTACGGCCGAATTTGTCTTTTTTTTTTTTTTTGTTCTATTTCAGATTTTATAGAAAACGGTAATTTTATATGTAAAATTCCTAAATTATGAATGTATATAGACCTAATAAGAAATAGAATTTCAATTAAAACTAATTGAAGAGAAATTTTACTTCATGCAGCTATCTTAATATACTTGAATCCCTTGCCCTGTTTTTTTTATTTCATGCTTTTCTGGGCCCCCATAAAAACCCTCTGGCCCCCTCCTGGCCCCCTGAAACATTTGGTCTAGAACCACCACTGAATGTGTTACTTTATAGGTGGTAATATTTAGTAATGTCTCCATTAAAATCGCTGTGGCTATAATCATCTTCATAAAACGCTAAAGTAAGCATAGTCATTCCCTTTAACATTTGCACATTTTATCACATTATACTGTAGCTACAAACATTTTGAGAGAATAAAAGATTCTAAATGTATTTTTTTTTTTATAAATCACTTAAAAAGCCTGGCATGAACATGAATGTTTGAACCCCCTCGGTCCTGACACCACTAAATAAAATTAACTTTTTTGAAGGCCTTAGTCTTTTTAGAGAACAGTTGCGCCTAAACAGGTGGCACATACACGCATATAAAGTCCTATATATGAAACTAAAAAAAAATAAAAATAACTGAGAACTAGTACAAGCAACAGTCACGTGACTGCTTTTCTAAAGTTATTTTTGCAACCTAAGCCATGGCACCCTGGCCATGAGGAATAAAGGTGTGTATGGTTTAGTAAAAGATAATATGCGCCTGTAGAATACCTCACTAAGGTGTGTTCAAAGTATATTTTGAAAATGGAAAATATAAGGCACAAACCTGCTGAAAACTAGCCAAGTAACCAGGTGGGCCATGGTAACTGGAGGAGCTGCAGAGATCCAAGGCTCATGTGCGAGACTGAATAAGACAACCCTTAATTGCAAACTTTACAATTATGACAAAAATAAAACAATTTTTTTTTTCTTTTTTTTTTTTATCCATAAGTCCACTTCTAAGTTATCATTAAGCTGATTAACGGACGCACCAAACATAAGACAGAGAGAGCTTAGTGAGATGAGTGAGAGAAACATGGTGATGGCTGAGGACGACTAATCAGCAGGGTCTGGGAAGCTGCTTAAAGGAAATATACATGGATAGAGAAAAAGTTAGAGGTCATAAAAAAGTTTATACTCTCATAGGACTTTAACTTCAAGCAGGGCAGCAACCCTAAACAAATTACAAATATTAAAGGAGAATTCCGTTTTTTTACACTTTAAGCCCATTTTCTGTAGTGTCCAGGATGAAATCGAATGATCGACACCAAAAGTTTGACAATTGGTCCTGTCTCTGCTTTTTGGCTCATTTAGAATCCACCCCTGGCTGCTTCATAATGGCTGCCATAGTGCATGTCCGATAATGTCCTTAAAACAACCTTAAACGTTCTTTTTTTTAAATATGCTACTCACCGGGTCGTCAGCGCTGTTCAATGACGTTCCAAAAAATGTTTCGTGAAGAAAAAACGTTCCTGTAGTGTTTTATTTAGCATTTTGTAAATCCCATTGAGTTCTGTTGGAATAGTCAATATTCCCCTGCCACCGGAAACGGAAATTGGGCCTGTTTACACAGTTGTAGTCTTTTCGCTTCACTCTGTGTACTCCGACGTCGAGGTGCTAACGTCTCTGTTAAACACTTTAAAAAACTCTGAAAATGGAATACGAAAGGTGGATTCTTGATTCTCGACGTCGGAGTACACAGAGTGAAGCGAAAAGACTACAACTGTGTAAACAGGCCCCATTTCCGTTTCCGGTGGCAGCGGAATATTGACTATTCCTACAGAACTCAATGGGATTTACAAAATGCTAAATAAAACACTACAGGAACGTTTTTTCTTCACAAAACTTTTTTTGGAACGTCATTGAACAGCGCTGACGACCCGGTGAGTAGCATATTTTAAAAAAAGAATGTTTAACGTTGTTTTAAGGACATTATCGGACATGCACTATGGCAGCCATTATGAAGCAGCCAGGGGTGGATTCTAAATGAGCCAAAAAGCAGAGACAGGACCAATTGTCAAACTTTTGGTGTCGATCATTCGATTTCATCCTGGACACTACAGAAAATGGGCTTAAAGTGTAAAAAACCGGAATTCTCCTTTAAGATCAAAGCGAATTCCTGAGTTAGATTGACCCAGGATAAGTTCAGACCTACTTGAGAATCTGTATTAGCTCTTGAAATGCTTTTTACAAACACAAGTCTGTTTGACAATAAGCAGTTCTGTAAAGAATAAGTGAAAAAATAAATAAATACAAGAAAAACAATATATGTGTGCAAAACTGGTAGAGCCACACCGTAAACGTGCTGCAGAAAACGCCACAAAAGCGTTTTTTTCTGAAAAGCTTAGAGCAAAACATGCTAATTTACTTTTTTTTGTAATTTAAGTTTTTTATTTAAACAATCAAACAAATACAGTACAAAGCTTATATGGTATAATATGCAGAAAATAAAAGCTTACAACACATGGTCAGACAATTAAAGTAAAAATAAAAGGTGCTCCTGGATGGTAAAGGGGGGGGATTGTAACAGCATATGAAATATATATGCATTTATTACGCACATGTATCTTAACATAGAAATATTATAATAAAAAGGTCGAAAACATGCTCATTTACAAGATGAGATCTATAAAACACTACAAAGAACAATAATAATTTGTTTTAATTTTATCTGCAAAAGCAATAATTTGGGTTTTCTGGGCCTAGGAAGATAAATAGCGACTTGATCTGATGAGTGACAAAAAACTGGACATCAACTATCTCTAGCTGAGGCCTAGAATCATACAAAATAAACCAGTTATATTGACTTTCTTCACCAGATCCAAAAATCAGCCACCAGAAATCACTTTTTAATTCAATGTTATTTTTATGATCATTTAAGGACCTCACTGTTGGGGTTTCATAGCTCCCAATAGGGTGCATTTGGTAAGTAATGGCTCAAAATATTTGCTAGAAAATGATCCATCACAGGATTTCTTTTTTAAAAATGCCCGAAGCCAGCAGGAGCCTTCGGGAAACAATGTCTAATATGATCAAAAACATCTCCTGCTGAGAAACTAGTTAAAGGACTTGGATCAGTCAAGGTACTTAAGCTGCTCAGTCTGAGCGAGGGCCTTCATATGGTCTAAATGTGCTTCCACCCAAGGCCTCAAGCGGCGGGACACATATGCCTCATTTGGCAAATTGAAACCGCTGGTTGTTTTGAGTTTGCAGCTTGATTGTTCTGAAGCACAAGTTCATCCAACCCCCTCTGTGATTCTGTAGCCATCCATGCATGTCCTGTCTAAATCACTTTACAGGCTACATTCTGGAGAAAACTTAATTCTGAGTCCTCTTATGTAATAACAAGCGATATGATTCAGTGCTGTAGATCCTTCGGGTGACCAAGTGGGAAAAAGTCACACAGTCATAAGGTTGTGCAATTTCTTCGTGAGCATGTGTGCAAGTGAAAGTGCCTGCACACAAACCTCGACCTTGCCAGATCTCACATGGTGACAGACCTTCTGCAAAGAAAATAACAACATGTTATGCAATGGTTTTCTGTGAGAATGACAGGAAGGTTGCACTGGGGGAAGGTTAAGGAATAGGTGGAAGTCAAGATTAGTGCGATATTCAATTATCTTTTTGGAAGTGGATCAATATTTTACAGCACCTTTTCCATTCCAGAAAAAAACAAAAAAATAATAATTGGAACATTGTGAAAAATATTTGGCGTTCCATAGATTGCTTCTGTTGTCACATTCAAATGTTTAAAATAATACAAATATAACATAAGTAATTAAAATGAAAAGGGACTTAAAATCAACTTTGACCTCCTGAGAAAGTGCTAATAAGTGATTAGTGATAACATCTGCCATCAAGTATTTCAACCCGTGGGTTGAAAATAGCAAAGGTTAATTTTTTTTATGTTGAGGTTTTTGCAGCACTAGTGGCTCGTTATTGGAAAGTAGGCTAACAGGAGATGGGGTATAAGGGAGATAGATACAGCAAAGGACCACAGGCCAGATTCGAACTGGGATCGGTCGCATCAAGGGCTAGGGCCTCTGTACATACTTTTACTTTTCGGAACTTTTCTGAAGAACACAAAGAAAGCTTTATTTAATTAAATTCCTACACTCACCGACCACTTTATTAGGTACACCTGTCCAACTGCTCGTTAACACTAAATTAAGCTAAGCAGCCAATCACATGGCGGCAACTCAGTGCATTTAGGCATGTAGACATGATCAAGACAATCTCCTGCAGTTCAGACCGAGCATCAGTATGGGGAAGAAAGGTGATTTGAGTGACTTTGAACGTGGCATGATTGTTGGTGCCAGAAGGGCTGGTCTGAGTATTTCAGAAACTGCTGATCTACTTGGATTTTCACGCACAACCATCTCTAGGGTTTACAGAGAATGGTCCGAAAAAGAAAAAACATCCAGTGAGCGGCAGTTCTGTGGGCGGAAATGCCTTGTTGATGCCAGAGGTCAGAGGAGAATGGCCAGACTGGTTCGAGCTGATAGAAGGGCAACAGTGACTCAAATAACCACCCGTTACAACCAAGGTGGGCAGAAGAGCATCTCTGAACGCACAGTACGTCGAACTTTGAGGCAGATGGGCTACAGCAGCAGAAGACCACACCGGGTGCCACTCCTTTCAGCTAAGAACAGGAAACTGAGGCTACAATTTGCACAAGCTCATCGAAATTGGACAATAGAAGATTGGAAAAACGTTGCCTGGTCTGATGAGTCTCGATTTCTGTTGCAACATTCGGATGGTAGGGTCAGAATTTGGCGTCTACAACATGAAAGCATGGATCCATCCTGCCTTGTATCAACAGTTCAGGCTGGTGGTGGTGGTGTCATGGTGAAGGGAATATTTTCTTGGCACTCTTTGGGCCCCTTGGTACTAATTGAGCATCGTTGCAACGCCACAGCCTACCTGAGTATTGTTGCCGACCATGTCCATCCCTTTATGACCACAATGTACCCAACTTCTGATGCCAATTTCAGCAGGATAATGCGCCATGTCATAAAGCTGGAATCATCTCAGACTGGTTTCTTGAACATGACAATGAGTTCACTGTACTCAAATGGCCTCCACAGTCACCAGATCTCAATCCAATAGAGCATCTTTGGGATGTGGTGGAACGGGAGATTCGCATCATGGATGTGCAGCCGACAAATCTGCGGCAACTGTGTGACGCCATCATGTCAATATGGACCAAACTCCCTGAGGAATGCTTCCAGCACCTTGTTGAATCTATGCCACGAAGAACTGAGGCAGTTCTGAAGGCAAAAGGGGGTCCAACCCGTTACTAGCATGGGGTACCTAATAAAGTGGCCGGTGAGTGTATATAAACAGTCAGATTGGGTCAAAGTTTTCTATCTAAGGAAAATCAGCTGATTGTGCAGACTCATTAACTCTCTGGAATCCCTAAACTGAGCATGCATGTGGCGACAGTAGAGAGGAAACTCACTTTTAACAGGAAGAAGCCTCCAAGGCTCAGTTGAGCGGACATCTGTGGTTCTAGGAGACAGAAGCAGATATTTAGATAGTGACATAAATGAAATAAGTTAGTACTCGAGCCCTGGCAGAAGACTTTCATGCTGTGAATCAACATGTGCTTGGACGAGTCACTTAGAAAAGGATTAGAGTAATTTTCCAGGGGGGGGGGCTCGGATACTGGTGATGGAATGAGCCAGAGGATGAGTGGGACTCTGAATAGTCTGAGAGTGAGGGAGGTGATGGGGTGGAGATGGGTGAAAGTTTGCTTGCGTGCGGGAGAGAGAAGTTAGGCCAGGAGCTAAATGAAGAGGATCTTGAAAGATGTTTAGCTTCGAAGAAAGTGTGGCCCCCAAGATGATTGACTGGAGTTGAATGAGGGACGTCACAGGTGGTTCAGGTGAAGCAGTAAGAGATCCTAGGATAACCCACAAATATGCAATGTTTGACCTTATTCCTATTTTTGAATGAGGAAAACTGATCTTAAATGATGGCCTCCAGTTCTTCAGGTACTGATCTGGATACTTTTGTGGCCTCCTATTGTGTAAAAAACAAAAGCATAGCAGGATGGCCCCATCTGAGGAGGTTCACCACTGCTCCATTTTTTCTCCATTTGTAGAGAATTGCTCTCAATGCAGTTTGTTGATATCCTAAATTTTAGAAAGATCACTGCAAATCTCATTCCAGACAGAAATAGATGAGAATGTCTTGGTTGCTTATCTGGTCAGATCCTATCTAAACACATTTAAGAGCCGACTTTGTGCTGTCAGACTGATCCTACGTTATTTAAGTGATTTCTCCATGCTGTGCTTCAGTCAGTAATCAGGCCTGAGTAGAGCTTGTGAAATAAAACAAAAAAGATTAGATTAATGACAGTTAATGAAGGTGATCGGAAATGGGCTGCACTTATATGGTGCTTTTTTAAGTCAGGGGACTCCAAAGCTCTTCACACCACAATCAGTTATTCACGCACATTCACATGGTGAATGATGGTGAGTGGTCAGCCACATTGGAGCCACAGCTGCCCTGGGAAGCTGCCATATTGGTGCAACTGGGCCCTCTGACCACCGACAGAAAAACAGAAGATAACTTTTTCATATAAAGCCAGCTGGCCTTGATATCTGTTCCATTCTGTGATATTAACTTTTGTTTCATGATATTATTCCGTGAAGACAAAAACAAAAAAAATTAATTTTCAGGGAACAAACATGTACATATCTTATAAATGTAAATCTTAACATAGTTGATTTTGAAAGAAAACTGAACTGAAAAAAGTTGCCCTACCAAGATATGAAACATGGCAAACATAAATCTTTTTTTTTTTTTTACAGGATTGCTTGATCCATTTCACTCTCAAATTCTTTACAAATCTTCACTGGACCCTTTATGTATTAAAATGAGGTGGTTAAATGGCAAAGGTGCAGAACTATGCTAAAAATCCTCCTAATTCCTTCTTTTAAGTTGTTTAAATAATTTCTTCCATTGCAGTTGGTGTAGTCATGAGATTGTTTGTCAGATGACTAAACACTATTCATCTCCACTAAGCCTTCAGAGCTATTAATGATCCATGGCTGTGTTTTCACTGTTAGTAGACGATTTGCATGCAACCTAGCCTTGCTGAACTGCCTGCCACAGGAGATTCCAGAGCAAAAGATTTGTACATGATGTTAGGAGGAAGAGACAAGTGTGACTGAGTCACCGACACACGGCAGAGCCACTGAGGTTCATGGTTGCAGAGAGACAGGGCAGAACACATGAACTCAAGAAATGCAAATACACTGCAGGGGAAGGTGACAGATGAGGTGCTTGGGAGAAAGCTGCAAAGGAAACGGAGGAAGTTGCCCCAAGCAGGCCATGTACCACAGTCTGCGTCTGCCTATATTTAGCACAAGGGCCACAGATTGTAACGAGAGCTCCAGGGCCTTGTGTTCAGACTGGCAAGAACTGCTGCCATACATATCTGCACCCGGGGCCAGACCCGGGTTCAGGGCAGCAAAAGGGAAAAGGCAGAAAAAGCACACTAACTCAAAACATGTGCAAAGCTCAATACCCTCTAATGGAGCAGATGTGTGACAGGATGCAAACCCTGAAGGACCACCACATGTCCATTACCCGATCAGAGCAGAGACTTAGCTGCTTGTCTAGTTTGGGCTTTGGTGATCACAATTTCCTTAGTCTTTGCGGTTCCCTTTCCCCTCAGCGTTTGGAAAAGGGCAGAACAGCCCCATCTACCAATTTTTGCTGAAAAATAAATCACTTGTCTTGCTGGACGGAATTGACATTCAACGCAAATGTCAAAAGTCGCTCAAGTCATATTTGACTCTTCCTGCTTGCTTTCTAACCTTCCCCATCTACAACACCTCCAGGTCTGCTGCAGGGGGGGATTGTCAGCGGTGAGTGATGAGGGACTGAGCTTCTCAGACAGCGCAGTCTTCTGTAGGTGTGACAAAGACGTAAATCACTTTCTATCCCGAAGTGCAGTAAAAAGATGGTCAAAGGAGAGATTAAAGAGGGAGCGGTCAATATACAGCAGCTTGGCTTAAATGCTTTTGCCCTGCAGGGTCCATCTTTTATCAGAGATACTGACTGTGGTCAGTTTCTGCAAAAGTAGTAGCTCTGGTGGAGCATTAGTCATTTTTTTGCTGTGCAATTCTTTGGCTGGACTTTTACTTTAATACTCAACTTTTAGCAAGAGAAAAAAAAAAACTTGCTGAGCTGTAAGCAGATTTCCAAACCAACAGTCAGAAAGCAATATCTTTTATGTTTGGAAACCTGTGGATAAATCTGTACAGGGGAATTTAATTCAACTTTATTTTTAAGGTAGATTAAAACAACCAAGACCAAACTGCATCATAAAGTAACACTTTAAGAGTTAAATTTGTCACCAAACCAAGTGCATTTGGTCCCAATCTGAATTAGTGTTAAATCAACTCTCTACGTAATGTATATCTCACTCCAATTGTTGTTGTAATAACTTTAAAAGAGTCAATGTACTTTTACATTTCATAGTTAACACTGTGGAATTGAAATAGTAAGTAAGATGAACATTATGTTGACAATTTAACGCTAATTTAGAGTGGGACCAAATGCACTCGGATTGGTGTTAAATCAACTCTTCAAGTGTTACTTTAATACTGCAAAATGTACTTATTAAAATAGAACACAATAGTAACTCATAAAATTACCTAATCTTATGACAATCTCAATGAAAGCATTTAAATTATCTGAACAATACGAATGTAGAAATAAGATATAAAAACCCCTAATAAGGTGTCAATGGGCAGGTTGAACAGAGATGATAGCTGTCTAATATCCAAGAACAGATCTTACTGCAGTGTAGAAGCCCCTAAGCTAAACTATTCTCTGATAAACAAAGATGAAGAACAAACGCAAAGGTGTGTCCGCAACAGGAAGTGCTGCATCGTTGCTTTTAAACGCACTGATTATCAGATGTGACCAACACTGTGGAGCAGGAATTTATTTTGGCAGTTTGCCTCTATGGACTTTATATTTAACACGATATGAAGAAGAGACAAAAGCTATAGGGTTCCATGGCTCACCTCCCAATGACTGGAAATCAAATTATCATCAAATAAAAAAGATACAAGTAGAAACCTTTCAGTTGCTTTAATTGGCAGTACAGTAGGTTGAATTAACTTAAATAAACTTAATAAGTAGGTTTTGTTTCTAAAAGAAAGCAAAACTTAGGTTTGTTGCATGGCTGAGCTTGAAGATACCGTAGTGGCATAAACACAAAGCACGGCGGTAGAGGGGTGATTATGTGGGCTGCTCCAAATAACTCTACTGCCACATGTGAGGCCATTGGTCTGCCTTTCTGTTGACAGAAACAGAATTATGAATCCTAGACACAACAGCACTAAATGTACAACAGAATCACTGAAAAGATTCTACAATCACCCAAAACTTAAACTCTGGAGTAGGACATCAGTAGAGCTGCGCTGAAATGAGTGTCACCATACCATTAGATGGACGAAATAAAGAAAAGAAAAATATCATGCAGTAAATAAGTGCTTTAATTTCTGATGGTAGATATTTTGTTTTATTTCTATTTTCTCTAACAGCTAACAGTGATAAATGGTTCTTTTTGTATTGGCATATTCAAAACTTTTGAGTTATTTCTTTCATTAACTTTTGCATACTCATTTACATGCTTTCTGTTCTGTTCTAAATTTATAAAAACAAGAATGCATTCATTGTTTTTTTAGGCATTTTTAGTATGCATGTTATGTTGCACTAAACACAGTTAAGGGCATTCTGTCCACATCTCTTTGTGTCAGAAAAACTATTCACTGGTAAAAGGTGCATCCTGTTAAATTTTTTGTCAAATCTTCAACATGGCTTATAATTAAAATAAAATTAATTTACATATCTTAAATAGATTATAAAAAAATCTTACTCTTTTAGTAACTTAATTAAATGTTGAATATATGATACATTTAGCTGACAAGTCAAACCCTTACCTTTCCGCCTTAGTCCACCGTTTAACAGCTGGACGGTCAGTCAACATCTACCTTGTCCCCAAAACTGATCACTTTGGACACAACTTGCTGCACTCAAAGCCATGGAAAATGTTTATTCAAAGTAAGAAAGGAATAAAAAAAAATACCTTAGAAAGGCAGAAATATCTTTAAAACAAGATGCTTATTAAAATTGAAAACACAAAAAAAAAACTAAAAAACACACAAAAAAAATCATTTCAAAATGACCAGTAACCCAATATATAGCATGCTCCACTTTCATTCTTTGAGGCAAAATTTAGCCTCACATGAGACCAACCATGTCCAGACATTTAATTAATTTTTTTCTCTCTCTAAATTGCTATATTTCCACACAATGTAATCAGGACTATGGGGTTACTTTTATATATTGAAAGACGAAACAGAAAAATGGCTTTTGACCAGTGCAGCAAAAACCGGACTTTCTAACCTTGATCAGAACAAAAACAAAGGTTCAAGTGATTCCTAATGTTTATAAAATAATAGGTCAACAATGGTGGATCATTGCTTGAAAAACCACACCTCCTCTCCTGGAGAAGAGCAGCAATCGGGGGGCACCCCCAGCAGCCGCTGTGCAGAAGCCCCAGAAAGCTCACAGAGCCCACTGGCAGCCAGCTGCACCGGAGCAGATCCAGCCGTGTGCCCAGAGGCCTGGTCATGCTATTTATGTTTGATTTATTTTTTTTCCATATACATTCTTTCTTCCGGGTAGGCCAACGCTTCTTTATGATCATTGTCCATAACCTAAGTCTGTTTGGGTTTTACAGGAACTTGTGATTTAATTGATTACAGCAGGTCTTCTGGGCCAAGAGGAAACCCAGATCATGGCTCTTCCATCACTGGATCGGACTTTAAGCAGAATGTTCTTCTGAAAGGGGAGTTTGATGAAAGATGCAATTAGATGTCCACCTTCCCAAGTTCAAAAAGTATCAGAGATCAAGAGGTTTCGTTTGGGAAAATTGAGATAATTATCAGCAAAACAGTCTATGACTTGGCGTCTCATGTTCAGGGCTCCCTTTAGATTGGGTCATTATGGATTCATCCATTTTAACCTACTTCATGTTGTAAGACAGGTTCTATTAAAGCGATTCTACAAGTCTGACAGCAATCAGGCCTGAGTGTCACTGAACCAATCGCCTTTTTTGGTTCATTCATTCATTCTTGATTTAACGACAGCAACCTATAGAGTCAGGGCTGGTTTAGAGAGAATTTCTCCCTTAATAAAGAAAATGACTGCAAAACCTTCGTACTTACCGTAATTTTCGGACTATAAGCCACACCTGAATATAAGCCGCAGAAGCTAAATTGCATGATTTGTACATATAATACAAGCCGCAACGCACTATAAGTTTTTTATGTTTAAACACAAACTGTCTTGCGCTCGCAATGTCCGTCTTTATCGCTGTCGTTCTGTCTCGTACCACTCGCGGTAGAAGTCTGCTTCTGGAGGACCTCCGCGCTCGCGGCTACCGTACTTGTGTGTTGAAGCAAATGTGACGTCAACATGGTGGATGGTAAAATCCATAGATTTAGGTATTACCCTAGTGGCCATTAGCTGTAAAAGTCCATAGATAAGCCGCATTGTTATATCAGCCGCAAGGTCGAAAAATGGGGAAAAAGTCGTGGCTTATAGTCCGATAATTACGGTAGGTTTTGCATATGTGAATCAAGCAACACAAAAGCTTTTTTTCTTATTTAGAAACATTTTTATTGAAACATACATCAGATCTAACTTTGTTTATTTAACTCCCCCAAAGATGAGAGCTATAAAACATAATTTTGTACATAAAAAATAAAAACCCAACAGGAAATGAGCGCAAACATATAAAAAAAAAAAGTTTGGATCATTTTGTTACCATCATTCCAACAGTTTTTTGCAGTTAAAAACATCTGCAGCTGTGGCAATCTTCTCACATAGGATAATTAAGCACCACGTCCTGTTTTGCCAGCTCCAACAACATAGGATCGTCGAAGAACTTGCTGATGCTCACATCTTCGCTCAGGCCCTGCAGAGCAACAAATAAGGAATATTAGTTTTAAAAAATTGATAATCGATGACGTTCAAGTCAAATGAAAATCAGGTATGCAGAAGACTCACCTTGCGTCTTCTGGTCTTGATCATGAACTCTCGGGCCAGGTGAGGTGCGGGCTGAGGTTCTAGGGGCCGGATCACGATGCTCTTGTCCAGAGGGTCACCGGGAACAATCTTAAACAGGAATCAGAACAGACAGTGAGTGAAAGCGCCGTTTACAATCAACACCTTCAGAGCCAACAAGCTGAGTGAACATTTTCAACAGTCACATTTTTTCCTGACTCAGGAGAGCATCAGTCATCCTAATGGCAAAAAAGGAGGAGTAAGTATTGTCACTCTATCAAATGTGATCAACATGGCAACAATGCAACGTTAGCAGGTTGAGTAAGAACACAGGAACGTTTGAAATTATTCACTAAATCCATTATCCTAAGCAGCTCGCAGCCTGACCTTCATGGAATGTATGGGATATTCATTGTCATTTAGCTGGAGATGAAGAGGAGACTTTCACAGGAATTGGATATGGAGGAATAAATGAGACTTTCAGAGCCTTAGAGGGAGATTTTAAACGGAGGAAAAGAGGAAACCATAATCAAAGGAGAGGCTGAAGCCTAATCAACAAATGGATGAGAGCCGTCAAGGACAGAAACTCAACTTTATGCTGTTGGCAAGGCAATGCATGATAGAACTAATGAGGGAGGCAACGTACAGCCACTTAAGGTTAATGGGCCAAACAAGGCAGTTCAAGGGATTCTTTGTTGTTCTCGTTATCTAGAGCAGCTGAACCAATATATGCTCTCAGGAATCTCTCCTTTCCTAAACCTAAAGCAGGAGAAACTGTTGATTAAATCAGGATCAAGCCATTCCTCCATACATGCTGCTTGCAAAATGTTCCTGAGAGCCAGGAACATTCTGCATGTAAAATAAATGATAAAAACTAATAAAGACACGTAATGAAAACCTGTTACTATCATCTCAAGAGGAAATGAAATGAAAAAAAAACTGTTTAATAAGAAGCTGCTAAGGCAGAACCAAATCTGTCAGTTTCTCTTTTCTCATCTTCATATAATTCAAGTAACAATGATGCATATATTCTCCAGCGCAGGTCTGACATAAATAATTCATGTCTGATGTCTTGTCAGATGCTTTCATTTTCACCTGAAGGGGATAAAGCATTAGTTGGGATGATGAAACCTGAAATGTTTCCACTCCTGTTTTGTCCACAGATTAATGACTTTGCACTGAAGTATTAATCTAGCCTAAGTGGAGGTAATTTTCACTGACACAGCTCTGCAGAGTGCAGACGCAAACACATGTCAGATAAGAGCAGACAGACACAGACAGCCACATAAAACTCCAAAAGTAATGACTTCACACTCTGCTGTACTCGGGATCTAAAGCAGAGTAAGAAGAGCGGATGGAGTGTGCACAATGTCGGTCCCTATGGAGCAGGAGAGGCTCCTCCAAAACTTTCCAGACTTTAAAAACAGTCTGTGTCTGACATAGAAGACAATAGATGCAGATATTTCTACTTACCTCAGGCTCTCAATATTAACCTGCAATAAACAATGAATGGATGCAAGAAGCAGGGATCTAAGTATAATGGATGGTTTGGTGAATGGGTGGAAGAAAGATGGATGGACTGGGGAAGGAAAGGATGGATATCAGATGTACTTACAGATGAGTTGGTGGGAAAATGTGCAGATGATAAATGTGAGAAGGAGAGGAGGTTTGGATCAATGGATGAATGAATGGAGGGGTGCATAAATGCATGGGTGAAAAAATGGATGAACTTGCACAGATTGATACATACAGGTGCTGGTCATAAAATTAGAATATCATGAAAAAGTAGATTGATTTCAGTAATTCCATTTAAAAAGTGAAACTTGTATATTATATTCATACATTACATACAAACTCATATATTTCAGATGTTTATTTTGTTTAATTTTGATGATTACAAATGACAACAAATGAAAATCTCAAATTCATCATATCAGAAAATTAGAATATTACTGAAGACCAATAAAAACAAAGGATTTATAGAAATGTTGGCCAACTGAAAAGTATGAACATGAAAAGTATGAGCATGTACAGCACTCAGTATTTAGTTGGGCCTCCTTTGGCCTGTATTACTGCAGCAATGCGGCGTGGCATGGAGTCGATCAGTCTGTGGCACTGCTCAGGTGTTATGATAGCCCAGGTTGCTCTAATAGTGGCTTTTAGCTCTTCTGAATTGTTGGGTCTGGTGTATTGCATCTTCTTCTTCACAATACCCCATAGATTTTCTATGGGGTTAAGGTCAGGAGAGTTTGCTGGCCAATTAAGAACAGGGATACCATGGTCCTTCAACCAGGTACTGGTAGCTTTGGCACTGTGTGCAGGTGCCAAGTCCTGTTGGAAAATGAAATCTGCATCTCCAAAAAGTTGGTCAGCTGCAGGAAGCATGAAGTGCTCTAAAACTTCCTGGTATGTGGCTGCGTTGACCCTGGACCTCAGAAAACACAATGGACCAACACCAGCAGATGACATGGCACCCCAAACCATCACTGACTGTGGAAACTTTACACTGGACTTCAAGCAACGTGGATGAAGTGCCTCTCTTCTTTTCCTCCAGACTCTGGGACCTTGATTTCCAAAGGAAATGCAAAATTTACTTTCATCAGAGAACATGACTTTGGACCACTCACCAGCAGTCCAGTCCTGTTTCTCTTTAGCCCAGGCAAGACGCTTCTGACGCTGTCTGTGGTTCAAGAGTGGCTTGACACAAGGAATGCGACAGCAGAAACCCATGTCTTTCATACGTCTGTGTGTGGTGGTTCTTGAAGCACTCACTCCAGCTGCAGTCCACTCTTTGTGAATCTCCCCCACATTTTTGAATGGGTTTTGTTTCACAATCCTCTCCAGGGTGCGGTTATCTCTCTTGCTTGTACACTTTTTTCGACCACATCTTTTCCTTCCCTTCGCCTCTCTATTAATGTGCTTGGACACTGAGCTCTGTGAACAGCCAGCCTCTTTAGCGATGACCTTTTGTGTCTTGCCCTCCTTGTGCAAGGTGTCGATGGTCGTCTTTTGGACAACTGTCAAGTCAGCAGTCTTCCCCATGATTGTGTAGCCTATAGAACTAGACTGAAAGACCATTTAAAGGCTTTTGCAGGTGGTTTGAGTTAATTAGCTGATTAGAGTGTGGCACCAGGGGCCATCAATTTTGAACCTTTTCACAATATTCTAATTTTCTGATATGATGAATTTGAGATTTTCATTTGTTGTCATTTGTAATCATCAAAATTAAACAAAATAAACATCTGAAATATATGAGTTTGTATGTAATGTATGAATATAATATACAAGTTTCACTTTTTAAATGGAATTACTGAAATCAATCTACTTTTTCATGATATTCTAATTTTATGACCAGCACCTGTATAGACAGAATTGTATAAATGGAAAAAAAGAACAAATGAATGTGCAGAAGCACCAGACAAGTGCACAGATGGATTAATGGATGAAATTATATAGGATGGACAGATGGAGGGACAAATTGAAAAACAAAAGCATTGCTGAACAATAGCAGGGTTCCTACAGCATAAGGCAAGTTAAATTCAAGACTTTTTAAGACTTTTAATGCCACTTGAAATAAAAATTTAAGACCAAATTCAAAAGAAACACAAGAAAAACCTTCTTGCAACAACTTAACCCAAAGCTTTATTTTAACATAAACCACTGCACTAATGTTTCAAATTTTGAAAAGGTTCCCATACAGGAAGAAAGCTAAAAACAAACAAATGACAGTTATATTTTAACAATTATTTAACTGAATTCACAAACTTTGTTTTAGCAGGGAACAAAACAAATGAGTTTTAAAAGCCACAACATAACCAGTGCTAAGTCTTTTTTGCAGCTATTTTTCTTTGTATCGTTTTCTTAGTGTTTGATTTGGTGATAAGTGGAGGCGTTGCAGAGACAAGGGTGGAACAAAACTGAGAAATGCCGGCTGTTTTTCGGTAACTAAATTTTGACGCTTTGTGTTTCGTGCTTCGCATGTGTGACTCCACTGCCTTAATTCCCATCGTTCCGAGCTTGAATGACTTCTTGCACAAAATCCACTGAGCCTCATGTATGTTCCCTGGTTTTAGCCATGGAGAAAACTCTTGGCTGGATAGTCAATTTTAGTTACATTTAAACTTGCTCATATTTTCCATACAAAAACTAAATGGTGCATATCCCAAATATCCCGGCCGCAACAACGCTTTTATTGTTTCCACTATCGGGACGGAACCAATAATGGCGAGCCGTTATTTTTAATTTAAAAAAAAAAAATGTTAAGGTTTTATTTAGATTACAAAAATAAATCGTAATAAAAATAATCCTATTTATGATGTTTTAAAAATTAAGACGTACGAAAGACTGATTTAAGACATTTTAATACCAATTAAGGCCTTAGTTTTATTTTTAAGAATTCAATGCCTTTTAAGACTTTTTAAGGACCCGTGGGAACACTGAAGAGCACTGGAATAATATCTGGACAAGATAAAGACGAGACAAACTGACAGATGGAAAACAGGTGATGTAGGATAGGAAGGACAGCTTCATGTAGTCATTTATAGCACTTCATTCCTCTAATTCTTATTAGAATTATATAATTTATGGTCAAAGCACCGACCCAGAATCATCGACCTTTATTTTATTAGTTTTAACAAACAGAAACTAATCACACACTTAAAATTGACCAATTATAAACCCAGCTCATTTTTCCCTGCTGCACTTTTATTTTTAGCAGACAAATACTAAGTCATTTAATCCTCTAAGGGCAGGTACTGCCTGCATGTTTGTGTCCATAAATCTTACCTGCCAGTGGTGGAAGACAGAGAGAGCGAAGGCCTGACCCTGCGTATGGGTGCGAAGGTCGGTCTCGAAGCCAAAGGAGTCTATGGCTGGGATAAAAGCCTTGATGGTGTAGAGAGGAGAGCCGGGGATGGGTGCATCCTGGGTAACATGGCCCCTGATAGATGGCAAACAAAGCAGGTTATTTCAAAGAAGAAAAAAAAAAAAAAGACAGTGTTCTGATTAAATATTTTGCGCTCGCATGCAGACGAACCTCCTTCTAGCCAGCACTGTGTAGACGGCAGACACACAATCAGCTGGAGCCTGCACCTCTACAAAGTAATATGGCTCCATTAACCTTGGAGTGGCCTGAAATATAAGATTTTTTCACTGATTAAAGAAAACAAAAAGAACTTTTAGATTAGTGCATATTTATAAAGAAATGCTAATGGATTGATGACAGGTATGAGCACAAAAGGTGGGAAATAAAAGTCTAAATCCTGACAGACAAACAGATGTTGGTTCAAATCATAGCAGTGGAAGAACTAATCAGAAAGGGTCTCACCATGAGAAAGGCAGAGTACACCACTCTCCTGGCTGTGGGGATAACCTGACCTCCTCCTCTGTGGAGAGGCTCCTGAGCGATGACGGCATCCAGGATCTTAAACTTAACATTTCTAATAGCTGAAAGAAGCAAAAAAAAAAAGCAAAGTAATATATACCGTATTTTCACGACTATAAGGCGCACTTAAACGTCTTTTTTTTTCCTCAAAATGTGCGGTGCGCCCTATGGTGCGGTGCGCCTTATGTGTGTTGTAACTGCGACTTTTGAGACCACCTCATTGAGGAGATGATGAAAGAGTGGCTGAATGTAAGGAGACCAGGTGTTTTTTTTCCCACTCATCACCATCGCTGTTAATATGTAACTCCATGCGTGCCCATCTCACAGCTGATGTGAAAAACATGGGGAAACAAATTAACGCTGTGCTCGCTGTTCAACCGCATCGGTGTGAACCGGACCCAGCAGGTGCAGCAGAAGCAGCGAGTTTACATGCAAAGTCAATGGTTGACGCGCGTATAGGTGCAGCAAAAGGTCCCGCAGCGCGTTTTGAGCTTCAGGTGCAGCACGTCGGGAGCGTTTAAGCATCTGCCAACGCGCTGCTGCTGCTCGAGATGGAAAAATTGAAGTTTTGCTGCTAGACGCGCCGCATCAACCAATCAGAGAAGCTGATCTGGGAGCTGACAGCGAGACAGACACAGCGCTCTGATGACATATGATATTAACGCAAATGAAACGGGCTGGATGGATGAGGAGATGATGAAAGGCAGGTGTATGTGAGGAGACCAGGTGCTTTTTTCCACGCATCACCATCGCTGCGTGCCCATCTCACAGCCGATGTGAAAAAAAAAGGTGAATCAAATGAACGCTGTGCTCGCCGTTATCCCGGGGGTCTGACAAAGGAATTTCAACCGCTCGACATCAGTGTGAAGCGGCCGTTCAAAGTAAGGCTGCGAGCGGCGTGGGAGCGATGGATGACAGACGGAGACCACAGTTTCAGGATAAGTGGAAGGCAGCGCCGGGCAAGTTACGCCACCGTTTGCGGATGGATTGTAGATGGACTAACGTGTCTGCTGGCTCTATTGTTCAAGCTTTTGCAAAAGCCGGCATTATTTCTGAGGAGCCGCGCTGCACGGAAAGTGACTGACAGGGAAGAATGGGAAACTGGCATGTCTGATTTAGCGCAGCTGTTTAATTCAGAAACAGAGGATGATGACTTTGATGGGTTTGATTAATACTTTGTAATAAATACTTGAATAAAGCACAATCATACTCTGTTTTGCTCCCGCTCTATTTTTCTACCTGAAAAATTAATTCAACAGCAGCCTCTGGGCGGGTCTCCTCCTCTTCACCGCGGTGGCTGGCAGGTGTTTTTTCATCTAAATAATCTAAATCTTGCAGCTATATTTGCTGTGATCAGTGGGAATAAAGTAGTTTTAATATGTTTTTGAAAACTTAATTGCAGTCAGTTCATCCAGATTATCTATTTCTGTCGGAGGCGCTCAGACCCCCACATACCAGCGGTGCACCGACAGGAGAAATCCCTTCAACAGCAGCCTCACCGCGGCGGCTGGCAGGTGTTTTTCATCTAAATAATTTACAGTGCAGGCACCAGGATACCGGCAATAAAAGCGAACATATTCCGTCGGCAGGTTTCAGGATTTTAAGTTAATTTAGGAGTGATCACAGCGCTGTGTCATCTGCGATGTGTCTGTCTCATGGCCAGCTCGCAGGTTTGATTAATACTTTGTAATAAATACATGAATAAAGCACAGTCATACTCAGTATTGGGCCCGCTGTATTTTTAAAATACGCAGTAGAGCTATTTAAAGGTAGTAGAGGACGTGTACCGGTATATAAAAAACGCGCCCTATAGTCCGGTGCGCCTTATGTGTGTGTTAAATACAGAAATGGGACACATAACTGAGACTGCGCCTTTTAGTACGGTGCGCCTTATGGTCGTGAAAATACGGTAAGGTAAATCTGGAAGAAATAAAATCTCTACAGATGGCCGAACTTATGTTGAGAAGAAAAGTCCTGATACTTAAGGGACCACTTACGTTCATCACAAAGAGGACCCTCCCTGGTGCCCCACTGGAAGCCTTGAACGATGCTGTCTTTGACTGAACCAAGCAATGCTTTGTCCACCTGCAGAAAAAACACACAAGCTCTGAGATTCTCTGATTGAACCAAACAATAATCAGATCATTGTTATTTTCAAAGACAAGTAAAAAGTATAATTTCAATATTTAACCAATTTATATCAATACCTTTCAAGTAATGTTAGCATTTCCTGCTTTTTCACAACCAAATCTTCAGAATTAATCAATTTCTACTCATCATTCATATGTATAAAAACTTCAGTTTAATTTGGATACATTAAAAGAGTAAAATTAATGAGGGAAAATGTCCAAACAGAAGGACACATGGATGGATGACGGGACGGACAGGCAAACAAACAAATAGATTCCTGAACATATTTGAAAGATAAAAAACAAGAGAAATAATAAAAATAGATGGATTGATAGCATAAAATGGACAATGATAGCATGGTAACGGACATGGAAAAAGAGAGAGACCAACAATCGGATGGAAATAAACATTTAAAAATCTAAGCTCAAATGATTCCAGAGTAAAAATAGCTCCTAACACCTATATCTGATAAAATGATGACAACCAGAGTCCATCTTATTATTAGCTTATGGTACAAAACCGTCACAAAAAATGCCATTCTGTTTTATTACCAGAGCAGAATACTCCAATGCATCCAGTAAACTGGTCCATTTGGAATCATAGAAGTAGAGGAATTACAAAACGTAATAGTTTTATAATTAATTAATAAATGTCAAAGGAAAATAGTAAAATCAATAAAAAATTATTTTGGTTTAAAATTTTATTCAATTTCAGTTCAGTTTATTTATATAGCGCCAATTCAAAGCTCGTCATCTAAAGGCACTTTATAGAGACAATTCAACCAGGTTCTAAATGATCTATCTAAAGGAAGATAATACGGTAAAAAATGACTTAAATTTTAGATTAATTTATCTACATTTATAAAAAAAAAAAAATAAGGACTTAATGACCCATAAAATGATCACAGTTTAATTGCTTTAGGAAGCTTTTATTCATAGTTGTATGCTGGTGAAGATTCTCAGTCATCCAGGTCATAGTCATTCCAAAAAAGTAAAAAAAAACAAAAAACAACTCATTGGACATTGTTTCCAAGTTTGAAGAGGTTTTGCTTCCCATCCAGAAAGCTTTTTCCCTTCAAAATATCAGAAATAGCGTTGATTTCGAGCCTTTATAGAGTGGACCAAATCAAAACAATGCTTTGTTTTGGTTCACTCTATGAAGCCTCGAACTTTTTGAATTGAAAAAGCTTCCTGGACGGTAGGCGAAAGTCCAGTGGATCGTTTTTTTTTTATACTTTTCTTTGAATTTATTCATAGTTAAGCTAATAAAGATAAATTATACTTATTCATCTTATCAGCCTTTAGAAAAAAAAAATAATACAAAAATAATATAACAATCAGCAATGCAAAAAACGTTATAATTTTTATCAGACTTGCCTCTGAAGGAAGGGTGTCATCCACAAGAATATTGGGTCCTGTTGTGTCCGGTCCAAAGGCCCAGATGGACCTGGCAGCCAGCAGATCCCAGTCATACTTTGTCTGGAAAAACTCTCCCAGCTTCTTCCTGCCATGAAATAACAGAACAGTTATTGGTTGAGGGGTGGGGGTGTGGGAGCACTGTGTGTCAACTGGAACATTAACAAGATTGCTTTATTTAGGGGGAGCCGGGGAGGTTAATGGAAGAGAGCTATGTGAAGTTTGCAGCCTTGCTATTTTACCCTGGCACATCTAGGACCAGATGGCCTCACAGAGAGGAAGCCTCACTTAAGCAAAATATGTAATGAAGCAAGCGCTTCATACAAGATGAACAGGGAAGTGCATGCATGCTTTTAGTGCACAATTTAATTAAAGGGAGAATCAATCAATAAGCAAAGGTGAGGTAAGTTAATAGGAGCATTTATATGAAACAAAGACAGCTACTCTGCAGCGAATAACATTTCCAACAAACCACTCTTAAATATTTCATATCCATGCTCCAATATTCCTCATTTTATTTTTTCTACAGTTTTTCTACAGAACCTAATTTTTCAATGGCTGCTCATTAATTCCAGCGTAAGGATGAAATGAGAATAAATGGTCAGAAATGTGCAGAAACAATTAAGCTGACATCAAAGCAAAACGAGCACATCGGACATGAAAGGAGCCTTATATCACTCAATTACTGAACAAGACAATTAGGCACAAGTATGAGTCTTCAGCGGCGTACCTGTTCCACGTGATCTGCACCACTTCATTCTCAATGTCCTCGGCGAGCCCCTTCTCCAGAGGTTCGGCAATCATGGTGATCTTATTCCTGCAAACCAAATCACACAGATCCATCAAACACTCAGAGTGGGCAATGCATGTTACTTTAAAAAGTAACACAAAATAATAGGAGTAGCAGCAATAATTATCCAGTTAGGTGCCATTATGTATGAACATGATCTGATAAAATGAGAGTAAAATGCTTACTTTTTGTTTGGGGTCTCAGCAAAGCACTTAAGAGACGACGTCTCAACAACTGTTTCACAGAAAGTGACCACAGGGTCAGCGACCTGTAGAAACAAATGGCAGAAAGTTATTAGTAAATGCAAACTGCATCGGCAAAAACAAAACTATTTAACAATTGATCACAGTTACGATGAAATTGATATGTTTGACCCCCGTTTAGTCATTTTGTTTATGAATTATACATTTTTCCGAAGTAGCCAATTCCACATGTTTATTTACATATTTACCAAATATTTAAAACCGGCTGACCTCCAGCTGTGTTCTACTTGCAGCCTGGGTTTGATGTTTTTTCACTCTAGTTTTAGATCTAGGAATAATCATAACTACCATGAATACAGGAAGGGCCGTACTAAAAGGCTTGTTCATGCATTTGGATTCAGTAAGCTGCAGCTGGAACCTTAAACAGACTCCTACTGCAGCCTAACTCATCTTTGGCATTAATTCCTACAGCAGTGCAGCAGCTTGATGCAATCAGTCTGTGGTTCTACTGAGATGTTAAGGTTGCTTTCATGTTGGGCTATAGCTCATATGCATCTGGTCTCATCTTCTCTGTGAACAGTAATGAGCAGCTTCTCTATATGAGGTTCAGGTCGAGGCAGTTTGCTGTCCAATCAAGCACACCAATATCATGACCAACAGGGCAGGTAATGGTACTGATGATAGTGTGGGCAGCTGCCAAGTGATGCTGGAAAATAAATCAAGTCCATGAAGCTTGTCAGCAGAGGCAAGGCTGAGGTGCTTGATGTGATAATTCTGGACTTGATCAAAGACAGAGGACATGGCTGACTAAATACTCACTGCAGAAACTCCAGAGTTTTTCTGCAGACTCTGGAAGCTTTGTTTCTAGAGAAAAAGCTAAATGTACTGTTTGATCGCTAATAAACAGGGAAGTTATGTTCTCCATGTTTCTAACTTTGTCTCCTTTGCTTGTTTGTAGCTCGTCCTGGAAACTTCCGAGAGCGGTGGGACTCAAAGCGAATTCCAGCTGCTGGTTACACACCGAGAACTTCATTCAGACTATGAAATGGGGTTTGGTTTGTTATTCTCCAACTTATTTATTATAGTTCTCTTTTTTTTAGTCCACTATACTTTTCATTAAAATGCTCGGATACAGTATTCTGTAATAAAACAAGCTTCTTAAGAAATTAGCTTTTAAAGCTTGTCCTTGTAAAGGACAGGTGGAAGTCTAAAAAGGTACAGTTTTGTGTAGGTTATAACATGGTAATATCTTATAGAATTTTTTTAAATGTATTTCTTTTTTCAGCTTTAAACTTTAGTTTCTATTGGAGTGCTGAAATAAATTACCTTTTCATTGATCGTTAAATATATTGAGATTAAGCACCTTTTGTCCCCAATTCAATTTTTGTAGCTAGATAATTAGGAAAGGCACTTTTACTCACTTTAATGTCAATCTCTGAGTACATCTTCCTCAAATCGTGCATGACACAATCCAGGTAAAGCTCTCCCGTCCCTAAGATGACATGTTCTCCCGACTCCTCCACCTGAAATGTAATCAACTCATTAATCAGCTCCAAAAAACAAAACAAACATGAAACTAAATATAAAAATAAACTTTGTCCGTACTCAAGCCTACCTTTGTGGTTAGAGATGGGTAGCTCTTGTTAACCTTTCTCAGGCCGTCCAACATTTTCGGCAGCTCAGACGGGTTGACGGGCTCCACAGCGATCTTGATAACAGAGGCCGTGTTGAACTTCAGTGGCCTAAAAATCTGAGCCTGGAGGAGAAGATTTTAATGTGATTTATAGTTCTAAATATCTTAGAAACGTTTCTCTCTGATGCCTTGCCTCCTCGTTGCCTCGTGGCTCTGTGATGGTGGCCGTCTTCACGATTGGCTGGTCACAGCCCTCAATCAGAACCCAGTTTCCTGCAGGAACTCGATTCACTTCGATTTGGTATCTGTAGTAACGTTAGAGGCTTTAAATTGACCCAACAACCTATGATCTCGGACCATTAAAAACAAGTAAAACTCAGAAGTTTACCTGGCGACAGAAATCCAAAGACGACCCACGGTGCAGATCTGTGAATCTTCCTCGTCGTCCAGCGTGTAGTTCTCTCCCAACACTTTTACTGGCTGACCTGCCTGAATGGTGCCGCTCAGAACCCTTCCGAATGCGTGGAACTGGACCCCATCCTCTGTGCTGTACATCTTAGTGGTGTGGCACATCAAAGGACCCTGAGGAGGACGATCAGAAGGAGGAAAATCCCAAAGTAAGAAGAGACTGACTCTTTATTTTTATGATTTTCTTGCAGAAAAAGCAGATTTTTTTCATTAGGAAAATCTAGTTCATCTCATCAAAACATTAAATTACTCACATCTGGATCGCATTCTGCCATCGCCTCTCCTAAGTCTGAGTCAAGGCCTCCAGTGTATGTGTGCTCTATCTTTATTTTAGCACCCTCTTGTGGTGAGGGGATGTGTTGCACGCACATGTCCACAAAACCTGCAGAGAAAATAAACAATTCCAGATGGATGGATGATGGATAAAATTGGGACAGCTATAAGTCTTTAAGTTCCCACTTTTTTCTCTTTATGTAGATACATATGAAGACCTGAAAATACTTTAATCAATTTCCAAATGTAGAACAAAGTAAAGATTTCAAAGCGCACCAGTGAACTCTCCGAAGAAGCGGTTACAGACGAGCCGAAGCAGCGGTCTAATGTTCAGCTTCAGCTCCTCTTTAGTGAGATGGATACCGAGCTCATCCAAAACTCGAGGCAGGGTTGTGTCCACATCCCCAACCACCTGGACATAGACAGCATTACACAGACTTAAAAAGCTTGAACTGAGGACAAAGCTGGTAATGTTCATTAAAAAAAGCCAGCTCTAACCTGTGAGAGAATCTTGTAAAGAGGCTCCAGGATAAACTCAACAAAGCTGCGCTGGGAGTTACTGGTAGGAGCTTTCTTTGTGAACTTACGACTAAACAGAGAACAAAGACAAACCATGAAGAGAACAGCTTCACATGTTTTTCAACAGAAACAGGATACTCACGTTTTGGGGTTGAAATAGATGTCTCCCCAGAGCCGCTTTGCAAACTCATTATAGATTATATCACCTACAAACAGATGAATGAGACAGGAGTTAGTCGCTTCTCACAGATTTCACTTTATCTCTACACCTCAAAAAACCCCAAAAACCTGACCCTTGACCTCTACAGAAAGAATGTACAACATAAATGAACTAAGCTTTCATTTCCACACGTGGAGGCAAAATTATCTGGTTAAAGGGTTGAGAACAGAGGCATGTGAAGTTCTTCTGTTTTTGCTTTTTTCTTGAACCTAAATGTTTATGATTATCAAACTAAAATGCTATACAAAGGTTACCTGAGTTAACGCAACATGATGTTATCAAATCTTTATTTCCTTTAGTAATAAAAAACATGTCAAAAAGTAATGGCAACCTTACCCAAAGAACTGTTTGCGTCACCCTTTGGCAACTAAAGTGATTAAACATTTGCTGGTTCATGTTTTACATCACTGTGATTTAAACCAACTCTGCTCATGAATGCTTTGATTCAGCTTTGATCCAACCAGGGGCTGTTTGGGGTCAAAATGCTTCCCACTTATTCATGTTTTAAACACAGGGATCCATCAAGGTTGTGTTTTTTTACCCTTATTTTGTTTTCAATCTACAGCAACAGCATCTCCTGAACAACTAAATATTTTATGAAAATAAACTTGAACTAAAAAAAAAACAATCAGTTGGGCTGCTTGGGCCGAGCCAGGTCATTACTCTTTCAGCCAATCAGCTGCGAACTGAGGAGGTCTCACATATAGTTTCAATTGAACACACACATTTCAGCACTTTGCATGTTTGAGTGTGTAACACTCCAGTTAACGGTTCAATTTCATTATAATTAATAATCCCTGAGGATTATTTGAATGACAGAGTATTTAAAATTGATCCGTACCTGTTCTAATCCTAATCTAGTGGTGGACCTACATGTGTCTTTTAGATCCTTTTTGGATAATCTTTAGGAAATCACCCCAATCCTGGATCAGCAGCGTCTTTGTCTTTTGGTACGATGCTGGGTTTGTTTAGCAGCAGGTGTAATGGGTGAGTACACCTTGCTGTAAAATTCAATATAACCGTTTCCCATGACTCTCCCAGGATCATCCTAGTTTTTTTTAGGAAAACTGAACCGATCTTTCTCTTCTTTTGGTTTTCATCTTTTCATCTTGCTTTAATATTTACAGGTGCTGGTCATAAAATTAGAATATCATGAAAAAGTAGATTGATTTCAGTAATTCCATTTAAAAAGTGAAACTTGTATATTATATTCATACATTACATACAAACTCATATATTTCAGATGTTTATTTTGTTTAATTTTGATGATTACAAATGACAACAAATGAAAATCTCAAATTCATCATATCAGAAAATTAGAATATTACTGAAGACCAATAAAAACAAAGGATTTATAGAAATGTTGGCCAACTGAAAAGTATGAACATGAAAAGTATGAGCATGTACAGCACTCAGTATTTAGTTGGGCCTCCTTTGGCCTGTATTACTGCAGCAATGCGGCGTGGCATGGAGTCGATCAGTCTGTGGCACTGCTCAGGTGTTATGATAGCCCAGGTTGCTCTAATAGTGGCTTTTAGCTCTTCTGAATTGTTGGGTCTGGTGTATTGCATCTTCTTCTTCACAATACCCCATAGATTTTCTATGGGGTTAAGGTCAGGAGAGTTTGCTGGCCAATTAAGAACAGGGATACCATGGTCCTTCAACCAGGTACTGGTAGCTTTGGCACTGTGTGCAGGTGCCAAGTCCTGTTGGAAAATGAAATCTGTATCTCCAAAAAGTTGGTCAGCTACAGGAAGCATGAAGTGCTCTAAAACTTCCTGGTATGTGGCTGCGTTGACCCTGGACCTCAGAAAACACAATGGACCAACACCAGCAGATGACATGGCACCCCAAACCATCACTGACTGTGGAAACTTTACACTGGACTTCAAGCAACGTGGATGAAGTGCCTCTCTTCTTTTCCTCCAGACTCTGGGACCTTGATTTCCAAAGGAAATGCAAAATTTACTTTCATCAGAGAACATGACTTTGGACCACTCACCAGCAGTCCAGTCCTGTTTCTCTTTAGCCCAGGCAAGACGCTTCTGACGCTGTCTGTGGTTCAAGAGTGGCTTGACACAAGGAATGCGACAGCAGAAACCCATGTCTTTCATACGTCTGTGTGTGGTGGTTCTTGAAGCACTCACTCCAGCTGCAGTCCACTCTTTGTGAATCTCCCCCACATTTTTGAATGGGTTTTGTTTCACAATCCTCTCCAGGGTGCGGTTATCTCTCTTGCTTGTACACTTTTTTCGACCACATCTTTTCCTTCCCTTCGCCTCTCTATTAATGTGCTTGGACACTGAGCTCTGTGAACAGCCAGCCTCTTTAGCGATGACCTTTTGTGTCTTGCCCTCCTTGTGCAAGGTGTCGATGGTCGTCTTTTGGACAACTGTCAAGTCAGCAGTCTTCCCCATGATTGTGTAGCCTATAGAACTAGACTCAAAGACCATTTAAAGGCTTTTGCAGGTGGTTTGAGTTAATTAGCTGATTAGAGTGTGGCACCAGGGGCCATCAATTTTGAACCTTTTCACAATATTCTAATTTTCTGATATGATGAATTTGAGATTTTCATTTGTTGTCATTTGTAATCATCAAAATTAAACAAAATAAACATCTGAAATATATGAGTTTGTATGTAATGTATGAATATAATATACAAGTTTCACTTTTTAAATGGAATTACTGAAATCAATCTACTTTTTCATGATATTCTAATTTTATGACCAGCACCTGTATTATTCCTGTTACTTCTCTCTCTTTTTCTGTTTCATAGGCACTGAACTAAACTAAGAGAAGTGATACCAGCAGAGCTTTAGATGTTCTGGATTCTTATCTGACCTCCTGGATGAATAAATTGATGAAATGTTGGAACAATTTTTGCAGGCAAGGACATTTCTCCACGGTTCCTCTTTCTAAACTGATGGATTACAATGAAGTTTGAGCCATTTTTAAACATTCTTAGACTAATATATATATATATATATATATATATATATATATATATATATATATATATATATATATATATATATTAGGGTTGTCAAAAGTATTGATACTCAAAATAGTATCGATACTGAAAAGTTGTATCCGGATACAATACTTATTTTCAAAAGTATCGATACAGTGCTACCACCAGTGGCACCTAAACAGTCATTCATCTAGAGTGCAGAATACAGGAAAATGCCCTTTCTGAACACTGTGTGATTGAATAATTCTTTGCACTTTTCGGTTGCAGACTTTTTTCTGTAACAGGTGCAGCTGCTAAGAATTATTTTTGTTTTTAACTGGTTTGGCTAGTTTCATTGTTATGTGTGTAAAGCATAGCCAAGGAAGGAACATTTAATTTCAATTTTGTAAGTTTTTTTATCAAGTTTGCTTAATATTGTGCACAGCATACAACCTCAAAATATTGTTTATTGTATTTATTTATCTATTTATTGTATTTTGTTTTAATAATGAAAAAATTTCTGTTGAATTTTGGAGTCTGTTTTTATCCTTGTGGTATCGAAAATGACATCGAGTATAGAATATTTTACTTAGTATCGGTATCGAGTTGAAAAGTTTAGTATCGTGACAACCCTAATATATATATATATATATATATATATATATATATATATATATATATATATATATATATTTTTTTTTTTTTTTTTTTTTTTTTTATATTATCACTACTACTTCATGATGTCAAACATTGAGTGAATTCTTATGTCTACAGTTCAGGTAGTATTCAGTCTTGAGGGAGAGAATTTTAATCTTAGCTCAGATTATAAGTGATGTTAAAGTAAAACCACGATTTCAAATTAATTTTATTTATTTTTATCATTCAAAACTGCATTTTGTGTTTAATCAGTGTATTTTTATTTTTTTTGCTTAATATTCAAATATTAGGGATGACCTGAAACCCAATAATTTAAGAAAACAGAGCAATAGGGCTGCAACTAGCAATTATTTGGCCAATCAATTAATCTGTTGATTATTTTTTTGATTAATCGATCAAAATGTTTCTTAAAGATTTTTACAGAAGTAAACCAGATGAAACTAAAACCTTTCCTTGACAGCATACTGACAGATTAAAAATTATAATTTTTTTTATCTTAAATGCAAAATATTAATATATTTTCTTACAATGTTAGTATAGTTTCTGCTCTAATAGGGTCGCCCTGTCAGCTAAAGCAGGTTTTAGAGTCTCTATACTCCAGTTACATGGGATTGATCATGATTAATCTGATTGTTTCAGCCCAACAGAGCAAGCAGAAGAATAATGTGAAGAGTGAAATGCTTTTTGTTTTTTCAGCTCTGCCTGTTCACTGCTGAGCAAATCTCACCGTAGGTGTCTGAGTAGATCTTGGCAAAGGAACCCAGGGTGAAACAGATGTGGTATTGAGAGCTGGCGAAGCACACATTCCCGAGGAGAGGAGACACCACCAAGTTCTCATCTGTGGAGTACGTGCTAAAATAAAAAAAATAAAATAAAAAAGAGGGATGAGAAATTTGCAAAAACTGAAGTGGGTAAGTTACTCTACTAATCAAAAGACAGCAGAGTAGGGCTGCAACTAACGATTATTTTAAAAATCGATGAATCGGCCGATTATTTTTTCGATTAATCTATGAATCGGACAAAAAATATTTTTTATATTAACCTCTTTATTCCAAAATAAACATTTTAGACAGAACAAACAAGCACACAAGTACAGGTTGCTCATTAACTGTCCTGGTGCAATATGAAAAATAAATGTTTGTGTTAAAACTACGCAAACTTACATGAGAAATATAGGGTACTTTGCTTCATAAAGCGCAAAAAAAGACATTTTTGTTTTTAAAAGCCCCTAAGGGGTTCAAACAATAGGCCCCCCCATTTCAACAAATTTTTTTAGACTAGAAGAATTCTGCCTTTTAAGACAGGAAAGTATAGCAATTAAAGTTGCTACTTGAGAAAATACTGAACCATAGAGATAAAAATAGCCCTGTGATTCAAATTATAAATTGTATTTGGAATAAAAATGAGAGAACTAGGGGTGGTAAAAAAACACATCCTCCAAAGACAGATATTTACATGGGAATGTAGCATATAATTAATTGACATATTACTGATCTTGCTGGATTTTATTCTGCTTTACTTCCATAAATTGCAGGATCTTCTTTACTTTATCTTTGCCAGAAGATTTAAACTTTAAAAGCCTTGCCCTCATAATTTGCAAGTTAATTTATTTATAAAGAAAATATAAACGCTGCTTAAGCTAATTCAAATGAAATTAAAAGTAAAATAAGTAGCCTGAGAAACTAACGTTACGTTTCCCCACTTTAAAACCAAACAAACATGGTTACTCAACCTGCTGATCAGCTCTCTTCACTGCCATTGAAGGCTCCAACGTGTTTTCTTTTCAGGTGCTGCGTCATAACAGTGGTGCTTCCGTGCCATGTTCATTTGTTTTTACAAAAGTTGCATGTTACGACTTTTTTCACTTTACAAAGCGCCGGCTATTTTAATTATTGTGATCAATTTGCGCCGTCAATCCCGACGCATGCGCGCTTCATTTGCAGTCTGGACGCTGAGGGTAAACTCCTCACTAAAATCCTGCGGCTCTGACTGCCGTGCTGAGAGGGATTCCTGTGGGAGAGGGAGAAAGGGGTTGGGATGGGGGAGGCGCCCCACGGCAGGCAAAAGCCGCCAGTGACACCGTAGTCGCCAGATTTGTCGCTAGTCGCTTATTTGAAAAATAGTCGCTGGAGGGGTCTGAAAAGTCGCTGAGTTGGCAACACTGCAACTACGGCGCTACTCGCAACTACGGCGCTACTCGCTCCGCCATATTTTTTTTTCTTCCCCCGGATGACGGCGGCGGCGGATGACGCATTAATCGCGCGACACAACTAATCGATGATTAAATTTGTTGCCAACGCTTTTAAAAGTCGATTTTTATCGATTCCTTGTTGCAGCCCTACAGCAGAGCAAAACATAATGTCTGAACAGGATTACCTGAGCAAACCGTTGACCTCATCCACAATGTGTCGAAGTTTATAATAAGCATCTGTGGGCGGCAGCTTTAGCTCAACGATGAGTCGGTCCACCTTGTTGATGCAAATGGTGATGGCCATGCGCTCCTGGACCGCGTGTTTAATCAAACGCTCTGTGTTCAGCATCACCTGGGCAGAGAGAGGAGGAGGAGATTGAGCTCTGTATTCTACAAAAGGAAATCTAAAATATATGGATAACCTAAAAAAAGGTAACCCACTCCTTCTGCTGCATCGATGAAGAGGACGACTCCATCCGAGATCCTCATGCTGGATGTGACCTCATCAGAAAAGTTCACATGGCCTTTTGAAGGACACAAAACCTGATGTTAATGTTTTGTTTCTTCATGATTAAAATAAATATTTTATCCTAATCAACATGTTGGGCTAATTTGCAAGACCTGGTGTATCCATGATGTTGAAAAGGTATGATTTCCCTCTGGAGTCAGGCAGGACCATGGTGACTGGAGTGCTTTTGATGCCTACCCCTCTCTGATTAAAACACATCAGAATAAAGGAGGAGGCACCAAGTTATCTTTCAGAAATAAACTGACATTATTCAAGAAATAATGTTAGATTAATTCAACTCAAATCAGAAAGAAAAACTCACCTCCTGCTCTGTGAAAAGGATATCTGTGTACCGGAGCTGGAAAACAGATCAAAACCAAGTTTGGTCGCAGTTGATTCCGACGATTAAAAGGTTTTAAAACGGAAGTAGAGAAAACTTACATCAACATCATCCCTCTTTCTGATTTCAGGGTGGGTTTGCTCAATCAAGCAGTCAACGAAACAAGTCTGAGAGAAAGAAAACCACTTGTTAAAGGGAATTTATTCTACAGTCAAGCCTTCTACAAATAGTTAGCATTGGGCTACATGATTTAATCAAAACATGACATGGTTATATTATTATTAATGATTATAATGATATGAAACAATTAAATATCATTAGACAGCAAAATATTGGAAGGCAGGATCATAATCTTGATAAACAGACTGCACAGACGATGTTTAGAGTTGGACTTTCTTACAAAAATATATTTCAACTGCTATTTACCAGCTTATCACAGCAAATATAGCAAAGCCACTTTCTGCCATTGAACACAGGAGCAGCAGAAGCCTCAGATGCACCTGGACTCACTTTAATGGCTGCGCTTCAGGAGCATCTTTGATGACCTTAATGTGTACAGGTATCAAAAATGAAGCAGCAGATGCTTTTTGGCTGCTCAAATTGCGCTGTGAACGGAGAATTACCGGTACACTTTCTGATTGTTTGAATTAACCTATGAAACATAATATTGTGCCTGAAAATGATCTCATGTTTTCCATATGAAATTTCCACCTCTAGTCAAGCACACATGCTTCCCATAATCAGGACAAAAGAAGTGTTTTAACAAAGACAAATGGTTAACTACAGGTGCTGGTCATAAAATTAGAATATCATGAAAAAGTAGATTGATTTCAGTAATTCCATTTAAAAAGTGAAACTTGTATATTATATTCATACATTACATACAAACTCATATATTTCAGATGTTTATTTTGTTTAATTTTGATGATTACAAATGACAACAAATGAAAATCTCAAATTCATCATATCAGAAAATTAGAATATTGTGAAAAGGTTCAAAATTGATGGCCCCTGGTGCCACACTCTAATCAGCTAATTAACTCAAACCACCTGCAAAAGCCTTTAAATGGTCTTTCAGTCTAGTTCTATAGGCTACACAATCATGGGGAAGACTGCTGACTTGACAGTTGTCCAAAAGACGACCATCGACACCTTGCACAAGGAGGGCAAGACACAAAAGGTCATCGCTAAAGAGGCTGGCTGTTCACAGAGCTCAGTGTCCAAGCACATTAATAGAGAGGCGAAGGGAAGGAAAAGATGTGGTCGAAAAAAGTGTACAAGCAAGAGAGATAACCGCACCCTGGAGAGGATTGTGAAACAAAACCCCTTCAAAAATGTGGGGGAGATTCACAAAGAGTGGACTGCAGCTGGAGTGAGTGCTTCAAGAACCACCACACACAGACGTATGAAAGACATGGGTTTCTGCTGTCGCATTCCTTGTGTCAAGCCACTCTTGAACCACAGACAGCGTCAGAAGCGTCTAAAGAGAAACAGGACTGGACTGCTGGTGAGTGGTCCAAAGTCATGTTCTCTGATGAAAGTAAATTTTGCATTTCCTTTGGAAATCAAGGTCCCAGAGTCTGGAGGAAAAGAAGAGAGGCACTTCATCCATGTTGCTTGAAGTCCAGTGTAAAGTTTCCACAGTCAGTGATGGTTTGGGGTGCCATGTCATCTGCTGGTGTTGGTCCATTGTGTTTTCTGAGGTCCAGGGTCAACGCAACCACATACCAGGAAGTTTTAGAGCACTTCATGCTTCCTGCAGCTGACCAACTTTTTGGAGATGCAGATTTCATTTTCCAACAGGACTTGGCACCTGCACACAGTGCCAAAGCTACCAGTACCTGGTTGAAGGACCATGGTATCCCTGTTCTTAATTGGCCAGCAAACTCTCCTGACCTTAACCCCATAGAAAATCTATGGGGTATTGTGAAGAAGAAGATGCAATACACCAGACCCAACAATTCAGAAGAGCTAAAAGCCACTATTAGATCAACCTGGGCTATCATAACACCTGAGCAGTGCCACAGACTGATCGACTCCATGCCACGCCGCATTGCTGCAGTAATACAGGCCAAAGGAGGCCCAACTAAATACTGAGTGCTGTACATGCTCATACTTTTCATGTTCATACTTTTCAGTTGGCCAACATTTCTATAAATCCTTTGTTTTTATTGGTCTTCAGTAATATTCTAATTTTCTGATATGATGAATTTGAGATTTTCATTTGTTGTCATTTGTAATCATCAAAATTAAACAAAATAAACATCTGAAATATATGAGTTTGTATGTTATGTATGAATATAATATACAAGTTTCACTTTTTAAATGGAATTACTGAAATCAATCTACTTTTTCATGATATTCTAATTTTATGACCAGCACCTGTATATTCCTCCTCAAAATGCAGGAAATAGCCTTTCAGAGTCTAAATTTCTAGTTTTTTTTGGTGGGAGGATAACGCCACACCCCTCTATGCCGCACAAGGCCTGAAGGTGTCATACACCAAGGTGTTCAACCTATGAAATATCAAAAATCGCCTGCTGCCGATTAAAGTAAAATCAAATATGATATTTCACTATGGAAATCAATGTTTTTGTAATAATATGCAGGAAAAGAAAGAAGTAATAAAAACGATGAAAAGGGCAATAGCAATAAAGTATAGAAAATACTTTTTTTTTTTTTTTTTTTTTTACACATCAGGATCTGGAAATGACTGAAATCTAATGTCTTACGCTACATTTTTTTTTTACAGTGAAGCAAAATAAAGAAAATACCATCACTTTTATTTCATCTATGTTTTTATCCCTTTAAATAGTTTCTTTGGCTAAAAGCCTGAGCCCAGAGTATTACATTACAGGAGAGAGCCAGGTTCAGCGACAAAGCTGCAGCTAAGCTAACCTTGCCATGGTGGAGGTGACCACAGAGGGTGACATTACGGATCAGCTCGGTGCCATCCATCAGATCTGCAAGAAACCTGTGTGGATGAAAAGGATGAGAGAGCTCAAAAGTGATGCATGTCACTCTGCTGCATTTTTAATCATTTAGTCTGAACTGAAGAGGATTCTGCCAAAGTCTGATACTCACTCCATGTCATAAACAGTGGCAGGTAACTCCTGCTCCATCAGGGTGAACTGCTTGTGCTTTACAGGCTTAATGATGGGTTCTAGAGGGGAGAAAAAGGAGGTAAAACTGATAAGAATATTTTGTCCAGGCATATTCTGTGACAATATTAAAATCCCTTTTAATTTAATATAATTAGCCTTCAATTCAATCTATATTTTCACGTCAAAGTAGTTAAAGCAGTCCAAAATTTTTATTACTGTGCCAAGTCTAATAAAAAATAAATAAATAAAAAATACTGGAAATAATGCAAAGGATTTTCAAAGTCCTTTCAGACTTTAATCCACACAGGGAGTTAGGGGTTAGGGTGTAGCACATGACAGGAGCCCATCCTATAAACTGTACCTGCCAGAAAAGTTAAACAAAATATTGTTTTGTTGTTGTTTTTTTATTTTTATTTTTAAAGAAAAGTCAGTGTCTCAACTGACTATAGCGACGGGTAAAGCTTTAAGGTTCGAACACACAAAAGAATTTAGAATCCCTTAATTAAGGTTTAGAAAATGCCAGTAAAAGCAAAAAAAAAAAAAAACTAATCTGGGGGCTCTTGATTCTATATTTACTGCATTTAGTCTTTATGTTTCCTCTTTCATTTTGATTTAAAAAAGCTTGTCTCTCCTGCCTCCTACACTATAAAAGTGATAACTAATGATACTTTCTGATCTCCTATAATTTTAATACCTAAAATAAAACGTCACTGTACATGAGACAGCATATTGAAAATGCAGATTTGATGCTGCAGTCAGCAATTGGCAGATATTTATTTTTGTGATCTGTTATCGCCGATCGGTTCCCTAAATACTGACCAGTGCATGGCCATTAAGCTTTTATCAATCAGTCAGGCTTCATTTAGTTACATTCAGAATCTGCTGAAAGGCGGGTCTAACAGGGTATAAAGAGACAGAGGCTGGTCACCTTGAATTGTAGTAACTGCAAAATATGGTCCAAGTTTAAAGATGGTGTACAAAGTACTGTTTTTTTTTTATTTGCTTTAGCAAAAAAAGAGTTAATTTTCCAAGATGTTCTGCTTCTATAAACATTAAATTGATCTTACCTGTGAGAGGTTGCGTGTCTTCTTCCTGGACAATAGTTTCCACTTCTGGTCCATAAACCTCCTCTGCTGTGGGATAATACTTCTTGTCCTCGTGCAGGACCACCTCCATGCCGGGTACATTCTCATCCTCATCCGCAGGCTCGTCGTCTTCATCTTCATCTCTCTGTAAGATATCAAACCCATGGCAGGTTTCTACTAAAATCTTTAACAACTACAAGCAAGAGGAAATTGAGTAGTACCTCGTCAATGTCCCTGTCCTCTGCATCCAGATCATCTTCATCGTCGTCAGAGTCCAGCTCTGGACCGATGTAATTACCAAACTCGTCATATAGATCAGCCTCCATCTTCTAGAACACTGCAAAGGATATCAAATATCTCACTGACTTCATGATAAAGCTAAAATAGCAGCTCTGAAGAGTTTTCTGTCTTAAAAATTTACGGATTGTTACTTAAATAATTGACAACAGGATAAGTGATGTTCAAACTTTTCCCACCTGAAATATGAGGCATATTGTGTACTATTTACTCAAATTTAGCAAGTGGTCGAATTGTGGAAAAAACATGGCTGTAAAAACATGCAAACAATTGGTAGGAGTCTGTCTCACATTTCGTCTCACTTTCAAACTATTGTAAAAATCTTAAGAAATATATCTTAAGTCGTAAGAACATCTTATTCACAGGTGGATAATGTATTATGTATGATAATGTATTACTAAGTCATGATTCAGCCATTTAAAAAACTTAATTTTCTTGTAATGCTGCCATTACTTTGATGAATTAGATTGTATGCTTCAGTATCTTATCAATCCAAGAGGGAAATTAATCTAATTGTAATGCCAGTTCCTCTTGATCTAAAATACTCACAACATGCATCAATCTTAAAATAAAACTAATTTCCATTTTATGTATTAAAACCCCATAACATGATACTGCCACCACCATGCTTCCTATTGTGCCTAATGATATTTGGCTTTGGTAATACAGATTAACAACGTTTTGGTTTGGTTTATTTTATTAAATGTAGAAAACAATCAGCTCTTGTGCTTTATTTCATGCAATTAAATTGCATTTTTAAGAATTACTTTCAAACGACTGAAATAAATTATAAATGAAAAGGAGTGCAGATTTTTACAAGGGATGTTTGCATAAAAACTAGGCGCCTGTACTTATTAAATAAGATATAGGAAATGATAAGCTTAAATATCAATTTTATTACATAAGTTAGGATCTTTGTGTTCACCGTTTAAAAAGATCGATGTTTTTGGAGCAAAATAAAAACAATTGTTACTTGATAGAGACTTAACCACAACAGCTAATGCTAACACCGAGTGTCGTTAAGGGTTGAGGATATAGCATCCCTGGTGTTTAATTCAAGGAAGTTTCGAGAAAACAATAGCAATTAGTTGACAAAAATATAATATAATTTTCATGTTCGCGACAAACCAACAATAAACTGACATGCTAACGAGCTATTAGGTAAGTAATTCAACGGACTACAAGCTACGTAAAAGATACGTTGCAGTTCAGCTAGCTATCGAGAGCTTCTAGCTCTTATATAAAGAATAAATGCAAAAACATAAAAAACACGCACCTGTGTTTTGATATAAAGCGGTGAAAAGTGTAAATGTTCCCAAACAATGAGTTGAATATAGTTATAAGAAATCAAATGCTCATTCAAATAGCGCCATGCGCGTGAGACGCCGTTGTTGTATTTCTTCTTCGTGGAGCGTATATCGGCGTGTTTGGCTTCGTTCAAAGGACATTAGCGACACATACTGGCCTGGAGTATAGACAGGACTTAAACTCAAAACAGAATCAGCAGATAACAGTTTTGTATGTGTGTGTGTGTGTGTGTGTGTGTGTGTGTGTGTGTGTGTGTGTGTGTGTGTGTGTGTGTGTGTGTGTGTGTGTGTGTGTGTGTTTTCCCAAGACACAAGTTAATGTTATATTTCCATCACATAAATTTAAAACCTCTATTTTGTATAATATTTTTTTCCTAACCTGTATCCCGTCTTGTACAAGTGCTCTGCACACCATGAAAACATACTGAGCAAGAATACAAGGATAAAATAAACCTGTGAGATATTTTTCACTTATTTTCAGCGTCTTTTGTGACTTTTCATGAGACATGTTCAATGTATTGTTTCTTTTTTCTGTTTTATTAACATGTCTTTCTGTGACATATATTCAGTGAATTTACCTATCCCCATATGGGTAAACCTTATACTGTTTTTTTTGTGTGTGTGTTTTTTGTGTGAATAGTATATTGGACTTGTTACATCTGACTCAATAGGATTTATGTGTTTAATTACTTAATATCTTATTACAAGCCACTGATTTTACCACGTTGCATTTCTTATTGCCCACTCTTCATAAAGAACTGATCATCTAACTAATAGGCTTGTTTTTTCTGCAATTTTAAAATCATACAAGCAAGTATAATCCTCACATATAAATTGAAAAGGTTTAAAGAAAGGTCATTGAGTGGGAAGTGCTTATTTCTTGTGTTTTCCTCATATTCCAGTTTTCTTTTCTTTTTATATCAAAATTTTATCACTGACAATACCATGTGCAGCACCTTGACAATGACAATTAAAGTAATAATTATTATTATAAATTTATTCCGGATTATTTATCAAAGCTAAGCTACAACCTTGTGAAGTTGCACATGACATAGTTTTGCTAAATGTCACAGCTTTTGTGCAAAGAAAGTGTCACAGGCTCAGGGTTTTATTTGTATTTGTCTGAAGAATAATATTATAGCCAGTGATGCAGATGTCTGTTTAATGAGTAATTAACATCATACAATACCTTCTTTTCTCTCATGAATGTGCTTTAGAGGTGGCCCAACATTGAAATGGGATAAAATGAATAAAAAAAAAAAAAAACTGAAATGTTAGAACTGTAAATATACAGTCATATGTTTATATTACTGTTTTTGTGTATTTTTTTTTTATTGTTTTCAAGGCTGTATTTAAAAAATGTTGTTTACACTTGTTCACAAAATGACAAAATAAATCTGTCTAAGTCTATTTCTACAAGTGAAAAACTATTAAATAAAATAGAAAAATAAATAAATAAGGTGACATACATCCACTCTGTGTAGCTTCAACATTGCTTTTAATATTACCGTTTTGAAATAAACTTACAACTTTGATTTAAGTGTATGATTATTAAAATAGCAAAAAGGAAAACATTTTTCTACAGCACAAAGCACATATTTCCACTACTAATATGTTGAAATGCTGTCAATTTTTTAAATAAATAAATAAATTTAGAAAATGGAGATTTTAGTCTGCAAAAGAGATTTGTAGTTATCCATCTCGCCGCTAGATGCCAGTAAACAGTCTGTGTCAACTGCAAAATAACAAAACGTTTGGAGGTTCTGCAAAGTAAAACTAGTCTACATATATAAATGATCAAAGATCCACTGGACTAAATATGATAGATATATATTATTTGATAATTTCTAAGTTTTAAACAAGCCCCGTATTCAATATTTTAAAGGGAATCTGCTATAATTACTTTAGATTCATAAAGCTTGTTTCTGATTAGTGAGGAACTGGACTTTTACCACTAAATAAGTAGGCTATATATGCTATGCATTTAACAACAGTATGTTGATCTGAACTTACAGCTCAATCAATGTCTTAATATTTAAAAAAAGTTTTTCATTTGATAATATTAGAACATGAAAAAAGATGAATAAAGAACATTCTTCAGACACAAGCACTGTTTCAGGTTATGGCTTTATTCCTGCTGGTGGTATTTGGTCAGTAGGCTGGACCTACACAGAAAACATACATAAAGATGACAGACAAGATACAGATATTAAAAAATAACATTTCTTTTATAATACAAACATCTGTAAATTAGACAAACTCTAGACAGAGTGATTATAAAACAGCAACAACATAATAATTAAAGCATAGTTTGGTCAGTTTTAATGCCCTTCACCTTCAGTTGGCAGTGTTGTCAGACTGACACTATAATTTAAAACAAAATTCACGTTGAAAATGACCTGTAAGTAAAATAATACAATTATGAAATTGAGAATAAACCAACAAACTATCTTTCAAAACATTTAATTGTTGCAAATGCAAACATAAAGAACTTTATTCCATGATAATTAACACATAAACAGTAACATGGCTGCTTTATTACTGGAATACCTCCAAACTCCCTGATGTTTTCTTTACTAGAAGAAGGTAAAGATTTTTAATTTTATTTTTTTTATACTCCCTTTAGGTTTTTGAGAACCCCCCCTGAACCTTGTGCCAAATTAACTTCAACCTTCAACTTTATTCGCAGGTGTTTTGCCTCAATTATTTGACCTGAGAGCATCTCTTTAAAAGTCTGTTTACTGAATTTATCAATTTCTGGAACATTATCTAGGATCCCTCTGCTAAAAAGTTTAATTTATCAATTTCCTCTACTCCGCCACTAGTTTTCTCAGCCGCGTAATAACTTCCTCCGCGCTGACCCAGGGCACCGTCACCGCCTTGAACTCTCCAGGCATGGCTTCGTGGGTCTCCGTGATGAGCCGGTGCATGGGAAAGTCCCTCCGTGGGAAGGCTACGTCTCGGGGCCCCAGCGCGAGCGCAGGGCAGAAGTCGTTGGCTCCATCCCCCACATAGAAGATCCTCTGGTAAGGTCGGCCGCGCTCCTGCGTCCTGCGCGCCACGTAGTCCCTGACAACCACCTGCTTGCACATGTTGTCCGGGCACCGCTGGCACTCGTGGGTGTGGAACGGCCTCAGCACCAGTCGCCCGTTCTTGTTGAAAGTGGCCGGGTTGGTGAAGATCCGATGGAAGAGCTGGCGCACTCCGGCGCGTCGGAGCCAGGATTCAATGAAGAAGGTGTTTGCGTCGGACACCAAAACCACCTCGAAATCATGCGCCGGCCGGGTGCGCAGGAACTGGAAGAGGTTCAGCATGCCGGGGGTGACGGGGATCTTCTCCATGATGCTGCGTAAGTCGCTCTCTGTGACGCCCTGCTCCGCCAGGTAGGCCAGGACGCGCTGCATGTACTCATTGTAGCGGCCGGGCTGATAGGTGTCCTTCAGCCAGCCGGGCAGGTGCTGACCCGGGGCGGCCTGCACCACCATGTCGTCGCTGGTTTCATCCACGATGGTTTCGTCGAAATCAAAGAAGATTAGGAAGCGTTTATTGGAGGAGATGGAACCGGAATGGGAGGCCATGATCTTTGCACACCGGGACCTTTGGTGATCCTGTTTGCCTGAGGGAAGAAAAACAGTTTAAAATCAAATCCGCAATGACTGATGATGTCACCAAAAGGTTTTCATGTGTTGCCTCCACCACTGCCCCACTATTTAGGATAATGCATCATAAAAGGATATAAGAGCATGCATTAAAACTTTTATTAGAAGAAGACAACCAATGGGAGCCCCAGGCAAACTACATTTCCCAGTTTTAGGCAAATATAGCCTACTTTACAAAAATGCAATTGAAGCAGTTCAGCCAGGTCACATCTGAGATTTTGATGCTTAAAATTAGGCTAAGTTACCTGAGTTGCAGGTTTTTTTTTTTTTTTTTTTTTTTTTTGCAACTGGAAAAAGCCTAAAGGCTAAATTGGTGTAATGAGTTAAACAAGAAAGCAAAGGAAAACGTTATTGCGCTCTCAATTAGCGCTTATAGAGCTCCAAATAATGCCTCTAAAATACACCTTATAATCATTTATAAGCTATCTGGAGTCATCTAAACATTATATCAACCCATATTCACAGGAAACATCATCACAGGTCATCCAAACTGGACAGCCTACCTCTTAAAAAGTCAGTGGGTTATAATAAATAGTTTTCTGACGCATAATCCTTGTTATTTTTCTATCTACAATATTGAAAAGATATGTTAAAATGTTTATAGGTTTAAAAAAAAAAAAGAAACTATAAATGCATCACCAGCACTGGTTCCGATCCGCGGCGTCTGGTCCGATCCGGTGTGGTTGGTAACAGGAGGCAGCAGACCTCCGGTTCACGCGCTTTTATGTGCGGAGCCGCTGAGCGCGCGCCCGCGCCTTCAAGTCCGCCCATTTAATGGCAGCCGACAGGGCGCGTTCACGACACGTTCATCAAATGACAGAGTAGGTTGGAGTAAAGGAAGGGAAAATGGGAATGTTCTGTTTGCAGAATATTTTACATATGAAAAGCATATTTCTCATATCGCTCAAGTGGACACATTTGCTATATTTCTTGTCCAGGTTTAACACAGAATACAAACATATCAGATCTGTTTGTGAAACATTTACAAGTCATTGCCAAATGATTTTAACACTTTAAACTTCACATTTAGTCAACCTTTAAATGCGTTTCTCTGAAAAATATTATGCAACCCTTTTTGGTATTTACTTGATCATATTTAGTTACTTTAACACAATTGTTTCATGTTAGCAGGGTAGGACATAAAACAATTGTGTTAAAGTAAGTAAATATGGTTAAGTAAAGGCCAAAAGCTGTTGCATTATTTATTCCAGTGCAAAAAGTGGACGGTAAAGGATTCAGACTTTTATTTGTAAAGGTTTTTACGGTTTTAAAAATATATAATTTTAAAACCTGAAGTTTGGCATCATCTGTATTTTTCCAGATAGTTTTTGGAACCACTGCTGCAAGTCTGGAGATCACCTTGCCTTTCACATTTAGAAAGGAAAATATTTTCCCATTTCTTCTTTTAAAATTTCCTTTAGGTTGAATAAGATAGCATCTGTTACCATCAATTTACAAGTATTGTAAAATATTTTTCATTGTTTTTTTTTGCTTGACTTTTACCAGGCCATTGTACAATGGCGTAACGACACAACAATAGGCCTGTAAGCATCATTATCTGGGTGGGCCCCAAAGCAACTGCAGTCTCTGCTTACCAATAGTTACGCCATTGCCATTGTATCACATAAACATACTTTCCTGTAAACCATTTAGTTCCATTGGCTGTATTTTAGGGTCCTCCCTCTGCTGAAAAGTTTAAATCTCTCTTAGTTTCAGGTCTTCTGCAGCCACCATAAGGTTTTCTTCCAGGATTGCCCCAGTGTGTAACTTTTAGCGACATCTAGCGGTCAGACTGCAGACTGCAGCAACATGAACATCTCCCCCCCACCGCTTCTCCCCCCCAACAATACGGCGAGTGTTACAGTGTAGGTACCAGATTGACTCGGGCTGCCAGATTGACTCGGGGGCCTGCGCCTTTTGATGACGTCACAATACATAATTGTTTTAACGTTTGCACAATTGCGCAAAACATTTTGATTGGTCTGGACAGCTTACTAAAGTAATTATAGCGGGGTGTAGGTTTTATTCGAAAGCGGGATTGCTGTTTGTAAACGGACAATTTTACGAAGACATTCTCCATGGTCCCTGCGCCTTCTGATGACGTCACCGAATTCGCCATGGGCCTTGCGCCTCCCGATGACGTGACATTATGGCAATGCCACTCAAACAAACTACATTGAGCCCGCGGTCTGCATTTGTAACGAGAATAAATTCAGGAGAATGAAGCTAAAGGGATACAAAAAATAAACTTGTAATATTACAAAACCAAAAATACTACGAATACAAAGTATATTCAGAGATTAAAGTCCCTCTGATACTGTTTAAGTGACTGAGAAACTGCAGATTTGCCACATTTAAGATGGCGGACGCTCTGACGCATCTCAAAAGGCGCAGGCCCCCGAGTCAATCTGGCAGCCCGAGTCAATCTGGTACCTACAACGGGACAAAATGTTTTCCACGACGTCCGCATCACCTACCTTCTCAAGTGATGAGGTATGTTTACATAGATAATTTTGCAGATAGTATTTCTTTATTCTGTGTAGGGTATAGATTTCATGTAGACTTAAGATAATAAATATACCCGTTATTTTTTCTACATCGTTGTGACGTTTTGGCGATGTCGCAATCGCTAGTTTGTTGGCTCTGCGCTGCCGTAGCACAAAGATGTCTGCCTCCATGGCTGCGAGACCCACTCCTATGTAATTATAAATAACGAATTCTAAGGCAACGCAAATATTAAGGTTAGGAGGCTGAGCTCGTAGATGATGATAAATAACATAGTTATGTATAATATATTACATTTCTGACTGTATATCCCTGTAATTATTACACACTGTAGCTTTAAGGGTACAGGCTAGATAAAAAGGACCTGCATACTTTATATTTGAAACATGAAATAAAACCAACAATAATTGGTTTTCCACAGCAGAGTTATGTTATAAAGGAAATGTACTTTTATTAGGAAAAGGTGAAATAGAGCCAAAAAATACCCTTTTGGTTGCATGAGCACAAATATAAAAGATTACACTTGCAGAAATGTGTGATGAAAAGGAAAAATTTGATTGGCAGAATTTAAGCAACCTAATAAAATCTGTACATGATCCCTGCTCTAGAAACGTTATAGATGTGTGGCATTACTTAGAAATGCATCTGTTAGTTGATAAAAAAAAAAAAAAAAAAAACAACTGAGGGGTGCTGGTGCCTATCCCCAGCTGTAGATGGGTAAGAGGTCGGGTACACCCCTGACGGGTAACCAGTCCATCTCAGGGCAACAAAGAGACAAACAACCATTCTCACACCTAAGGAGAATTTAGAGATCCAATTAACAGTCATGTTTTTAGACTGTAGGAGGAAGCTGGAGTACCCGGACAGAACCCAGGCATGCACATGCAAATTCCATGCAGAAAGACCCCAGGCTGGGAATATAACCTGGAAACTTCTTGCTGCAAGGCAGGAGTGCTACCCACTGCGCCACTGAGCAGCCTTGGCGTCATATTTTTTAGGTTGGTCGAAGCATGTAAGAGTTAAGATGCATTTTGTTTTGGTAAAGCTGTTATGACATGACAGGGATAGTTGAAGATGCTTGGTTTCACACAACCAGATGACTAGATGATTTATTAGTAATCAAATTCTGAAATGATGTTATTTATTCATTTACTAACTACTGAGAAACATCAGTGTCGCAGCAAGGAAGTCCATGTCCGCTGCTCGCTCCTCCTGATAAAACCCTGCAAGTACACTGATTAATGAAGCGAACACACACGGCTGAGAAAGACACCATGAAGCCCTCTTCTCTTTATCTGCCTGCCGACAGACGCAGCCTCCTCCCTCCTCGACACCAGAAGGCGTAATGACTAACAGCTGGGGAGGCCGACTATTTTCAAACCCAAATGGGAATGGAGATGTACAGACGACGTGTTATTATCTCCTCTGCTCGTGAATTGAGCCCCGGTACCTGGCCACCCACACACCAACAGTGAGTCACATACACTTTTCTCTGCACCCATCGGCCTTTTTTGCTACCTATAGGATTATGACTCATTAGAAGCACCTGGTAAAGAGAAAGCAGGTGTCCCACTGGCAAGAATATATATAAGAAAATAGGGATACACATTTTATGCACTAGAACAGCCTGTTGAGGTTACCTTAAATGATGATGGCCTAAATCTTTAAACTGTCAGAATTCATTTTTTTTTCTTTTATCATGTTTAGAGGAAAAAGAGGACCCTAAAACTACAAATCGAGACTCAAAGGCGAAACATTCCTCACATTTAACACAGAAGATTAGGTAACAGGTTTTACCAAAATCCCATGGAACCTAAAATAGCAGGAAAAAGACCAGCGCTGAACCGAGAGTTTCTGACAATCTGCAATAATCCACGCTTTGGAGCAAATCACTGTGTGAAACACACTTAAACTGAAGCATTTAATCAGGAACATGCTGTGCGCAATCCTTGCTTTTAAGGCCAAGGTAAACTAAAAAGTATACTTTTTCATTTTCTACATAAAGACAAGCTTTAGAAAACTAATTACACCCAATAATCTAATGATTGAAATAAGCACAGTTTGCTGTAAAGACTTAAAAGTTTTCTGTACAACTTCATTTTAAACCTTGATTCTTTTCTTTTTCTGGTTTTCTGTTACAGAGCTGCTCATGTTTTGATGTTTTTGCCACTGATCACCCACTTTGGGGTGAGCTTAGGAGTCTGACAGACATCCTCACACTAGACTAATATCATTTGAGCTCCCATAATGTCAGTTTAACAAAAAAAAAAAAAAAAAAGCTAGAAACTGATATTCTGGCTCCAGATTTCTTGTTATCTTCCAAGTTACATGTTCTCTGTTAGTTAGATGCAGATACTGAAAGAAGCAACATTTCTTTTAGATCAAGATGTGCTTAGAAAGCCATAAATACCACAGCAGCACTGTTTTTCACACTTTAAGACATTTTACTGATATGCTCCGATTGATTTTCTCCTAACTGCTCTGCTATGTAAACATCTCTGCACCTCTCATCTGTTCAAAGGACACAGTTCCAGAAGTTAAGGGGTTCATTAACACATGCAGCTTTAAAAGTCCTTACATTTTGTTGTTCAATTAAAGTACTTTAATGATCCCAAACGGAAATTAAAGGCTTTATATTTTTAATGAGTTGTAGGTGTGAAGGATCTCTTGTAATGTAGTACGTCTTATAGCAGATCTGGAGAAGCCTCTGACTAAAGGGGCTCTGTTGTTCTGAAGAGGATGCAGTCCATGATGTTCTGCATTTTATGAAGAACAAACCTTTTTCAAATCATCTCCAGAGGTTCTACAGGAGCTCCCAGAACAGAGGCAACCTTCTTTATGAGCTTGTTAACCTTTTTTTAGTCGCTTGTTCCGTTTCTCCAACAGATGAAGAAATAATTTCCCCCACAACATACTTATAGAGGTACGTAACATTTTACACACGAATGTTAGGATGTAAGAAGCTTTCTCCTTGATATTCTTTCAAACAGCCCAATTTTGGTCGGCTTATCATGCTAACTGATGTTGCACTTCACTGGGAAAATAAGTTTTCAACTCCTGTAATTGCTAAAATCTTTCCTGCTTGGTATTGTTTTACACATCTATATGCTAAACGACAGATAAGGGAACCATAGATGTTCCAGTTAATTAAATGCTGCGTTATTCAATTATTGAGAAACTGCAAAGGTGTTATTTTACACCTACAGCTTCTCCTTTTTGACATTGTCAGTGTTTAACACATGCAGCACTTACATGTTTTTTTGGTTGCTCCCCTTAAAGAGACATTATGTATATTTTTAATTAAAAACATTTCTAAAATAGCTTTTTTATTTGACCCTTTACGACTAAAACATCGTGATGAGCAGACTGACACTTCAGTAGTTCAGCACTGATGCCTCTATAAGCCTGTAGCCTATTTTCTTGAATTTACTTCAGGTCTGAACCTCCTGCTGTTTCAGCAGATATGAAGTCAAGCACGTTCACATCAAATGGGTCCAATCTAGCCACACATAGGATTTGGTATCAAGATGGATTTTATGGATACCCAGAAGTGACTGGCATCCAATTCAACTCTGACAACAACAGCAACTGCACATAAGGTGTAAAGAGAGAGAGAAAAAAGGCTTACCGAGTGCCATTAAAAGATTGCAGCTGATGGTCAACATCAGACATGCATATATACAGATTTAAACAATTTTATAACCTGGTAGGGACAAGGAGCCCGTATTCACAGTCCTTTGTTCAACTAAGTTTTTCCCACCATGGTCATTTTTCATGCTGTTAGACAATTATTTAATTTGGCTGTATTTCATCACTATGAGACATTTTCCTGAAATCTCTATTCAGTTATTTTTTTCTGCATGGATTACTAGGAGCACATTCATGTTTTATTGCTTTTTTTGTATTAGTTTCTTCCATCAGCCAGTCAGCCCTTAGAAGACCATCAGGTTGTGTAACAGCTTTTCCCCCACTGCCATCGGACTGCTGCAATTTAGAAAAAAACTCTAAATCAAGGCACAAATAAAGATCTGCATCACACTGATATCATACCGAATAGAACTCAACTCAAATGTTTTCTACTAGGGATGCACGGTATTGGAATTTTGGTCGATATCCGATGTGCCGATATTTTAAACCTCATGTAGCCGATAACCGATACCGATGTTAAAGCTGGACAAAAATAAGTAGTCATTGAAAATAGCAGTTTTGTTATCCATTTCTGACACTTTGAAAAATAATATACTCAAATATATTTTCATATGCTGATATCAAATTGATTTTTAAAAACGCGGTATCGATCTATTTTACTTTCAAAATCTCGTGAAATTTCATCGTTCTGTTACAAACTCTCGTGATATTTTGCAAATTCTTGTGAGATTTTGTTAGTAAAATAGATCGATGCGGCGTCAATATATCAACATAAAAATATGGCAAAATTTCGTGAATTTTCGTGGGATTTCGCAGCATAACGATGACATATAGCAATATTTCATTAGTAAAAGAGATTGATATGGTGTTTTTAAATGGCAATATATCAGCATATGAAGATATTGTGATATTTTAATGTATCAATATTTTTTCCCTCGTCTTTAGAAGTTTTTAAGTCTGTAAAAAAGAAGTTTTTGAGGAAGAAGTAGTAGTATTTTATTTTATTTTTTTTAGACTTTAGAAACTCAGAAGCTGATCAAATATCGGGTTAAATATCGGTGGGGTGGCCGATGTCCGATATTCAGTTTTAAGGCCGATACAGGCCGATACCGATAGGGGGCCGATTATATCGTGCATCCCTATTTTCTACTGCATTCTTTGCACCATATATATTTATTTTCGCACTGCTCTGAACTTCCACATCAATACCTTTTAGCACAATGTCTCTCCTACACTGTTTAACTTTAATCACTGCTGCACTTTATGAATGGAAATCCTATATATACACAAATGCAATAAAGTTTGTCTAAGTCTAGAAGACGTTGAGGAGGTGTGAGGCAAAAAAAAAAAGCTAAAGGTGTCTCTTAGTGACCATCTGAATCAAGCTAGGACTTCTAGTCTACGAAAGGTGCTCTGTGAGGATCTTTGAAAGAAGAAAAACGAGTCAAGAAAACAATGATCATGGCTACTAGTTTTTACTTTTCAAAGTTAGCAGTCAGTTAAATGTACATTATCAAAAAAAGGCCCAACTTTTTAAATCACTTATCCTCAATCTCCAGATAACATACAAAAAAGGACAAACCAGTACATTATAAAGCTGCACATTTTGTACCAGATACAATAATAAAATACACAATGCTACATTAAGTGGTTAAAAATACAAAGGGGAAAGAATATTGATTTGTTTTTAAACATCTTTAAAGAATATACAATGTTATTTTTCTTAACTACTCAAGGATTTTAGTAGAAAGTGCATTCTATATAACAAAGGAAGGAGGAGGAGAATCATTTTGCAATGGAGACAAAACAGACATGAAGGGGGGGAAATGGACAAATGCTTTTCTAACAATACATGGATGGGCAGCAGGAACACCGTTGATACTCTGAGAGGAAGGTCCAGATTGAAGGTTATTCATCTCAAAATGAAGTACAGTTAGCTATGGTCCCACCTTCACCCCAGATTCTCCTCCTTTCCTTGCTTTAGAAAAAAAAAAATCCACTAGAAATAATCACCTCCATCTTTTCCCATACAGACACCACAGCATTCTGTTCCACAATGCATTGCCACCCCCTCCCCTAACCCTTTTCCCTGCGCCTCACCCACGCAGCAGTAAAGTGCAGAGAATACACACAAATGAAAAGGCTTTAAAAAAATAAAATAAAAAAGGAACAATACAAGACTGGAAATACCCCTACTGCAAAAATCCTGAATCCCAGCAGTGAGCTTACAGGGATCGAATGATAGCGAAAATATTGCAGCTTTATCAAGACCCCCAGAAATGGCAGGATAATTGCAGGTCTGGCACTAAACTACTGAGCTTAACCACTTCAGACTGAATACCATCAGAGTGACAGGAAGGGTTATTTTACTGCTATTGTCCAGCCCCCTTGCTCCTGTAATGACACAGTATTGGGACACATTGTAAAGCAGCTTTGGGTAAAAGATCGCTGAAGACGACCACGGTGGGCTGAGTGAGATCCAATGCATGTACGATATGCACTCAATATATTATTAGTCAGAGGTGGCAAGAACCAGGCAACACAGATTCATACCGAACACGATCCAACAGCTTCCTCTCCTCAGCAACGTTCACACTATAAGCCATCTATTTACTGACCACGGCTTTAAATCCTGACTCTCCCCATAATGTGCTAACAGTAAATCAACAGGCCTGACCAAATATTTACATACACTGTATAATTTTTTTTCCTCCCCTCGCTGGAAATAAGCAATTTCTTCACTGTTCAGGTAAGTAAGGGTTCAACCAAATGCTTTTAAGTTTCTTGTCTTTCTTTGAAGAGAATTTTTATATACATTGAAATGCTGTAAATAAAACAGGAAAGCCCTGTGTTGATATCACAGCTTGTTAGGTAGCTGATCTGGATGACTAACACCTTAAAAGGGCTTACTTCCTCTCATTATTGAGAATCAAATAAAATCTGGCAGTGGAGGAAAAAGAGTTGTGGACATGCAAAGGTCCATTTCCTCCATGGTTTCCTGAACCTCGAAGGTGCCACATTCACCTGTTTAAACAGTTTTATCCAAGGATTGACACCACAGACGTGTTCAGTGATCACAGTAATCAGAAAGTGAAATGCTCTCTGTACCAGAGAGAAAATTTATCTGGTGAGACGGACGAGAACAAACCCAAGATCAAAGGAAAGACTTTGTGAAGAAGGTGGTTGAAGCTGCTTAAATTCTCCAGAGTGAAATAAATCCTCTACTGACATAAAAAAAAAATGTATTGCTTTTAATTGCTTAATATTAAATGACCTTTTGTGCCCCAAAAACCACCTTTAAAAAAGTATAATGATCCACATAGTGAGAAACAAGCCCTAATTCTGAAAGAAAGGGTTGGATAAAACTTCAAAATGCACTGATTCGCATTTTCAGAAACAACTTCTGTTATCCGAAATAAGATAAAATCCTGAATCATTTTTACACTTAAGAAAAGTCACACGATCCCAGTTGTAAAGTTAAGTACAGGGGGGGCAGGATCATACTGTGGGAATGTTTTGTAATGGGGGATCGTTTCACCTTTTAAACAGTGTTTTGAAGAAATACTTTATTATTTATACTTTATTATTATTTCATGCCAAGAGGTGGTTAAAGAGACGATGACCCTGATAATGCAGTAAAATCAGCCCCAAATAGATCAATGTTCTGGTCTCCCACAGAAAAACCTTCAGAAAGATTTAAAAGAGTTTACAATGGGGCTACAAAGGTGAGTAACATAATTTTTGTCAGGAGGAATGGGCCAAAATACCAGCAAACTGTTCCAGGAATCTTTTTTAAGAACACCAAAAACGTTTGGGCAAAGTAAAAAATTTTCAGTCGCTCCAAAAAAAGCTCCCTCCATTTATCCCAGTGCTTCATGAATACAAAACATATTTTTGAATCCTAACACTGATTTAAAATCAGGAACAGTTTAGGCTTAACATGTCAGAAGACGAGAAACATTTTTTTATTCAGTGTATGTAAATATCTGTTTTTAACTGAACGTGACGCTGATATTATACAAACAAAGTAAATAATCTGAGAACATGAATCAAGAACAGTTTGTAAACCATCATTCTGCTTAGGCGACATTCAACAAGTTTAGACATACGGTGGCCTTTGTGGACCTAAGTTTGTAAGCACAGAAATCCGCCCCCTAAAAAAAATTATGTCTAACCTGTACAATACAACACCACCCCACCTCAAACTGTGGAATACAGGCTGAGAAGAATAATGCATAATATCCTGTTAGGAGCTTTAATGAAAAAGGTCCCAGTTGTGTATACTCTCTGTGAGTGAGTGTGTGTGTCAGGTGACCTTTACCATGGTAACCCGTATTGTTTAAACAGCAGCAACGGGAGGGTTGGGATCAAAATTAAAATTAGAGGACAAAATCAGACGGGGCCACATGTCTGGCCCCTCACAGTGGTAGTATTATTTGACAGTCATTCATCTTCATCTCAAAGCAACAGTCCTGTAAGCTGAGGTGGTTCTACTGGTCGCTGTAGGTAAATCAGGGGTGGTCTTTGTCTTCGGCGTGTGAGGCGCCTGGGGCACATCCTGCTTAATTAAAGTCGCCTCGATCATGAAATATCAAGACAAACATTAATCTTTCTGCAGGAGCGCCATACTAAAGGACAGTTTGTATCAAACACACAACTTCAGGTTATGAAAAATTAAATGTAAAAGCAAGGAGTTTTTTGTAAGTAATGGAATGGAAAGCACCATTTTACTATGACATGAATCTGAGACTGTCCAGATTTAACTGAATTTTACAAAGTTAAAAATAACAAGAACTGCTCTTCCATCACACTGTAACCTATGGCACTGCATTTTGCTCTACTGCTGTTTGCCCTCCAACAGACAGTCCTACAGGGAAAGTTAAAATGTTCTCAACTGAAGTTCTGTCACTAATAGTTAGCTATAGCAGACGGATTTCATATTACTGTGAGCTTGTAGCGGTTTGGTGGAAAGTTGACTGTTACATAAAGGCATTTTTCTATCTAGATTTAGGAATTTAAAACAGTACTAAAAACACTTTTACATCAAATACAAATCTCTATATGCATGTGAAATTGGACCCAGTTTCTTATGTGGACATTGCAGACAGAAGCGTCATATTGGTTATGTATAAAAATGGGGATTTTGGTATAATTTTATTTGGAAAATATCATTTTTAGATCAACCTAATCGTCCATGTATCTTTTTACCTCACAAAAGATTGACACTTTACCCTCACAGTTATTGCACTAAGTGATGTTTTTAACAACTTTATCAATATCTAAACAGTGGATCATGAGATGATTCAGACAGTATATATAACTAGAGTTGCTTTAAATGGCTAAAATCAGTAAAAAGGAGAACAAAAACTCACAGCAATATGACTTCGGTCCACTATAACAGAACCTCACTATTAAAAACGCAAACTATCCCTTTAACACTGGCTTTTGTACATAAAATGAGGCTCAGGTAGAGCCAGCTTCAACATTCATTAAACATTTGTTTGCCCACGAGGTTTCTGCTCTACAGCTTGGAGAATAAGTAGAATATTGCTATGTGGATGAGCTGCAAAAGCTCATGTCCTGACTAATGTATGACCTCAGGTCAAAAAAAAAAAAGCGGAAAGTTCGTGGAAACAGATCTTTGAGGGTCCATGGAGGCCAAGAAATATGGATTTTAAGTTCCATCAGCAGCTTTTTGATGAGAACAAGTTTCTACCCATAAATCACACAGAATCATTTTCTGAAGGAGAAAATTGAATTTCTGCAGATTGTAACACCGTTTAGGTGATCAGTTTTTTAAAGTGATGTCTCACTTAGTGTGCATGGGGGTCAGAAAAGTTTGAATCTCTAATGTTTGCTTGACAAGCAAAACAGGAAACCTCCATTGTCTGATGAAGATGTATGCTTCTACTTGAATACCTACTGCTGTCTGCAACATCTCTGCGGGACGGCTGAAAGCCTCCAGCGTAGAACAAACTGGATCACTACTTCTGCTGAATCCCAGTGTGCTGCTCATGCTAAGCCCTCTCTGCAGGCGTAGCTTCAGGTTTCTCCATCTGAGAAACGGAGCTTTAAGAAGACAACAAGCAAGGCGCGGTTTTGGTGCTGCCTGCAGACAGCGGTGCACAGTTCAGTGATGCTGTGGCGCTCCAGGGTCCTTATCCAGGGGGGCCATGTGGTGCAGGTAGCTACTGTCTTCATGCCCGCAGTGGTTAAGGGGCTCACTCTTAAAAAGAGCTGGAGGAGGGGGGAGGTGAGCGACAGGGGGAACCACCAGGTGGTGATGGCTGTGAGGAGGAGCCTGTTGGGGTGTGTTGGAGAGATGGGAATGATGATGGGAGGGAGCTGAGTGGAGCTGAACGTGGGAAAATGTGTGACCAATGTGACTTTGCTGCGGAACGGGGCCTCCAGTCGAGCTGAGGCCAAGAGAAGCCGAGGTGGTAGCCGGGGTTGCAGCTGAGGGACCGGGGACAGTGGTGGGGGAAGAAGAGGACGAGGCAGGAGAGGAGAAGGCATTTGCAAACAGACGGACCGGAACTGTGGCTCCACCACTCTGTAGAACCACAGGGCTGGTGACCCGGAAGCACTTCTCCTTATGAGCTTTCAGCATGTTGGAGAAGCGGAAGCGCTGGCCGCACACCTCGCAGGGATATGGCTTCTCGCCTGTGTGGGTGCGGCGGTGACGCTTCATGTTGGGCCGGCTGGTGAAGCTCTTCCCGCAGATCTCACAGATGAAAGGCTTCTCCCCTGAACGGATTCATATGAAAATGGAAAAGACAAAAAGACTGGTGCATCAGTCAAATCAATTGCTGTCAAAAGTACTGGTTGAACAATTAAGGCTTTGCACACAAAGATTCATTTTCAATTTCGACTCTGACAATGCAAATAAGCTTCCATCTTGAATCGAGGGTCTCTGTCAACCCACCCACTCCCCGGGAAGCTATTACAATTCACACTATGTGGATCAGAGATGTGAAAGTGAACAACAGCAGCCCCGTTAGAATGCCGCTCTCATTAACCTCCCTCCATGGAGCCACTAAATGTGCCTGTTACCACCCACACAGCCATCTATTAACAGCCTGCTGAAGGGCTCTCTAAAATGCCTTATTCTGGCACATTATGTGTGAATCTTCTCCACGCCAACTGAATATCAAAAGGTGACAGCTGATGCGCTCGCCTTCTGTACCTGTTTCATTTAAACATGGGAATTTACATGCTGAAGCAAACTTTGGTATATTACAGAGTGGGACTGGGTGTGGCTCCTCCTGGATGAGGCTAAATTGGTCAGTAGCAGCAGGGATGCGGGAGGGCAGCATAATTATACATCACAAATATAACCTTGAGGGCCAACAGAGTGTAGCGTGTCCACCCACGGCTCAGGGAGAAAAAAACAGCAGATGATGTGCAGGCATCAAGGCTTGTTTTTTTTTTAAGAAAATTGGTGAAACATGGACCAAAAAAAACCCAAGAGGAATGAAAAGCTTCATGTGTCCGGGTATTCATTACAAGCCACAATATATTCAAGGCTTTACTTAGATGTAAAACATCCCTCTCATTGCCTGAGCAAAGCAAAGAGGCAACACCCCATTATGCTCCTTTTTATAGAGAGTTTGTGGTGCCTGCAAGGCTGGGAGGAAGGAAAACAGGAGCTTGGAAAGATTTGAAAGAAATCTCCCTGCATTATAATGTAAACATAAAACAATCCTTATTATTCCTCAATTTGATTTTAGTTACAGCTAAAAAGCTTTCAATGATCTCTCCATCAGTTATTAAATCACATGTATTGGCTGTTTTACTGAAATCCACTAGTTTTTCTTATATCCACCAAATTCAGGTTTTTAAGACTTGTTGAAAACCTTTTTTTAACGTAGAAATTATCCCTAGTTTGCCTGATAGACTAATAAATATATATAAAAACAAATAAATCTGCACTCAAATTGGATATGAATTTCCCTGATGTTATAAAGATAAATAATCTCATATCTAAGGTGTGTATTAAATCCTGCATAGAGGACGCATGGGCTCTCACCTGTGTGTGTTTTCATGTGCTCGTCAAAGTACTGTTTCATGTTGAAGTCTTTGCCGCACCACTGGCACATGAACTGCTTGTGTCCGATGTGAATGCTCATATGAGAGCGCAGCTGGTACTTGTACTGGAACCGTTCATCGCAATGCTGCAACACAAGGAGGAAACTCTCCCATCAGATACAAAGAAGATGGAAAGATTCTCAAAAAAAAAACTAAAGCGTCACCTTTCTTTTTATATTTCAGCAGTACTTTTTTTTTCCTTTTTGAATTTCTGTGTAATGTGCAGTAGATTTCTGTTTATTTTGGCATGTGAAGTTTTCAGAATGAACTAATGTGAGAAGAGACCGTCCCCCTTCAGAGGAACAAGGTCACCTCTGATTGGCCCCCTCCGATGGCCTGAGGAGAGACTTTCCATCATCCAATATTTAACTCAGGTGAGAATAAAAATCAATGAAAACCCAAATGCAGAAAGAAAAAAAAGCCACTTATGTTCAGGGTCAGCCACCATACAGCATATTTGCAGTCAGGGTTTCTTTGTTCGCCTCTTTCTAAAGGTTAGTGATCTATCTATAGCCCCGGTGCCTCCACCTGACTAAATAAATGTCTGTGGGCAGAAAAAAGAAAAAGAAAAAAAGATTTGCAGGAATGTAAGGCCACTGAGGGGAAAGGCCTACATGTTATATAACCTAATAGGCATGTAATCAGACCTTAGTGTCTGCGGTAGCTTCTACCATCTAATTAGAAAAGCTCCACCCATGGAAATGTTCTTATTGTGGTAGCGAACACTTTAAAAGGCCGGGACGGGGAAGAAGGAAGGAAGCATGGATAACTTGGGGGATACAGAGATAAAAAAAAAATGACCAAATGCTTTCCAAAGCCATGTTGAGAGTGTAGAGTTTTAGCTGCTAAGCAATGAGTATCCGAGTTTATAATGTTTCACATGATTCGAGTTCAACTCTGACAACAGTCTGGGGAATGTTTAATGTTTGGAAAGAAAAGATCAAATTATATTAGTTGTCAATCATAAACTGCAGGAGTGCAAACATATGTTATGCTTAGTGTGCTTAGAAGGAATTAAGAGATTAATTTATTAACCAGAAGAGTTTATTCCCAAAGTTTCAAACTGCTGCTTTTGTACTTTATATCATACTTTTTGAAAGTTCATGTTGTTTAAAATAATTTCTATTTGATGCAGCTCTGCATCCCGCTAAAGATAACAAAAACATTTATGAAAAAATGTTTATGTGAAGTAATGCTAAAAAGACGTGACTTATTGTCTACTATGGATTCTAACCTATTAACTCTGCATCGCTGCTGTGAGCAAAAAACTAAATGAAAGCATAACAACAGGAAGAAATCAATGGCTCCCTCTGGATATAGATTATAAGAGCTGCCTTTAAGGTCACGTCATCCTACTTCTGCATCTTTAGGAGGGGAAAAAGCATTTCAAAACCACTTGACATAGAAACATGGATAATATCAATCTATTAAAGGAATAGCAGTGGGTCGCTAATAGTTTTTATAATGATGGTCTTTGAAGTTTATTTCAATCAAACAGAGAGAGAGCCATTATGCACAGAGTGATGTGGAGGAGTAGGACTTGCTGGTAGGCTTTGGATTCATAACCACATTTCTCCTACGGGAACAATATAGTATAATTCTTAACGTCAGCCAAGTCCTGAGTATAAATTAAGCTTCTTTCATCATTACATCTATTAAAGAAAGTAAACCTTGGGTCAGCATCCCAGCCCCACACCATGAAACTACTGCTCCCCTGTGTGACTGAAGGTGCTGCGTTTGTTTACATGAAGGGATCATACATTTTTGGCTAATAAGAGACAGGCCATTCTCCCGGTTTCATTCAGCAGCAGTTTTTGCATTGCAACAGTGCAAAGGATGCGGCATTTACCCAACATTTATCTTAATCTTAAATACTGAAATCAATTAGTGCACATAAGACCTGCAGGCCTTTGAACCTAATTTTAGTAACCTTCAGGAAGAGTCTTTAATGTGTTATCAGAATAAGTTCAGGCAACTCCTGGATAGCATCACCACTGCTTTATGCTTTTTATGTTTGTAGATAAATGATCTCATTGTGGTTCCCTTTAAACCCCAAAGCCTTTGAAATTGTTTGAAATACAGTGAAAGGTATCATGGACTCATTTCCCATCAGGATTTGATGCCATTTCTGCTTGGCACAAATCAGGCATGGGTATGTCTTGTTAAAGTGGAAACTTCCCAAAAATTGTGGTTAATCTGAGTTAAAGCGTGATTTAACAAAAGAGGGGGGGTGGGGTGGTCTAAAATAGCCTTTTTTGTTAATAAATGACAGTGTAATCTAAAGCTAGATTCTTTATTTACTCAGGTTATCTTTGTCTTATGTAAGATTTTTTCTGATGGTCTGAAACATTTAGATGTGGCAAGAGAAAGTTTTCATTCAAAGTTCTGCTTCTTCTGCCAGCTACATTTTTTATTTAACCTTTACAGCTAACATATTGTGAAACAAGGAAAATATTTTGCATTTATTATTTTTTTGTTAGCTAAGGCAATAGGGGGGAAAATGTGCAGCAAAGAATAAAGGTATAGATGTCTTTGCAGTTGGACAGTTAAAGCAGCAATGATTTGGTGACGCCATCTGTTGGAATGTCTCTGAAAAGCAGAACAAGTGATAAATGAACCACCAACGCATGAGTGGAAATTCTTTTGAGATGCAAATTATATGTTAGATAGCAAGAACTGACTTTCATCATGAAGAATATTACCGAAAATCCCAGCAGAATATGACTCAGATTCATCTTTTATTTTCACACAAAAACAGCTCTGTCAAAAAAAAAAAGGGGGGGGGGGACTAAGGGTTGATAAGCGTCACATGCGGCTCCTCATGGGACAGCAGCACTTGAGTTTTCTTCTTCTCTTGTTTCGGGTACACTGAAAAAAGGCTTGATGATATGAAGCAGGGCATATCCAGATCTTTATGACTATCAAAGACAAATTCATAAGTAAATAAAGAATTTACTATCTGAATTTCTTTGCTTTATATTTTCAGACACCATAACTGAGAACTTAGTTTATATATTAAATATCTAATTATCGCTCCAAGCTATTTATAACAGTTATGTCTATTGTTGCATTTGAACCTTAAGTGGATTCTTTTTACCATCAAACTCTTATCTATTTTTTTATTAAATGCAAACATTTAATAACCTGTTAAGTGTAGTTGATGCAACCGCGAGCACAATAACCTGCTGGACTGACATCTTTATGGCATTCTATTTACTATCTTATTGCAGAATGAATGCATTTCCTTAGGATGTTTGTTCTTTATTTATGGAAACATCTCAGTCACATGATGTTATGGTAAATACACACAGAAAAGCTATATTCACTAACAAACTGAACAAAAACAAATCTTTAAAGGCAGCGAAATGCCAGATTTTTGTCATTAAAACATGCACCAGAGTGATTTTCTGATGCTTGAGTTTTATACGTGTCAAATAATGTGATAAAGTTCCTTTAATGTGAGCCTCTTACCTCACAGCGGAAGGGTTTCTCTCCGGAGTGCTGGAGCGAGTGAACTTTTAATGACATGCTTCGTTTAAATGACTTCCCACAAGTCTCACAGGTGAAAGGCATGTCTTTAGTGTGAGCTGGAAATTAGGAGAAAATATAACTTAATGTGCATCGGTTGGCTGTTAAACTGCATTAAAGATTCATATAACAATATTTAGAAGCTATCAGATCTGAACTCGTACATCTGAAAAGTTTAAAATGAAAAAAATTACCAATTTTACCAAAACGTGGTTTGACAGAAAAAAAATAAAATAACCCAACTTACCAACCATGTGCTTCCGGACATGAGCCATTGTATAAAACTTCTTCTCACAAATTTCACATGAGAATTTCTTCTCGGCGTAGCCATGAACAATCTTAATGTGCTCATGAAGTGACCACAGCTTCTTAAAAGACTTGTTACAGGAGACACACTGTGGAAAAAAAAAAAATAAAAAAATGGCAGAAATAAATATTAAACCTTAAACTATTTAACTATTTTTTTTTATCAGCAGCTGCAGGTTTTGGATAGTGTATCGGCTCCCTCTGCTGGGGAAGAAAATTAGACTTCTGATTCAATTAAAGGAGAAAAATTTAGATTTTATTTGATGCAAATCATTTCAACAAACATTAATACTTCCCACCCAAAGCGGTAATTAAATATCAAATTAGAGTTTATGGATGAACTTCAATATTTAACATTTAAAGGGCTTGTTTGGTGGTTAGATAAAACCGCAAATGTTCATGCTAGTAGTGGACTGGAAACAATAAAGTGACCAGAGCCAGAATCCACAGTGAAGCTAGTTTTACTTTAACATAAAACTAACATCCAAAAAAGAATCTCTGCCCAGAAAATAAACACCTTCAAACTTGACTGAAAATTACAGCTACTAGAAAAATGGCTCATGATCATATTGTAGATCTGGTCAATAGATCTCATTAATTTTACTGCAGGGGTTTAACAAACTGCCGAAACAAGCACAAAGCAAGGTGTTGGCAGTGTCTTGCTGTGGGAATGTTTCAATGTTGAAAAAGGAGGATGAAATAATGGAGAATGATGTCCAAATTCATTAACTCTACCTTAGTGCAACAGCTAGAAGTTTGCACTTCAGGGGATGTTTCAAGAAAACAGTGGGTGGAAAAAAAAAGTTTTTTAAAGAACATGTAGAGCAGCCTACTACTGAGATGATAGGAAGAAAAAAAACCTTCTTAAAGCCCCAAGTTTAAGTAATACCTTAAAGACGAGTCCATCCCAGAAACTCTATCCATTTAAACTAAACTCCACTAAATGAAAAACAACATCTGTCAGAGGCTTGTACACTGATGCACTATGAGTGGGGGTGTATGTGGGCATTGGAGACAGGGTCATTTCCACCAATAAAAAATAAAAACCTCTACACCAAATTTTGCTTATTCACATTTGATAAAAGATATTTTATAACTAATGCAACTAAAAACAAAGATTCATTAATTAAATAAAAGCTAAACAATAATATGACATTCATTTTTACCATGAGTATATATAAGCCTCTAAATAAACTGTCCATTATCAAATATAGACCTGCTTCTTCAATGGCCGCCAACTTTCAGACTGCAAGGCTTTCTACAGAAACAATCCTGAACCTCAGATTACATGAAAAATCTCATAAAAATCCCTAACCTACTGATGGCGTGGCTTAGATGTAGAGATAATCTGATTCAGGTTTTTAATACCGATTGTTTTGACATCAGTCACATCAACCCCCCAATTATATGATCCAGATTTTTTGGGGCCGATGTTTTAAAAGCAACATCATTTTCACTTCCTGAATTTACATAAAAATAAACACACTGACAACAGATGTTACACAAGTCTCCATTTAAATACAAAGAATAATAAGTTGTTAAATCAAACTAGACATTAACAATGAAGAGTAAACAGCAAGAGCATGCACTTAAATGATCTATTAAGATATGCATGTTCATGAGCAAATTTTTAACCATCCACTGTATAGATCAGGATGCATTGTGTATACTACATGCAGCTTTTACTCCTTTGTGCACCTTCTGTTTATTCAGAGCCAATGTCAAAAGTGAAATCCTCCATTTTGAGATCAATAAAGTTCTTCTTCTATACTATGCAGATATTAAATACAATATCAACATCAGCTCAAAATAGCGAATAAATTAAACAATCTCCATGCCTGTCTGTCTGTCTGTCTCTAGATATAGATGCATATATTCAGGATTACAGACTTCCTAAATTAGTCTGAGAAACTCTTGAAAGTCTTGTTGTTACAGTGGCGTAAAAAGGGGTATTTTCCTCATAAAGGTGAGCTTTTCTTAAAAAAAAAAAAACCTGGTGAGGTACAGAAGAAACAGTTGTGAACATATTAATTTTCTCTCAGGCCTGAAGCCATTTAGCTCCCTTGGAGCAGCTATAGCTCTAAATATCCACCTCTGAAATGCAGAAATATGTTTATGCAAAACTTCATTTTGAAGAAACACGAAATAGAGCACCATACAAATGGTGCTCTATCAAACGTGTGTTGATTTTTTTTTTTATTATGATAATCAGAGACTAAGAAGCTGAAAGAAGTTTAGATTTAAGGCCACAGATTTATCCATGTTTGTGTGCCGAGGCCAGATTTAGCAAAATCTTAAATGTTTACAAGTTTCCTGCTTTACTTATGAAAAAAGCCTTAGACCCTCACACTGGGGCAGTTAGTACAAATTCAAGCAGCTGTTCAGACACCCTGGGCTCCAAAATAACTTGAAGATGCAAATCAAAGTCAGAGAAATCGGGCCAATTCAAGCGATCAGAACAGCTGGGCGTCCCTGAGGAATTTAAAGGCTGAAGCACATCTTTTGTTATCAGGAAACCAAAAACACAACATGACAGCAGAGACTGATACAGGCTTACATGAGCCGTGTACAAATCTAGAAGCACAGGTAGCATTAAATGCAGCTAGGTTTTCTAATTATTTACAGCACTTAACATATAATTTTGGAGTGTAATATTAGGTTACCATAATAAAGCTACCATTTTATCCATAAACATATCCAAATAGTCTAAATTCATATGGAGGCAAGAATTCAGTTTGGAAAAACTGGAGATATTTCAGACATACTTTGAAAGATTGAATTCAGATTTGGCAAATTTTATACTGGTTATTTTATTTACAAACATAATGACTCATAAAAAAAAAATTAAAGGAACACCTGAAGCTCCCACTAAAAGAATCGGTTTGGCAGATTGTTGTACGATGAAAAAACTGAGGATTTGTGGAAACCACCTAATGCCAACTAAACCAGGGAACTTTTACAGAAACTTTAACCATGTCAGAGGAACCTCAACTCAACAGGAAAACAGCAGAGATTTGCATAAATACTAAAACTGCTGATTCATTGTAATGAATATTCAGGTGAATAAAAGTAGGAACAGATAATGTCATGATCAAATCCTCTCACGTTTTTCATAGATTTGGCAATGCAAAAACATTAAACAAATGGACTTAGATTTAGAATAATATGGAGTAAAAAAAGCCATAGATAATGCAGTCCATATGATAACATCGTCAATGTGAGAGAATTATGCAAGGATAAAGTCACTGAGGTATAAAAAAAAAACACAAACCAGTGGTTCTAGAGTTGCATACTGGTAGCCTTAAGTATCCTTAAGATAGGAAGAAAAAATGGCTGGTTTTGAAACCATAACGCATTTAGTCCTTCAATGCCATGATATCCTGCAGATGCACATAGTGAACATGTTTGTGCATGTGCAACTTTGCAGTGCTACAGGGCACACATAGACCATGAAGTGAAAGAAATGACTTGCCACTGTGTAAATAAGACATCTGTTAATCTTCCTTGGAAAAAAACATAAAAAGGAAAAGTAATTTTTAAATTATTTAAGTAGTCCCCTAATACAACGGAACGGTTCATGTGTGATAATACACACACATGCTGGTAACCATTGTTTAATGAAAGAAAACCCACAATGGTCACAGAAATTACTTAATTATGGCTAAATCAATAGTAAATGAAAATTCTATGAAAATCAACAAATAAAAGTCGACATGGATCATGAAACAGGCCGTGATAAAATTTGTAGTACCACTAGAAAAAAATGAAAATAATGTGACTAAAGGAATATTTCAAATTAAGGAGTGCTCACTAATTAGCATTACAGGTACCTAAAATGTTGTAATCAGTTAGTGTTCCTCTTTATACGGCTACAGGTAGCTACTGTGCAGTTTGACATGGTGTGTTCCACACTCTATATGAACCAGAGGAAGTGAGGGAGACCGCTGTCAGGAGATTAGAAATAAAATCATAGACAAGCATGTTAAAGGGGTCATAGAATGCAAAACTGAGTTTAAATTGTCATAGATGTATAACTATAGTCCAGTGGGTGAAATGGACGTACAGAGAAGTTCAAACCCCATCGACACCTCATTTCTCAGCAAATCTCACAATTCTAAACCTCCACCATAAAACAGGCAAATTCAAACAAAGCCCCGGGGGTTGGTGGGGTGGGGTGTCGCTGGCTGGACCGGACCGAGCACTCGAACCGAGCCATGAGCTCCGGGGCGGGTTTGGTCACACCGCCCCCCGCTGGCTTCCTGACCCTGCCCCGGAGCTCACGGCTCAGTTCGAGTGTCCCGGTGTGTTAAACTTGAACTCTTTGCTTCTCCACTCTTCCTGCAGACTCTGGGATCAAGGTATCCAAATTAAATGCAAAATGTACTTTCAGCAGAAGAGAGGATACAGTCTAGGGTTGTATGATATCAGGAAAAGGCATTGTCATGATTTGAAATCACATGACAGTCTCCCACTACTTTCATTCTTCAACTTCAATATCATGGCTATTTAAAATGAGCATCAGCTGTGAGCATTGGGGGCAGAAAGAGTCCATCCAAATAGCCAAATTTGTTGTCAACATGCATAGTATCAGCGCATGACAATTGACCTCTAACATCATACAAAATTTGAAAGCCAAGCAATCCTTGGCGATATGCATGTCCTGATATTGCTGTAGTAAAGCATTTAAAGCATCTACTCAGGTCTTACCTCCAATGCCTAGTTGAGATTTTTTATATGATCCCCGTTTCAGTAGGGGTTTTAACACTTCAGTTGTTATCTATGGCTTTGATCTATCTGGGTGTTGAGGCTCGATTTTAACAGTAGTCCACGCATTTAAACTCAAAACCCTACATGAGTTGCTTCACAACCTTTTTGAGGTTGCAGTTACCCCTGTTATTTGCACATGTTTTGCTACCACACTCCTTCCTCTAATTAACTTTCCATTATTTTTTTTGGATACAGCACTTTGCTGTTTAAAAACAACCTTTGGTCTGTTACCCTCTGTGTGGAGGGTGTCAGTGACTTTTTGCTAGACCACTGTCAAGTAAAAGTCCTCCACATCATCCCTGAAGTTATAATAAATATCTATTTTTAAAATCACTTTTGTTATTATTGAAAAATAATCCTGAAAAACTGAATTTGAGATTGACTGATGCAGGAATTTCAAGGCCGACGTTGATTATTTGGACAGTCTAAGCCTTTGGGGGGGTCCAAGTTTCCAAATTACATAATTTTAAACAATGATACATCTCCGCAGCCCGATTTTCCCGCACCACTGCGTGGTAAGACATGGCGGAAGAGTAACAGTTCCTATTGGAGAGGGTTCACAAATATAAACATCTAGAGAACTCTTAGGTTTTGCAAGGAAATATAAACATATTGTGTGAAACGGCTGTCTTTTCTAGTTCTACATGTAAGTTTGGGGTCTGTTCCATATGTTCCTTCTTGAGACTGCCAGAATATTAGGTACAAGGGGAAACGTTGCACAAAGAATAACAGTATATCATAGAAAGTCTTACTGAACTTTCACTGATCCCAGATAAAGACTTCATACAGCTGCAGATAATTAATTTGTTATGTAGTGATATCAAACATTTCAGTTTTATATCAGTTAAAAATGAACAAATGAAGGCATTACCTGGATGTTCTTCTCGCAATCCGTCTGCTGATGCAATGCCAGTTCGCTCTCCAGGACAAACTTCTTGCCACACTTGTCGCAGATCTGCATCCGCCTGTGTGTGACGTTCATGTGCTTCTCCAGGTACCAGCGCGTGTTGAAAACCCTGGGGCACTTCTCGCATGCCAGCATCTCCTTCTCGTCTTCCATCTCGGCCTTTCCTTTGGTCGTTTCCGTACCTGCTGAGGAGGGAGCAGACCTGACTGACCGGCGATTGCTCTTTGGCGGCTCCATGCGTTTCCTACGCCCTCTGGTGGTCATTCCGGCTGTGGCGGCGCTCAGAGCCGTTCTGAGGCTTTTCCTCTTTGGCTGCCTGCCAGCCGTAGTACTCTGCCTTGTTCTTCCTGACCGCGTTCTTTGATTCTCGATCACTTGTTCCTCTTCATCTTCCTCTTCTTCCTCATCATGGCTATCCTCGTCTTCATCCTCCTCCTCTTCATCCTCATCATCGCTGCCTCCTCTGTCCGAGTCGTCCGCCGCAGTTCCAGTTTTGTTGTCCCCCTTGGACACATGAAGAGTCTGGTTGTTCAGATTGACCTCCACAATGATCTGCTCACGTTTGTAACCCTCTTCCCCCTCCTCCTCCTCATCTTCATCCACCTCGGTGTCATCAGAGGATCCCTGGTCACCTGTTTCAGACTCCTGTGAGCCCACCTCCTGCGCTCCCTCTCTGAAGTACTGCTGATGCTGCTGTGGAGTCATCTGACCCACGTTTGGATCAGCCACAGACGTCTTGGCTGACATTTTGTTGTCGACCAACACAGAATAAGGTTTTCCACCCACCTCCCTCCTGTGAACCTTTCCCGTCAAATCCAAGTCCGGGTTAGAAGAGTGAAAATAGGACTGAGACACAGGCACTCTACGTGCCTCCTCCTGTGACATCCCGACAAGGCTTGGGATGGAAACCTCCTTGAGGCTCTGGCAGGATTTCATATAGGAACTATGGAGGGATTGAAGCTGTCAGGACAAAAAATCTAAAGAGAAAAAACTACGTTGCAAAAGAACACTAGTCTAGCCTGCAAGGAGCGGCAGGGGACTAATCCCCCACCCTCCTTCTGCTGAAAAGACAGGAAGGAGGGGATGAGGTGAGAGGTGGTCAACCTGATTCAAAGAACGTGTCCATTCTGTCCTGATAAGGACAGACAATGGGTAAGACATTTAAACTGTACCCCAGTAGAAGTGAGAAAAAAAAAATAATCTCAAAAGGTCAGTTCTTTAAGATCTGCCGTTCCAGAATTTCAAAAGGCAGAGCCACGTAAGATAAGCCGGAGACGAATCAGGGAGCTCCTATAAGGACCTCCAGGTCTTGCTTGAAGCTCCATTTAACTGTAAAAAGAAAACAGAAAAAGAAAACAACATACAAAGATTAGATTAACTAAGACGTTCTTCCGCTTGCTTTGAGTAAACAGTGAGATTGTGACCTGAAACTGCAGGCATGTGGAGTTTGAAACAGCGAGTGTCACATTTACCCACAAACGTTTGTTTCAGTGCCGAGTGTGGGAGCTGAAACCACAGGTTTCACGAATGAATGCGAGTAAAATTCAATTTCAGGACGGTGCAGAGCGAGTACCTTGCTAGACCACAGCTTAAACGTCTCATTATCAAATTCAACATAAAGAGAGTTCAAGTTTTTATAAGACATGTAAGCATGGTTAAACAAGTAGAAACTTTTCTCAAAGTAAAGATGTTACAGTATCATTTTAAAGATGGATACTTCTGAAAAAAGCTTCAAAGCAGAAACCTCGAAAACAAGCTGAAGTAGAGAATGCAAAAATGATGAGACACACGCCATACTTTACTTTCAATCTAAGTTCTGACTTTAGAGTTAATTATTTTCTTAAATTTGCATTCAAAGTCCAAATAATACTGAAGAGACGATCCACAAAACTCTTAAATGGCTCTCAAAAACAAATTGCTCACCTGAATAACAAAGTAGTAAGGAAAAACTCTTCGTTTGGTGTAGGCACAACGTGTAATCGCAGCTCCTATTGACTGCTAGAAAGCATAGTATAACCACAGCTTTGGAGCTTCTACTGCAAATACAACCACAGGAAATTGTATGTTGAGCTGTCAGGGAAGCTTATCTGCTACAGTTGTTGTAACCAAAAATGTGATCATCTTGTTTATATGCAAGCTAAAGACAAACTACTTAAAATGCGTACGCCTTTATATAAAACTTGATTTTGCATGATAGGTATAAACTAGGAAGTGTGCACAACAATGCCAAGGTGACTCCATTCTGACACATTGGTGACCTTAAACAGCCTATACCAATAATTCTGAGCATGCATCCTGGCGGGGGTTTTTTTGGCTAGAAAAACCTTCTTTAGCATTACATAAAGTCACACCCCAAAAGAACTGCATTTCCTTTCTTGGAGACCGCAAACATTGCCTTTGTTTTCACAAACATCTTGCACATGCACCCTGGCTTTAAACGAAAAAAAGAAATGACATGAAACTGGCTGCACAAAAAGAAAACAAGCAGCACTACCCTGTGTAAGTAGATAATGTAAAGTGTACATAAATGCACTGTAGTGCAAATGCAAATGTATAGCAGTATCTTAAAAATCATTGAACCACTATTACAAAGGAGGTTATGTGTGTTTGATCGTCTGTGTAAAGAATAACTTAAAGAATTATAAACGGATATTAATGACATTTTTAAAAAAAAAGGTGACTTGGTCCAAGTAACAATCCATTAAATTTTGGTGATGATCACATATCATAATCCAGATGCAGTCATTTTTTTAAGGATTAACTTTATTTGGCGGAACAAGCAGTTCCCCCCTAAACCAGAGGTTGGCAGCAGTGACTATTTACAACTTCAGCATCGGACTAAAAAAAGTCCTGAAGTATTATACTGAAGACAAAAACCCAGCAAAGCTGAGCCATGCCTCACACAAAGCCTCTACCTGCTGATCCGACAAGAAAGCAGAGTGAATGCAGGTGAGAGCAGAACAGACACCAGAGGCTGTGCCTTATTTATAAACTTATGAAAGGACTTTAAGGAAATTGTCAGCAAAGGTGCACCTCATACCAAAGAACAGTTCATTTAAATTTAGTTATGATACAGATCATGTCCAAGCTTTAGCTATAGGTGTAACTCACAATATGGGGTCATATTTGATGCTTGGTGGAGGTCAGCACTCTCCATGTGCTTTTCTAGTTTTGTCTATGTTTTAGTAGTAGATTAGTAAGAACACTGGTAGCAGGATTATTTTTTTTTATGTTAAAAAAATCTGATCTTATTCCAGAAAGATGTTCCTGAGATTTTATTTCGAACTACTTTCTAAAATAAATAAATAAATAAATTGAGTAGAAAAAAAGAAAAAATAAGGATGCTCCGATGCAACTTTTCCAGTCTTGATACAATACCAATATTACAACCTTTAGTACTGATTGACAGTAAAGGTGTGCCCATTAATTGGACGGCCGATTGATTCCTTACTTTTCTGAGATCTATGATCAGCTGATACTTCGATGCAAAACCAATAATATCCAGCAATCCCATCGAGCTATGCAAAGGTAGGAAAACTGAAAATCACCCACTGTCAATGTTCTGAACTTTATATTTGAGAGCAGGTATTTTAGAAGTTTTTCTTGTTTCACAGGTAATGATTATTGTCTTTCATAAATATAAGATGGAAATATTGAAGGTCTTCAGTGACCTTATTACAACTCAAGGTGTCAGTTTAAAAGAAAATCTGTATCAATCAAAATCAGAACAGGCATCTCAGGCTTTGTAGAGATCTGAAATTGGTGATCGGCCAGAAACCTGCAATCGGTGCATCCCTAAATTGATACTAATATTCACCTGATATGGTTTAATTATAAATATTTTATTAGTCAAGTTGTAGTATGGAATGTTAGAAAAGGCTTGAACGAAGTAATATTAAAGAATTATAGTCAACAACAATAGGTACGAGAACAACCGACCCATGTATGATTAACCGATGGTTTGCAAAACTAAACAGAAGACAGCAGAGCGTTTCTGTCAGCCTGCTGATATTGGAGATTTTAGATGGACCGATATTGTTTGTCATTGATATCGGATAGATTTCTTAAATCAATATCATCCTTTAAAAAAATGCTTAAAAAACTGTTTTTGAATGGAAACAAACAAACCAAAACAACAACAAACAAACCAAAGCCCATGTAAATCTAATAACAGGCTGTTACCTTAGCAGTAACAACTAGTACCAAGAGTCTGTATTAACTAGCATGATCCTTTGAATGACTGCGTTGCATTTTGTCCCATTTTGGACCATTGCACAATAGCTTTAATTAACCCCAACTGAAGGTTTTTCAAACATTTAACACTGTGCTTAAAGTCATGTTGTAGCATCATATAAGAATATCCAATCCACTTTATCTATATAGCACATTTAAACAAATGTTTCCAAAGTGCTGCACACGCAACAGGGTAATATAAAAGAAATATAAATAAAATTGTTTAATACAATAAATACAATAAAATAAATACAAAGCCACAGGAGACCACACAACTTACAATGCTAAAAGCCAGAGAACAAAACTGAGTCTTAAAACATGATTTAAAACACTCCATGGTGGGGGCCATACGTATATCGAGGGGTTTGAGCATTCCACTGTTTATGGCCGAATACGGAGAATGCTCGGACCCCTCTGGTTTTCCAAAGTGTCCTAGGAGTCACAGGCTGAAGCTGGGCCTCAGACCTCAAAGTGAGCAGGTGACGGTAAATTTGAATGAGGTCTGCGATGTACTGAGGTGCCAGTCCATTCAAAGCTTTGAAAACAAACAAGAAGAATTCTTCAGAAAATTAAGACAACCTTCAAGCTTCTCCAGAACCGCTGTGAAACAGACAGCAACAGCAGATCCTTCTTACCTACAGTTATCAATATCTACAACAAACCTTCAAAGAAACCTCTAAAAATAGAGTTAAAACATTTGTTTTCCTGTGAGGTTAATAAAGTCCTGAGAAGATTCACCACTGCTCTGTTTTTCTCCAATGGTGAATAGTGGCTCTTCTCACAATGGTTCACTGCACTCACCAGTCCTTGAAAACGGCTTGTTCATGAATGTCTTATCTGGTCGAGTCATGTTGCTTATTGAAATATTTTGGCCACCATCTGGTAGTCAAGACATGAGGGGCTTTCTTTAATACTGAAATAGCTGGTTATGGTTTAATATTTAGTTCTGGAAAAAAGCAAAAATCTGAAGAAATCTGAAGAAAGTCAGCTAAATGTAAACGCCGTGTTCATTTCTACTCTGCCTTTTTGCACCATAACACTGACCTCCGACTATTCAGTACTAAGCTGGAGGAAGTTCTACCATAAACACAATCAATCAATGACTGAAAGAAAGAAAGGGACACAGAAACTTCTTACCTTCATATTAAATAAACGTAGACTGAGATTTGAGTCCCAGATTTATAACTGCCATGTTATAAAAAACACTCTCAGCTTAAAGAGAATATTTTCATCCAATTCAATAAAGAAGAACATTAATTTAAGTGAATCAGTTGCTAGTTTGCATTTGTTTAAGAATGTGCAATTTAATGAAGTTAAAATTACAAAACTAGGGCTTAACAATTTGGCAAAAAATAAATAAATAAATAAAAATTGAGAATAATTTCAACCAATATTTTTGTGACCTTGGAAGCTTGCTTGTCCAGAGTCCATTGTTGTAGGTCTAGATTGTAACCTTTGGGTGAAAAGTTCCTATACACTTCCTGCAACCGTCTCTGCCCTTCTTTGTAGTGGCAAAGCAGTTTGAAGCGTATTATTAGCACCTAAAAGGCTGGAGGGAGAAACCTAATTCATCTTACTCTGTTAAATGTGACTAAAATTGTGATTAATTGCTGTACACTACTCTGATTATTCTAAATTCAAATATAAAAATTATTCTAAAGTAAAGACAAGGCCAAAAAAAAATCAAAACATCCAATGGCAGCGGCGATAAATCACTCAAAACTAGATTCTTAAACAAACCAGTTTTATTTATCTTAATCATATGGAAGAATGTTAAAGACACACCTGCATTTCTGCTCATGTCGATTCTGATCCCCTCTGAGAATCAGGCAGCAGTTCTCAGAGCATTAAGACCGCAGAGGAGGTGGGGAGGGGGGAGCTCAGCACTGACAGAACAACTCACCTCACATGGTCGTCCTAGACACAAAGCCTAATAGATTATCCCATGTCTACATGACAGGGAAACACAAACTGCATGAGAAACAGCAGCCTGCCATGGTTGAGTTAAGGTGCAGTCAGATGGTTTGGATTCTATCATGCCCGTGTATTCTTCAACCAGAAAACAATATCCCATTCTTTGCATTAAACTAAGGATATCTCTAAATGATCAAATAAAACTCATTGTACGAACAGAAGGTAAACTGCTGAGAGCCTGCATAATAGGGCTTCCACCCAGTAATGATGAGTCATTTCTGAGTTTCACTCACTGTGAAGTATTTAAGTCTTTTGATGTGGGAATCATGTAGCGTATAGAGCTCTCAATATCAACTGTGATTAGGTTATCACGGTTATACAAATGAACAAGCATTCTGACTTATATTTAGTTTGGATATCTGAATACAAATTTATTGGAAGAAAAAAAAACATCAGACTCAATTTTTCCCATCTAAAGCACAGAGAAATTGAAGTTTCATCTCTAAACGTCGATTAAAAGCTTTCCTTAAGAGACATGCTGAGAACCAAACATTTTTGCATAGGCAAAGCCACAAAGCCAGTCATACACCGGATAGATGCTACTGTGGCTTAAGATTTGTATGACACAGGATGGGAGTGTTACTGCAAAGCAACTGTAGAACAACATAAATGGTGCATGTATTGAAAAGTGCTTAGCCAGATGTCTGACACAGATGACACCTCTGCAGTCCAAAAGGTGCTGTGCATTACCTTTAATATGCAAAGCTGCTGAAATCCATGCACCTTCTCAGGTCTGTGCTTTAATGAGCTCCCCTTTTCCCAGCTTGTGGACTGTGTGAAGGTTCACATTCCTCACTCTGTCCAAACTCATAAGACCTTAACTAGCTCACTGTGCAGCGGCGCTGCAGGGATGCTTCATGCCTCTGAAGGTATGTGGCCATCAAGCACATAATCAGCTCACACAGCTATGCCCTTGTGTTGCTGTCCGCTGCATATCTTTTGCTTTAACTTTATGTAAAGTGTGAAAAAAAACATATTAGTTACAATGTGACTTAAGGGATCTCCCTCCTGCTTGGATTGAGACATTTGCAAAGCTTACAGAAACCAGTTATGGTAAATATTGAGATATCTCAAATAAAAGCACGTGATTCTTAAGTGATATAATTGGTATGTTTTTTTTTTTTTTTTTTTTTTGTCTTTTAGAACAAAGAATTGAAAAGAAAGCCAAGGAAAGGGTTAAACCCAGAAGGCAACAATGTTCAGCTAATAGCAGAGACCCTGAACAGGCCTGGGCAACTTATGCTACTTAGCCCGCTAGCTAAAGTCTGCAGTTACTAACCTTAATGTGCATGACAGGCTAACCTGGCTACATTAGCTAACGATGTTCTGATAACGTTCCTTTATCTGCAGAAATAATCTGACAGCATTCAGCGTTTCATCTTCTTCTACCTACATGCATTACCCAAAACAAAAGCACACACTTTCACTTTTTTTAACCCCAAACCGCCCAGAATGTTGCTAGCTAGCTTAAAGCTAACGCCGACGTTAAAGTTTTAGGTAAAAAGATTCAACTTTAGGTCTGTGTTGCATTTTGAAGATAATATATAGCAGCTATCGGGCCCATGATAAGCTAAAGCTGCTGTTAGGCTTTGTTTTTAGACTGTTTTTTTCTCGTTGTGAGCTGCTGACCAAACAAACAAAAAAAAAAAAAAAAACAAAAAAAACAGAGCCGAACCCACTCTACCAGACACTGTCAAAGTCAGCCTTCACAGCTTTTACCGTAGCTTCGACCACCGGCTTCCGGACACTTGCGCTCGTTTCCCCTGGCAGCTGCCACCCACCTGAATGTCAGCCTCACAGGTTCTGAAAATCCACTAAAACAGCGACATTTTGCGCTTACCTCAGTCTACGGAGAGAGCAACCTTCTTCTTGCGTTTGTGCAATCAGAGCTGCACAGATTCAGCAGAGCTGCTTGCCCTCCCTCATCTATGCATACGGAGCTGGTAATGCCAGCTTGTATTTAATGTGTGCAAAAAAAAAAAAAAAAAGCGGGAGGATGTTGTTGGTGTGCATTACACCGGGGATACCTTTGCACCGGCGTCCTCAGCTCCGCTACGTGGCCCCGGCGAGCACTGAGCCGTCCTCCCGCGCTCACCCGAGGCATCCAGGCCACTGTCTCAGCGCACGCGCGGGGTTCAGTGTCTGGAGTATTTTCGTTTACAACAAAATCCGTGACCCAAGTGGGCGCTTACTAATGGCGTAAATATCGGTATGCTTATGGGCATATTGTCAGAGGCGTAGCCAGAAAGTTTTTATAAGGGTGGCCAGGCAAAAACCAATGTACACTGAGGGGTGGCCGAAAGTGGATAGGCGCCGGAACCTCAGGGTCAATTAACCTGTTCCAAAAGGAAAATTAACAAGCACAACATCCATATGTTTTAAATGAAGACAAACTATACTTTCCTACAGCCTTTTCTAACAAATTGACGCATATATTTAAAATATATAGGTGGTAAAATTCTTTCAGGTTTGAGTTCTGGGGCAGACATCTTTTCTATTGTCATTACCCACCTACTTTTATCAATAACCATTCTGCATCAAATGGATATTTACAAGCACTAATATCTACATAAATTGATTGCTTAATAAGTTTTTATTAAAATATTTATTTATCAATGATTTCACAGAAGACTCCTAACTGACTTGCAGAGATGCATAATTCTCTTTTTACCCCATAAAACACAAAATCTAGTGAGCATGAATTCCGTACTTATCATCTTTAATGTTAGTATACTGATGTGCATAATTAACCACAGTGCTTTTTGTTGTCATGTAATTCTTAATATATGAAAAATCAAAATGTTTTAAATATTCCACCTGAGAGTATTACTGCTGCCTCCATCTGTATTAGAGGGAAAAAAATTGGTAGGGGTGGCCACCCCTAGCCCCTCATCTAGCTCCGCCTCTGCCTATTGTTGTGTTGTTACGCCATTGGCGCTTACATTTATTTACGAATAGACTTCTTTAGGTTTAGGCATTGCTTTTGTGACTCTAGGTTTAAATATGAATCCTGTAAAGTTAGGGTTAGTAGATATTGTAAATTGATGAGCAGAGGCGTAGCCAGAAATTTTTCATAAGGGTGGCCAGGCAATAACCAATGAACACTGAGGGGTGGCCTAGATGGGCACCAAAACCTCACAGTCAATCTAAAATGTTCCAACTGGAAAATAACGAGCAAAACATCCATATTTTATACATAAAGAAAGACTATACTTTCCCACAACCTTTGTTAACAAATAGATGCCTATATTCAAACATCCGTGCTTTCTAGATAAAAGGTATAATTCTTTCAGGTTTGAGTTTTGGGCGAACTTCGTTTCCATTGTCATTACTTACCTACTTTTATCAGTAATATTTCTGCATAAAATTGATATTTACAAGTACTTACATCTACATATATTATTTAATAAGTTTTTATTAAAATGGTTATCTATAATTTCAATGAAGACTCATAGATGACTTGCAGAGACACATCATTTTCTCTTTACCCCATAAAATCTAGTTCTGAAAAGAGCATGAATTCTGTACTTATCACCTTTAATGATAGTATATTGACGTGCATAATTAACCGCAGTGTTTCTGTTGTCAAGTAATAAAAAATTTAAATTTTTTGAATATTCCACTTGAGAGTATTACTGCTGCCACCATCTGTATTACAGGGAAATAAAAGGTAGGGGTGGCCTATGATTGGCTAAGGGTGGCCATGGCCACCCCTGGCCCCCCATCTAGCTCCGCCCCTGTTGTTGAGGAGAATCCATCACAGAGGCGCATGGGTCACAGAATTTATCGCTACACCCCTATAAACCTGATATTTTCCTTAATTTACCTAATCTTCTCTCTTAATAATTTAGACAAGGAAGGTTTGTTTTACAGATTTTGATTTAGTGTCCAATGGGAAAATCCAGAGCACATGTAAAGAAATATGACGTATTAAAATGTACATATAAAATAATTAAAATGCACATTTAAAAGAAACATTAGCACATGAAAAAGAAATGCAATTTAAACACATTTCTTTTTCATAAAGTTGTTTTTTTTAGACCCCATGAAAATGTATACGAAGAAACCACAGGCGTAACTTTCTGAAGGACTGGTGTGGACATGTCCCCCACCAATAATTTCAATACATAGACTTTGGCTCTCAATAACATTTAGGACAATTTTCTAAATTTGATTTTGCTGCTTTTGAAGGAGGATAATTACTGATCTAGCTGAAAGGGAAAACATCCATCAATCAATCCACATTTTTCCCGATGGATGATTGAATGAAACTAAAATTGTGTCATACGAGGGAGGCATGATATATTGCTGTTGGCATCAGAATCAGCTGTTATCCATCCTTTTTTTTATTATAAATTAATGTCTAACTATAGACTAAATATTAACATCTGTGTATTTTTGTTCTTGTCTTCTCCACAATAGGAAAGCATTTAATAAATGTGTTTGAGCTCATTTTTGGAAAATATAAACCCTACTGAAAGCGTTTGTGTCAAGTAACTGTAGGTCCATCAGCTCCCACCCTTAGAGTGTCCCAAAACTTTCATCACAAAGTCACACCCTTGGTAGAAACTAAACACTTTAACAGCTTGTCTGATTCAGATGATGGGAACACCGACTATTGATGCAGTTCTGCGTCCTGTATTGATAAAATAAATTGGGATGTTTCCTTTAATATTGTTGTGCAGTGATTATTGGGATGTTTCTGGTATAGTCAGTGGTTAAAATCAAAATTGAGTCATAATGGTAATTTTTTGGGACAAAGAAAAAAAAAAAAGTTTGTTTCTGTCATAATGTATAAGAATGCCAGACATGTCCTGTTAGAACTCTATGGAGATCTTGGTAATTGGAAATATGAAGCTGTGACCTCAGAAGTTTTGTGATATTTGAAAACTCCATAATCCAAGCAAAGCACAACATATGAGAATTTAATCAAAGTAGTCCAAAAATTAGACACTAGAAACCCTGACTTGATACTTGGTTCTTCAGATGTTCAACTTGCATACGTAGTTCCATTGTAACAATCTCAAAGGTTTTATTACTATGGTATGATCCACACTCACACAATGAGACAGGGTAATACCATGGAATAACATGGTTTATTCACCCAGTTCTAATAGCATGACTTAAGAATTAGTCTATGGGGGTCAAAAGTCAATGTATTGTGAAATATAACTAAGAAGAAACCTGCACATGGCATAATCTTAGTTTACGGGTGTCTTCCTTTGAAATGGACCACAGTTGGAGGCTTAGATTGCAAATTTCCAGCTAGAGAAGACTAAATATATTTCCATCAATTTTCCATCACGCTTGATCCCAGTAGGGGTCATGAGGGGTGATGGTGCCTGTCTCCATCTGTCAATGTGCGAGAGGCGGGGTACACCCTGGACAGGTCGCTAGTCCATTGGAGGGAAACACAGAGACAAACAACCATTCACGCAAACATTCATACCTAAGGAAAATTTAGAGAAGCCAATTAACTTAACAGTCACATTTTTGGACTGTGGGAGCCGGAGTACCCAGAGTGGACCATGCAAGCTCAGGGAGAACATGCAAAGTCCATGTAGGCCTGGAAACGAACCCGGAAACTTTTTGCTGCAATGCAGAAGTGCTACCCACTGTGCCACTGAGCAGCCCGACTAAATATAATGCATCTTAATTAAATAAATCAGTTGTGACTATTTTCAAAGTAGGGTGAAGAGACCTACATTTAATTTCTACCCAATACAGTAATATAATCAGATTAATTTAAGTTCTTTATGAAAAGATTGAATACTGCAGTCACTTCGTCACTAAATACAATGACCACTGGGAGGTAGAAAGACTTCTTTATTAACTTAATCCATTTCTAAGTCATGGGGCTTACTTACAATTCCAACAGAAACTACACTTTAGCTTTTAGATAGGCACATCCTAATTTATACAAGATGGCAATATATATATATAAATGAAAGGGAGAGAAAACAGCCAGAAGAATTGTTTAGCAAATCTTTTCAGCACAATATCAGTTGATGCTTTCCACACATGCAATGCTCCCATAGAAGCAGATGCACTTTGAATAAACTGCTTTCTTGATCTTTCTCAAAGTACTATTGTATGTTTAGTTAATCAAATATGGAGAAATTCTCTCGTTAACTTCCAGACACAAAAGTGGACTTCATACATGTATTCACAGACCTCTGACTCTATCCCCCACCATTCTGCAAACAGCAGAGCCCAGTCCAGTGGTAGTTTGAGAAAGAGTGGGAGGAATGTATGTGAAGATGCAAGAATCATCTGGTGAATCATCAAGCTACCCCCTCCATGGCCCATGTCACAGCTGGTTAAAGTGGGTAAGGAAGCCATCACTGGGGCAGCTGCAGCAACGTGCCCTGTCCTGATGGCAGGTAAGTGACATTGCGGGAGCGTGAGAGCTGGAGGGCGATCTCTTCTGCAGCCTCCAGTTTACGAAGCTCCACCAAACCGTCACCGGCCACCATCAGAGAGTCGGCAATGAGCAAGGCAGCCTGAGAATCTCCCTCTGCTGAAATGATGGCAGCCTGTTTCTGTTGCTCAGCCTGATAAAACACACAGAAACAACATGGGCTTAGACTGCCAGGTTAACCTAAGCAGAATTGACGCTAAAGGTTGACTTAACGGTCGTTTGAATTATTACCTTTTCTACAACAAAACGGGCCCGCTCAGCCTCCTGCTGGGCCACCTGCTTCATCTCAACAGCCTCTGTGAACTCCTTACCAAAGGTCAAGTGTGTCTAAAAAGATGACAGTGTATTAATTCAAGTTAAACAGAAAAACAATTGACATTGTTGTTCATTTTACAAGCAGCTTCATACCAGTGACACGTCATCCAAGATGAGCCCGAAGGTGGAAGCTCTTTCTGTAAGATCCTCGCTGACCTGCTGAGACACAAGCTCTCTCTGCGTGATGAGCTCCCCTGCATCAAATCGAGCCTGAAAGGAAAAAAATGTCTGATTAGTTTAAGTCCCCCATTAGACAATGGAGAAAAAAAAGGTTCTTGCTTTCTGACACGCACCACAACAGCCTTTAAGACCTCTGTGGTGATGGAAGGCAGCACCCTCTCATCATAATCCTCACCAATACTGGTGAAGATTCGAGGCAGCTGGTTTGTCACGGGACGGAAGAGGATACGCAGTGTGATGTTAACATTCTGCAGATCTGCAGAGAAAGTGGTTAGAAATGATTAATGTAACAGCTATATCCTTAGGGATACAGGATAACTATTAGTGATTCTTTTCTCAACATCAATTCTATAGTCTTAACAGCTGCACTTCATACAGCCTGCCTGTTTTCAATGTTAGATCACAGAACAGCATTTTTAGGTGGTGTGCCCGCTCTGTCTTCTGAACCACCTGTGATCAGAGCAGATGGCTTCCATCCCTGAAGCCCGATTCAAGTGCATCAAACCTCAGTCCCTAGCTCCTGTTCCTTCATCTTTCATTAAGTCAACGATAAGAATTTTATCATAGGAGGGAAAAGAAATATGTATTGCTGCGCCGAATCTGGGTAACCTTCGGCCTTCCAGATGTCAATATGCAATGCAAAAGCCCATGGATTCTTCTAGGCAAATCTGGACAATGGGCCTTTCTAAAAAGAACTAAAAACAAGTTACACAAATGTAGGGATCGACAAACTCTTCATAGCAGAAATTAAAACCTATCAAGATGGGACATTTGCACGTCTCACAAAGACGTGCAAATGTTTATTGAGTTACTTTCCATGAGGTGATCTGTACTTGTTTAATCTGTCACGCAAGGAAATGTGGGATACGAATGGCATGAGCTCCCTATGATGATCTCTGACAGATTTTCCTTTGACTAAAGAGTCCTTACAGGGGCGTGCAGCGGTTAGAGAGCATGACCCATGTACGGAGGCCTTAGTGCTCATCGCGGCAGACTCGGGTTGGTTGGAATCTGACCTGTGGTCCTTTGCCGCATGTCTCTCACCCCCTCTCATGCCGCCTTTTCAGTCAGCCTACTATAGATAAATTGAGCCACTAGTGCCGCAAAAAACTCAAAAAAACAAAAAACATAAAGAGAATCCTTACAGATCTGCTGTATTTGGGTTGAGCATCAGTCCGGTTTTGGTGTGATTTAAAAGGTTGTATTTCCCTACCACTTGTTCAGAGGGATACTGCTGCAAAGTGATTGTCTTGATGAAATCAGCAGAACAAACTTTGATTATTTTGACTAATTACCATGAGAAGCTTAGCTTGGTCACATAGGATCATAAATGTTTAATGTGAGTCTATTTACCGTATAATTACTATGACTTGGTTACACATGTCTTTCTAATCTGTCCAATAAACCACCTTGATCCAAGTGCCTTGAATTTATGTTTTAAAAGTACTATAGTGATACATTTAAGGACTTTAATTTGACTCACCTTTGCTGCCAGTGATGACAGGCACATTGCGTGGGCGGGATCGACAATCAAAGATGATGGGCTTCTGAACCCAAGGAATGAGGAAGTGGGTGCCTTCACCGACAACTGCTTCCTGCACACCTCGGAATCGGTCAAATATTACGGCCCGGTGCCCTGCATCAACTATAAAAAAAACAAATATAGTTACAAATGACTAATCCACAAATAAGGTGTCTTGTTCAAATGCAACTGTTCATTTGCAGATAAAACCTCTCACCTTTCTTTTTTAGATCACTTGATTTAATTATAAATCCAATAAATCAATATATAGTTGCTGCCAGTTTGTCTTTAAATGCTCCTTATGCAGTTTGTTTCTTCAGCACATAACTATTAAAGCACTGATCTCATGTAAAATTAAAATGGCAGCAACTCCAATAACTAGTCAACACTTAACTTATTTCTTATAAGGGGGTGTTTCCTAACAGCTTTGAAAGGAGATTTTTTTTACTTTTTTTTATCGTCTCGTGTGGTTTAGCAACTACAAATTTGGCAATTTGGATTTGGTTAAGTAATTAAAAAAACAAACAAAAAGTCCATTAATAATGAACTTTTAACCAGCATCAATAAAGAGGATTTAACCAGTTAAAGCTAAAAACTGTTCATGTTCCATGATATTGATCCTGTGATTTAAAGACTGGATGTCAGACAAAAAGCTAAAGCTACCTGAACGTTCCCTTGATGTGTTATAGAGCAATGCATGCCTGACCTGCCCCTACCCGACCTGTTGCTAAATACAGTCTCATTGAGGTATCAGTCACTCATCCACTAACACTTTCTACTGCACCACTGTTTAATAAAACATCAGGAGGGATATGTGTCACAACTTTAGTGACGCTAACTGCAAAGTAGCTACAGGAGCAGACAGGACAAGTATTCAACCTGATAATACAATATATTCTAGTGTTACAACCGAAGAGCTCATCAGCAAAAGGTTCAGTTATTATCCGATAGGCACTTTGCTGTAAAGCAGAGGTCACAGATTATCGGACTGCGGTCCGGATCCACCTGCTGGCTAATCGGGACACAACTTTATTTAAAACATTTATAAACTACCGTATGTTGTCTGACGACAGTGTCTTGGCTTCACCTGTGGCGCTTCTTTTAATATGATAAGACCCTCCAGAGCTTTTGGGACCAGGCTGCACGTGATAAAAATTAGCCGAAGAGATGTGTCAGCCTGGATCACTGAGGCGAGCCACTTTTAGACACAGCAGGCAAAACTGTGGCAAGCCGGGCAATGAGAAAAAGAAAACTGCTGGAAGAAGCGCAGTGAACTAGTGAAAAGCAAAATGGCGTTCCCAAAGATGACCCTGGGTATTTTGGGTATGCTAGGCTCAACCCACTGCTGTAAAGCAGCTTTCTTCACCATGAACATAAACAAAAATGAATATCGATCCAGGCTCACGAATGAGTACCTTGATATGTGCTTGAGAATGGCTTTGTCACCATTCAAAACCAGGTTTAAAGCCTTGCAGGGCAGCTTAAAGCCCACTGCTCTCATTAAGCCATAAAAAAGAAAATAATAAATAAAGGTCACTTCAGGTGTTTTATAAAATATGTGAATCAGGAAATTGTCTATATAGCAAACTGAACAAATCTTATTTTCTAACGTAGAAACAAATGTTAACATTTTGTTTTTTTATTTTAAAAATTCCATGTATAACAAGGATGCACAAAAACCTAATTTTATTTCAGTATGAAATGCTGTTTAAAGTAATGGATTATAATTAAAAATGTCGCCGGTCTTGTGCGAAATTCTGTTTCCCCATGAAAATCTGTTCCCCCTGTGTCGGGAGCGCGCATTGCAGCCAGAGAGGCGGATCTGACCATCCTCAAGGCGCTCCTGATCATTTTTCGGTAAAAACAGCTCATATAATCATCTCAACTTTGTAACATCCATTTTAATCGGTTGCTCCTTTTAAAAAATTGTAAAATAAATACATTAACGAGGTCCTCTTACACTGTTTTGTGTTGTTTTTTTAAACGCCAAGAGAATCTGTATTTCTCCAACTTTTGTCCCTTCAGCCTGACAGAAATAAACGTCAGTCACCGAACACAACAACACGTAGTGTATTTTTAATTTTTCGTTGCTGATATAAGAGGATGGAAACTGGCTGATAGCAGGGCACACAAATTAAGACGTCCTGCGAAGATGAGAGAAGAATTTCTGGTTAATCACCTTCTAATGTAAAATATGACAGATTACTGGATTAAGGACATTTATAGTAGGCTATATCACATCACACATATCAATTTTAGAGAAATTGGAAACAGTTGCTCTTTATTTCCCAAAGATATGGGAGGAGGAGAGGAGAGAATGGATGTTTCAGCTGCCTGAAATAATCTGTTCCCCCTCCATAACAGGGGAAGAAATTGATTTACCTGCAAGTCTTTAACTGTGCTTATTCCTCTCACCACCAAGAACAAATCCTGTGTAATTTGGTCATATTTACTGGTTATTTGCAAAAATTAAAGGGGGGGAACAGATTATTTCAGCTGCCTGAAATAATCTGCTCCCCCTCCATAACAGGGGAAGAAATTGATTTACCTGCAAGTCTTTAACTGTGCTTATTCCCCTCACCACCAAGAACAAATCTTGCGAATTTGGTCATATTTACTCTTTATTTGCAAAAATTAAAGGGTTATGGAGGGGGAACAGATTATTTCAGGCAGCTGAAACATCCATTCTCTCCTCTCCTCCTCCCATATCTTTGGGAAATAAAGAGCAACTGTTTCCAATTTCTCTAAAATTGATAAGTGTGATGTGATATAGCCTACTATAAATGTCCTTAATCCAGTAATCTGTCATATTTTACATTAGAAGGTGATTAACCAGAAATTCTTCTCTCATCTTCGCAGGACGTCTTAATTTGTGTGCCCTGCTATCAGCCAGTTTCCATCCTCTTATATCAGCAATGAAAAATTAAAAATACACTACGTGTTGTTGTGTTCGGTGACTGACGTTTATTTCTGTCAGGCTGAAGGGACAAAAGTTGGAGAAGTACAGATTCTCTTGGCGTTTAAAAAAACAACACAAAACAGCGTAAGAGGACCTCGTTAATGTATTTATTTTACAATTTTTTAAAAAGAGCAACCGATTAAAATGGATGTTACAAAGTTGAGATGATTATATGAGCTGTTTTTACCGAAAAATTATCAGGAGCGCCTTAAGGATGGTCAGATCCGCCTCTATGGCTGCAATGCGCGCTCCCCACACAGGGGGAACAGATTTTCATGGGGAAACAGAATTTCGCACAAGACCGGACCTTTACTGGTTGTTTATTTTTTTTTTTTTGGACCTCGCTTATTTTTCATTGGTTACCCTTGCTATATAGAATTAGGTGTTTATTCTTCTGAAGAAGCCGAAATAATAAAGTCTATGAGAACAACAACCTTTTCAGCTGGTGGAATATAAATAAATGTATTAATCATCAGTTCTTCAAAAATATCATAGAGATATTAACTAAAGAATTATAAATATGGGTGCAAAATGGAAAGGGCCAATTAAATAAGGGTACATAGTTAGCAAAGGAGTTGCTAAATAGGCCATATTCTATCTACCTTGATATTAGCAACACTTACCGTTAAAGAGGGCGGAGTTCACAACACCTCCACCGATGGCGAGGGCAAGCCCCAGCTTCCCAATGGACTCAAACAGTTTGGCCATGACAGCAGAAACCTGCATGTGGAAACAACAGCTACTTCACTAATACGGCAGGCATTGTAAACCCATTAAGCATTTGTTGAAATCCTTAAAAGCCACCTTTAATCCCTTCTAAGCAGAACAAACAGACAGTGGCCTTGATCGGTGACAACCGAGGATGTGGGGTAAAGCTAACTTAGCTTCACTAAAGGTAAAGCTAATCTAGCTTTAGCTTATCTTAAGCTTAGCGGTTGTCGGTATATAAAGATAACGTGGAAATTCAGAACATCCCAGCATGAGTAATAAGCGTAGGATTGTGCGTATAATGCGTTTCAAATCGACCAGTGAGTGGCTTAAATGGTAACAGTTAGCAGTTTAGCTTCCACTGATGAAAATAGTCAGGGGAAACTCGTGCTCGTCTTTCTCAACCATCCGACTGGTCCAGGCGTTCGTTATAAAATGCAGGTAGTGGAAGAAAAATAACCCTTACCCTTTAGAGTAACGATTGCTACTTTATGAATGTTTCATCTAATGGCTTGTCAACGTCTCTATCACAATAAGTGTCATAACTCACCTCAGCTTGCACCAACTACTGTGACCTCCACCGGACACGACGTACAACACATGAAATATGTGACTTTCTGCGGATGCGCACAGCGCGTCACAGCCTACAACCTAATCTGATTGGACAGGACCCAGATTCTCTACTTCGTTGGAAAAAGGTTAACGCAGGAAAGTATATCGTAACACCGCCACCTATGGCCAATCTGAAAAATAAAATAGTATTAAATGAGAAATCTTCTTTTAATTAGCATTTTCATCTTATAAAAAGCTCAAGCTCTTTCAAAATGAAATTGAATTGATACAAAAAAACAAAACAAAACAAAAAATCAACCTTTTTACGTTAAATGAGCTTTAGCGATGAGCTTTGATTGAATGTGACAGGAAACTGATTTTACTTGCTGAATGTTCCAAAAATAGGACTTCTTAATCATCATGGCTTTATCAACCTGCTCCTAAAAAATGTAAACAGTATATCCCTGTTTCCTCATTGGTTTAGTCACTAAAATTATAGAAATAAATATTTGGGGTAAAATATAAAATAATGATTTCTTTATGTAGACAAGAATACCTAACTCTTAGTTGAATTGGAATAGAATAGAATATATATATATATATATATATATATATATATATATATATATATATATATATATATATATATATATATATATATATATATATATATATATATATATATATATATATATATATATATATATATATATATATATATATATATATATATATATATATATATATAATTAGTTCTATGAATACTTACTAACTATAATTGTGGTCAGGATTTTGTTGTTGAGTAGTAAGACGTTTAGAACATATTTTGCTTCAGATCATATGTTAAATCGTTGCTCTAGACTTATTTTAATAATTTTCTTTGTTTCTATTTAAAAGAAAACTGTAATCAGTCGTAGAACTTGCACATATCTTGCGGTTTGTTCATGTTTCCGAACATGCTATGGATGGCCCTGCATGGATCACACGGTGCGGCCGAATTATCCCGCCCCCTAGCGGGAAGAAACAAAATAAAAAAAAAACATGTTAGTTTCACTTTTCCTCCACAGCCTGTGAAGATTCGCGATCTTTGAAAGTTGTCAAGAAAGCGAAATCAGCGTAAAACAAATGAAAGGTCAGGAATGTTTACATCTTCAGGGGATCACCGATTAATCTGATCGTTTCTGTTGATCTGAATCAGCCCAGATCTGCCTGATTTATTTACTTCCTTGATTCTCTCCTCTGAATTGTGGCCTGTCTTCGTGCTGTGGGGTAATTACGCGCCTCTTACTGATTTCAGCAAACCGATTCGAGAGAAAAATATCAGAAACAAAATAAGGTTGTGGAAGTAGTGCGATTGCATGTGCGGAAATCACCATTAGATGTAACAAAGGGGTGTTCTATTTAATAAAAGAGCTGCAAACTAGTTGACAATCGCTAGGGAATAGGTGGAGGGGGGTGACTTTGTAATTTCTTATTTTTAAAACTTAACCCGGTGTTAAACAAGAGGAGTGTTGCAAAAGGATCACACCTTTGTTTCTTTTTCAAAGCAAATATCCTGAATTTTAATCAAAATATAGTTTTTTTCTTAATATAACTCAGTAGACTATAAACTACCATATAAAAACCGTATAATTTATTCATCTCTTCTTAAACATACAAACGATTAGATACTCTCCAATGTGAAATTAACGTGCTGTGTTTTTTTTATTTTTTACACATATAATGAAATTGTTTGAGATATATTTTTTGCATATTGATGTAATTCGTTAATAAGCCCAGCAGAGGGCGATATAATATCTGACATGTCTTCCAGTATGTCAGTGTGGGATTCATAGATGTCTCAATGATTAACAGAGGCATAAAACTTACCTGGTTTCTCATCATTAGCCTGATAATCATGATCAATCCTTACAAGGACATGTCGTTTTTTTTATTGCTTTTCTTGTCTGTCTCATGATTAGGAAACTTTGTCCCATTCAGCACTGATTGTGTTTCTTCCAGCAGATGGCAGAGGCGGGCAGGACTGTGAAAGTGAGTGGGCTCCCCACTGACATTGAAGATGAGAGGCTAAAAGACAAGTTACTCATTCACTTTCTCAGATCCAGGAATGGAGGAGGGGAAATAGACCATGTCGCACTTTTGAAGCCAAGGCCTTTATGTGCTCTGATCATCTTCGAGGACAGCGCGGGTCAGTTGGGTTGAAGTGTTTTCTTTAATAAACAGAGAGATAACCAGTGTATGACATAAATATACACATAGCTGCTTCTACATGCTTTAAGAAAGAAAGATCCATTAAGCAAGGATTCATTGTTTTTTTTTTTGTAATTCTGCTCCTTTGTTGGTCTGAGTTTAAAGGTGTGTGTCAACACAATGCCTCTAGATAATTTCCTAAGATCACTTATAACTCTTCCAAAAAAAAACAAAAAACAATCCACTGGAGTCGGTTTCCGAGTTTGAAGACGTTTCGCTTCCCATCCAGGAAGCGTTTTAAAGCGTTTTCAATTCGCCAGCTGGCCCAAGCATCCATGGAGCCCTATGCAATATGTTTTTCCGTCGTTGTTTTTTATATATATTTATACTCCTAAATGTATACATTACCAACAGTAATAAAATGACGTAGTACGTATTCACAGTAAAATTTTCATTTAGCTTCTAATTTTTGTTTCTAAGAAGCAACAATGTGTAAAAGTAACCTGTGTTGCAAGAACAATGGCAAATAAACAAATAAAATAACACAGATAAATAAAAAACCCAAAAATATCAAGCACATACTTAGTTATGTAAATAAAACACCTTATAGTAGGTAAAAATTGTTGAAAGTTGAGTCATTTGTCCTTAAAATGAGGTAAATCTATGTCAAAATATATGAAATAAATCTACTTAAAAAATGTAATCTTTACTCACACGTTTGACCTCATCATGTTACTTTTACAAGATCAGAGACATATATGATCTAAATAATCTAAAAATCTGTAGACATGCAAATAATTAAAATAAAATAAAAATATGCTCTTGGGGGTCCCCAACTTGCCTGAGGGCCCCAAGCAGCAGCTTAGTTTGCTTATGCCTTGGGCTGGCCCTATCTAGCACAGTTGTGGGGAGTTGATCATTTGAGTCAATTTTACAGCCAAGGCACCTTTAAGCCTTGTAGTATTTGATCTGACATTGTTGCTTGAAGTTTGAGGCCATCTGTCCCACAGCTAAGGTTGAAGAAAAGGCTGTTAAAGTAAAAAAAATAAAATAAAATAATCCCAAACACTGCAGCACGGCTAAAACAGAAAGACTGAAAATCTGTTTAGCAAAGTCCAGATATCATCATGATTGAAATATTGTAATGGGATCTCAAGAGAGCAGTGCAGAAAAGGTTGTCCATTAATTAAATCCTCTATTGATGTTAGAAACTGATAAAGTCTGATAGAATATAAATATTTCCGATTGCTGCTGCTCACGGAGATGCAGAAATCTTTTTAACTGCTGTTGTATTTATGTCATTCGCCTACAGATTTTCTACTTAGCAGACATCTTTGTTTCATAAACATTAACAGAAATAAATCTGTTGCATGTTTAAGGTTAGATTTTATCTATTGTACAATATAGTAAAGACCTTGCCATTTTATGCTTTTTTATGATGCATAAAACAAGTTACTAAGCATGATGAAAAGGTGCTCTCATTTACATGGCATTGATATTGATAGTATCTCTGCTGTCAGCAGTGATTTACACTGAGCTGAGATGCCTGTATGCGAGTCGGATGCAGCCAAAGGCAGAAATGCTTACTCTGGAAGCTTTTCAGACTCTGATTGATTTCTCCCCAATGACCCCTCTTACACAGTGGCACAGAGAATTGTTCAAGACTACCGACACGTTCTGGAAATAGATGGGAGGAAATATGAACTTAATGCTTCAGAGCATCCTGACAGCTTGGACGCAGACCAGGTAAAACGGATCAAAATCATGCACATGTTGGGAAATTTAGTTAGGACCCTGGGATTTGATTGTCATTGTTTTTTACATTTTAGGTCGTCCTAAGTTTAACCGCAATGGTTGACTACAGCCGGCTTCCTGGGGGAATCAATGCACTGGAAAACCTTTGTGAAAGTCATCAGGATGTCCAGATAAACCAGACTGCTTCTGAGAGGTGTTGTACATTGTCTGGCTCATACTCCAAGGTGCAGGCTGCTTTGGCCCAGCTACTGTGCCATCCTGGAGGTCCACAGTTCTCAGAGTATAAAGACTCAGGACCAGCTGCCTCCAGGAGGATTTCACCTTTGCAGAAATCACAGAAGCCTCAAGTGTCAAAAGACCAGAGGAGAAATCCTACCAAGCCAAAAGAACCTAGAGAAGAAAGAGATTACTCTGATGTTCTAACAGAGGATAAAAACTTAAGCTTAAACAGAAATCTGGCACCTGGAGATGATAACTGGGAATCTGCCAATCACAAAGTGAGCGCAGCTCAGGGCTCTCCTACTGCTTTCATAGAGGAGTCCTCTCTGATCGTGGACTCAGATGTGTTCCAGTATCTGCAGAAGCACTGCAAGAAGGAGTACCATAAAATCCTGAGTCAGTTTGGTATTGAGGTGATAAATGAAACGAATCAGGGCCTGACCACTCTGTTTTTGCACATTGCTGATGCAGCAGTGGGGGAGGAGGGGCGGGAGCGCGTGACACTCGCTAAAAAGGCAATAAGTCAACTTTACCAGGAGAATGAGGCAAAGATCTGTCGAGACCAGATGCCTAAGATCATCCTTAACCACGGGGGAGGACTGCAAAGGGCAATGGAGAACTTAAGCACAAGACTTCCAAAGCTTCTTCTAAACGAAGATGAGCAGAATATTTACTTTATTGGTAGCAGTAAGGATATAGCTGAGGGCAGACACTATCTTCTTATAGACCACAAGGAATCAAGAAATAGGAAGGAAGATGTTGCCAGTCTTCTGAATTTCCCTTCTTATAATTCTGGCTCATCACCACTTCATGCTGAGGAGGAACGAGGGCCCTTAACTACTTCTCAGGCTGAAGGACATTTTGATGAAAGGGTACATAGGAGGCTGATATCAGAGGAAGATGAACTCAGAGGTGATGGAGCTAGAAGGTATAAACTAGCCGCTCGGTTTAAAGATTCAGGACTTGCCGGTTTGGGGAACTTTCCTTTCCGCCCAAATGCATCACCCAGCAGGCAAACCCATCAGGAACAGATGCCCAGGACTGAAGTGCAGTCCCAAACAACAGGGATATCTGGTGAAGAAGCTTTACAAGGGGACATATTATTTAAAACAGCACATGCATCTGCATCTCCATCTGCATTCACCACGATTAAAACACCACTGATCACAAATACGGCAGATACCCGACCAAAGAATTTAACATCCCCATTTGGTTTAACTCCTTCCAGTCTCCCAAGCAGTGCACTTCCACCTTCTGCGCCTGGATCCACTTTAAAGCGAGCCAGTAGTTTCTCAGGAACCCCTCAGCAGAAAGCTCAGGTCTTGGGCCAAAAGAGCCAAGATGATTCCAGTAAATCCCCAGCTAGAGTCAGGGAGCGATCCTCCAGCTTTAGTAGCCAAACATTGAGGGATAAACAAGAAGTCTATCGTGAAGAGATCTCAGTTTCCCGGGTTATGTGGCAGTACATAAAGGAAGCCTACGGCACCCGAGTGGAGGACCTGACCTCTGATCTCCAGATGAAAGAGAGCTTTTCTGAGGGCAGTCGGGATTTGACTATAATCTTGAGAGGGGCCGACTCGTCCAAAGTTAAACTATGTCGGGAGCGTCTACAGACGCTTGTTGACTCAGTTGGTGCCGACTTCTCTGTTCAGGAGCTGCGGATGGCGGAGCTTGGCATTTCCAATCCTGACGATGAAACTTTACAGGCTTGCTGCTCTGAGGTGCGCAGCCGCTTCAAGAAGGTCGTAATTCACACCATGAAGAAGAGCTTGTATCTTGTTGGTCCTGAACAGCTGTGCTCTAAGGTTGCTGCTACACTGAGGGAGGTATTTTCCAGAGAACCTGAACAACATGACTTCTCAAACCATTTTTTGCCGTTGAATGCAACCCAAAGCAGAAGTCGAGCCCCGGACAGCAGTTATCAGGTGGTAGCATTCACCCAAACCAATAAAGCCAATGGGAACGGTGGGAATCAGCAATGGAAAACAACCTATGACAGAGACTTTAATGAGAATAGGCCCATTAATGGAGCAAGTAGCCAATTATCAGTGAAGAAAGAATATGTCTTAAGGGAGAAAGAGGATAGAAAAATAATCGAAAACAATCCCGTGAATGGTGAGAAAGAGAGGACATTACATCAAACAGACTTTACGGGACATAGATCATCAGAGACCCAGAGCAACTCAGCGGAGTCCAGGTCAGGTCCGGAAGGACAGGTTTTCTGCTCTGTCTGTGAGCAGAGGAAGCATTTTTTGGTGAGGGCAAAGTGTGGGGTCACCCTGTGCTCAGAATGCTTAGAAAGGGTGCACACTTACTGCAAAATCTGCTATAAGGCAGAGCCCAAGGAACCCCAAGGAATCTCAGGCGAGATGAAGAAATCCAAACTGAGCATAGCCTTACCAGGTCACACCAAGGACACCGCCATCAAGATCACTTACCGCATTCCTGATGGTATCCAAGGGGTGAGTAGCTTAATTAGAATCTATCAATGATCCATCTGATAAAGAGCTTGTTTTTTTATCTTTTAGTGCCTTCGGCTCCACCTTTACAGAGAGAGCAGCTGAGCGCGTGATGTCACTCAAACTTAAGTTTCTGAAGTAAATAAACCAAAACTTTATGAGAAATGTAGAATGCTTAAAAAAACGCATGTTTAAATCAAAGAACGAGACACAATTTTATTTTCTTCCAATATTGGTGTTTGAAAAAATATAATTTCAGCAACTCAATAAAACCACTATATAAAGCTCCTGATCGGCATGCCATTTTTACGGAATTGGAGGCTACTAATTAAAATGCATTTCATAAATAAACTGAAACCATGTGCATTGCACTTTCTCCTGTAAAAACCGCATGTCGTCAAAAGAAGAGACTGACTGCAGCAACAAATCCTGGCCGTGGACGCCAGCTACTGCTGTGTTGATGCTGCGTTGTGTAGCCGACTGCCCACAGGATGGATAGAAATCCGTAAAAAGATTAATCTTGTATTGTAAAAGAATCCAGCCGTTAATTGGAATCCATTTAGTGAACTTAAAAATAGTTTAAATCCAAATCCATTTTATATATATTTTCACAATTAAGAGGAATTGAGAAATTTCTATTTATTATATTAATTGGAATAGTCTAGCTAACCTGACTCCGCCAGATGGATTTGCTCCGCACATCCATCTGGAAACCTTCCGTTGCAGTAATTTTGGGAAGGGGCGAAAATACTGTTTAGCTGATTGGCCTATGTTGGTGATAGACGGGCCAAATAAACCAATCAGATCAACTAAGCATATGACGTACTAACAGACCGATGACGAAAACACAACCACAAGCCAGGCTACTCTTGCCGAAGCCAGTCGGGAGAAGAGCAAAACATCTTTTCCTCTGAGAAAAGCCTCTAGAGCAGTGTTTTGCTCTTCTTTCAGTGAAGAAATACTCTGTAATTCCGATAAAACTTGCTCGATAGCCACGCTAACGCTAGTTTCATCGGCTGAAGCCGCCATGTCCTTTAGACTGAACTGTCGGGCTTCTCGTTGCCTCACACCTCAACCCGCCTCAAAGCCAACGCTGATTGTACGTTCGTTTGGTGAACGGCTCCAAATTTTCTTCAACGGAGAGTTTCCAGACTGATTAGCGAGTGAAATCTTGAAAGCTCGCGAGATCAGGATGGTCTCACAAGGCTATAGTCTATCACCATAAAGTATCCATCAACTGATGTTTGCCACATATAGAAAAAGAAAATCTCTAATATACATATTTTAAAGCTAGAAAATAGATCAGACCATTCCTGTGAGGTAATTGTAGCATTATACATTATGTATATGTCTCCTGGTAACCATCACAAATTTAATTTTACACGATTAGTTTAACTGGAAATGGAAACTGGAACAAATACTCCAGGCATCAGTTTCAGGCCATTTCAGTAGCCTGCTGTCAAACAGAGGATGTTAAAAAAAAACCTCATGTTGACTATTTGGTACGATGGAGTATTTAACATCGGGATGTTTTCTTTTTTTTTTTTTTTTTTTTTTAAATAACAGGAGATATTAAATAAAATTCTTGCTGAAAACTAAAACATGGGGCAGTTCTTGCTCCTTCAGCAGGATGATAATAATGCACCAGAAACAGCAAAGTGAACACAAAAGTTGAGATGCTGAAAACTGCAAAAGGTTTACGGGTATAATATTGAATTTATATCTTGTGGCTTTGATTTTTATGTGAATTCTCTCTGATCAGGAGGGTCATCCGTCACCTGGTAAACCATTTAAAGGTGGCCTATTTGAAGCCTACCTCCCAGACCATGGCAACGCTAGGAAGCTCCTTCCCCGACTGGAAAAGGCCTTTAAGCAGGGACTCACCTTCACAGTGACGGGCAAAGGAAGAGAGGCCAGGGTCACCTGGGATGGCATCCCACACAAAACCAGTTTATATGGAGGCAAAGCTGAGTGAGTGAAAATATGATTGTCCAAAAAAACAAACAAACATCCAACTAATCTACAAATTAAAACCTAATTGTTGTTTCTTTCAGGAAAGGGTACCCAGACTCAGGTTACCTATCACGCCTCTCCAGTATCTTAACTTCTAAAGGGATTGAGTAGCTGTCAGCCTGGTCCAAAAAAAAGAAAAAAAAAAGGAACAGATGAAATCTCTTCATGTACTTTAAGTTTTTTAATTAATATAATTTTAACTGTTTAATTATTGTGAAATTGTAATATGCTGTAACATATATGTATGCTTCTTTATCCGTGATTGTATAGAAAATTGTATTTTTACAAAGAATTGATATGTAGGTATTTTTTAACATTTTTTTATACGTGCTTCAATCTCCGATTGTGTTAAATTGTCCTGTCATCACAATTTGCATTACTTCATGCACCTTTTCCAATCATTTCTTACTAATTAAGCCTCAGTTTAAATATGGACACTTTGGAACGTTCTTTACGGAATAAACCACAAACCCGCGTGGCTGTAGATTACTGGAGGATATAACTTTAAATAATTAGAGCACATTTCCTGACTTTTTTTAATGCTTTTTTTTATTAGTCCTGGAAAACATGTAAGGCATATGGTAACATTACACACTGAAGCGTTACAAGCTCTAAAGGCCATGGGGACAGCATGGCACCACGCAGTAAACCCAGAGTCAAGCACAGAAGCAGCAGTTTCAAAGGGTTTAAAAAACAAAGTCGAGGCGAGAAGTGTGTTTTTGTTTTCTTTTTCTTCTATAATCCCAAGAAAAATCAGTGAAGGAAATGTTGCGTTGTATAAATTGATCAGTGCTGACAGAACTTCTACCAGGAGGAGGGACGTGAAATGGGTTTTCCCGAAGCACTCCAAGAGATAGGTTAAGATGTGTTGTGGCTTTACCAGCCGGTCTTGGCATTGCCCATCCTGAAGGTGAGAGCAGGGACTCTGCAGTTCAACGGCACTCTTCTCCTTTACACCACAATACTATGTGAAACCGATGAGAAGCTACACACAATTGACTAAACATGCATCCTAATACTAAACTGTACATGAAGAACCCTGGCAGATTGTGCTTTCTTTGCGTTTCTGCAATGCCTCTTCATTGCATTACCTTAAAAGAGACTGCAGAGAACGTAAGAGCTGCAGGCAGATGTTGGAGTGAATATGAGCCACCGACTGATCACCCTTCATGTGGAATGTGAATGTTGTGAAGGAAAATCATGCAGTTGGAGTTTGTGTCATGAAACATAGTTGGGCAGCTGTGTGTGTGGAAACTACAATTTAGGATAACTTAAGAAACCATATAAAATTAAAAATGACTTCAAATGCTGACCGTGGAGTGTCTGCGAGGAACGTTGGCCATAAACCAAGACAACCAAAGAAAAGGAGAATTTGAAATACTGACTTAAATGTATATTCTCTGGCTCTATATTACCGGTGTTAATTGGTGCCCTCATATCTAAGAAAATGACCACACGTTGCCTATTTTTACCATGTAGTGCATCTCTGAGTTGCTCTTGCATAAGTGTCTGGAATGACTGGGAAACCACTTTAGGATGACATACAATCCGGGCTCACCATAGTGGAAGGGCATCCAGGCGGCAGGCCAAAGTAGGAAGGGGGTGGGACTCATTTTAACCAAAAAATCCACTTGAGCTTAAACCCCAGACATGAAACACCGCCTCACTGATTAACTTCATCTCATAGGCATTAGCTCAGAAGAAACACTGGGAAATACTGGAGGAAAAAGAAGAAAAAAAAAAGATCCTAATCTGTTTTCCACATGCAGATGAATGCATGTGATATCAAATTCCAGATGTCAAAATCGTGTTTTATTTTCTGTGAAAGCAGGGAAGAGGGGTAGCAGAGGGGAAGGGGGCTGATACCAGGAGGACTTTTGGCTGCTGCTAAACTGCTGCAGGGCCAAGAAGCTCTGCAGAGAGGAATGACTTAAAAACCGTCAGTGAATGGAGAGTAGTGCTAAAGCGGAAATGTTGCGTCTGGGGCAGGCTGGGGTTGATCAGCCCATAAGCCAGGCTTTGTTGGGCTGTTTTACAGTATCTGCATCGCTGCACAGCTGTGTGAGAACATCTGTTTTCCTCACTTGCTATACAGACCATTTGCAAAGCTACAGGCAGAAACATATGTGGAGTAAGGAATGTGGCGAAGCTTTGGATATTGAGGAGATCTAGTCATTTTAGTGAAGTTTTGAGTCCGAATCTCTCCTGCTTTTTAGTTGTTAAAGTTGTAAACGTTTAGGAAAAATAATATGATTGTGTAAAAGAAAATACACAACTGCTTTGTGTTGAAGGTAAGCTCTGTGCATGGATAGAGGCACAGAAATAACCAATCAGAACCAACAAATGCTTTGAAAACTACATGAAAAAAAGGTCCCACAATTCCCTGAAATTCAAAACGTATACAAAACCGCAGTTGTTCCTCTTAGGGGTTGATGGAAACGCATCCAAAGGCAGAATCTTTTTTTTTTTTCAATATATTTTTATGCACTGTTAATATTCAAAGCATTGACAGAGGAATATACATAAAATTTGGCACACATGGTTTGGACCAACAGAAAAACAACAATAAAAAAAAAAAAATTATCACATTTAAAAGGAGTGCAGGTTAGCAGGTCCCCACGGAGTACTGTATGAGCTTTGAACTTTAAACCCTCGGATAACTAAAATACAAACAAAAATATAAAGGAAAATCAAAATAACAGTAAGCAAAACATTTTTCTTTCTTCGTCTTTTTTTTTTTACTGAAGCAATTGTTTCTCACATGGCACTCAGAACAGAAGCACCGTCCACAGGTTCACAAAGGGAGCCCAGCAGATTAGAACAGAACACTAACCAGAGGCTGACAGAGCACAATCACTCCCCACACCAGTATGGTGGTTTCACTCCAGTCCATTTCCTCCAGCTCCGTGTTTTGCTTCCCACTGTCAAGGATGAATGAATGCATTTGAAAAGTTGGCCCAAATGAGGAGGACCTTTACTCAAGTGAATGTGTTTGTGCCACCTGCTTTGCAAGGATGAGAAACAGGCTGCAACTCTGAAGCCCAAACAAAAAAAAAAGAACAGAAAAAAAAACTTAGAGCCAGGGTTGGACTGGAGTGCCACCTCCATGCTTGCAAGTGCATTAAGATCAGCGAGCAGAGTGCAAAATACTAATACCGACTGTCCTCATAATACAGGCCTCTTATCAGACAGGAGGGAGAGATGGAGGTGGAAGGAGGGTCTGTGTGAAGCTACATCATATTTGTAGCAGAGTAGTGTGAAGTGGAAATGGGGGAAGGAGGGTGGGGGATTTGAAAAACCTGACAAACGACCTGAGGACACACACGTCTTCACACACAATGGCACACCACACACAGCACATGAGGGAGGCCACTCATGCCAACACAAACACTTTTTCCCCCCCGTTTCTTTTTTTTTTTTGGAAACAATCTTTTTGTTGTTTGTTTTTTTTTTTTTTTACAAAGTCACTAGTCACCATCTGAGTCTGAACAGTGAAGCCGGACTCATATACAGGCAGGCAGGCAGGCGGACAGGACGGCATCATGTCTGAAGCTGATTAAATAAAAAGCAACTGATGGCGTCGGTGATGTTATGCATCATCAAAAGCATACTTATATCAGATATGAATTCATTCATTAACTTTGAAAAGTACTTCAAAAGCATGATTTAATTTTTCAAGAGAAAAAAGCTGTTCTCACCCAAAAAGCGAAGTTCAACTTGATTAATGCAAGAACTTTAAGAAATCCCTTCTAGAACCTCTCTGACAACATGAATCGCCTTAAAGGAATAGTACACCCAAAACATGATTAGCCTTCATTTTCTACTCACCTCCATGCTGAACAACACTCTGGAGTACTTTTTTGATATCTCAAATGCATCTGGAGATCTGGGAGGCTTCTTGCTGTCTGCTGACATTCAAATAATGGAGGTCCATGGCGCCCGAGACAGAAAGGTCCATAAAAGTCCACAAAAACGTGTCAATATTCCTCCATACTGCTCGTCCAATGTAATCCAAGTGTCCTGAGTGGGTAGCATCCAGAATTTACTCGAAACGAAGTCATTTAGAATGTTTTTAGAGCATAAACAGTAGTGTATAGGATTTCCTAATAGCGCCCCCATGCGCGCTCACGATTCTACGGAAGCCGGCAGACCAAACCGGAAGAAAGTGCGCATTCAGCGTCTGGTCTGCCGATAATGCAAGCGTAGAAGAAGAAATGTGCTGTTTACCTGTGCAAAGAAAGAAACAACGAAAGAAAAATGTCTGAGGACTTCAGTGTTGAGGAAGAGCATGAGTTCTTTGCCGAGCTGAATGCGCTGGTTTGGTCTGCCGGCTTCCGTAGAATCGCGAGCGCGCATGGGGGCGCTATTAGGTAATCCTATACACTACTGTTTATGCTCTAAAAACATTCTAAATGACTTCGTTTCGAGTAAATTCTGGATGCTACCCACTCAGGACACTTGGATTACATTGGACGAGCAGTATGGAGGAATATTGACACGTTTTTGTGGACTTTTATGGACCTTTCTGTCTCGGGCGCCATGGACCTCCATTATTTGAATGTCAGCAGACAGCAAGAAGCCTCCCAGATCTCCAGATGCATTTGAGATATCAAAAAAGTACTCCAGAGTGTTGTTCAGCATGGAGGTGAGTAGAAAATGAAGGCTAATCATGTTTTGGGTGTACTATTCCTTTAATACTTTCATCCAGAATGTTTAAAGTACTTACATCCGTCCAGTGGATAACAAAGCCATATCTAAGGGTTTCAGACTCCAACAAACCAATAAAAGCCATTATTCTCAAAACGTGAAAAACACAGAATAGTTGTAATCCTTCCAAGGAGTGTTAGATCTACCCATGACTCAATAAAAAACCTCCATTCAACAGGAGGTCACAAAGAACCCTACAGAACATTTGAAGCACTTCAAGCTGCGAGGATAAAAATTGATCATCAAAGAATAAAGTATTTTGATTCTGCAAAATAATTCTGCACAGAAGAGTGAACTAATTTTCCCCACAGAGGTGTAAAAATACTCATTACTAGTTATCGCAATAGGTGGATGGCAGTTCTTGTTGCCAAAGGTTGCGTCACTAGTTATTAGATTATTATTAGATCTAGAAGGGAATTTCTGTTTCACACAAGGCCCTATCTTGGATAGCTTTTCTCTCTTAATAAATAACATCATCAATGAAAACGTCCTTTTTTAAAAACAGATTACTGGTCTGATGTGCTTTATCAAAAGTTCAGGGTGAAAAACTGGAGAACTATGAGAAGTACGTAAATACTTTTCCCCGGTATTTAATTCAGTGTTCTTTTGGCGTCAGAGTTACTGACTGAGCTTTAGTATGAGCCATTAATATCCCCAATTATAAAGCATCACATTTAAGGATTGGTTGCATTGAGGTTTAGTAGAGCGAGCTTAAATGCTTGAAGACTTCCTGTTTCATAAAACAGCTTCAACCTGTTGAAATACCATCTGAGAGCACCAACGGCTTGCAAACGCAAAGTTAGAAGAGCGTGAAGACAGAGACACAGAGAGGGAGTTGGAAGAGAGGAGAAAAAAAGAAAGACCACAGAGCCATCTCTGACGAGCCTGACGCCTGTTGCTATGCCGACCATAAAGAGGGAAACAGAAAGAGGAGGAAGAGGGAGGAGGTGGGGAGGCGAAGCATGGACAACAGAGCTGGCTGAATTCTCCTCTCCTGGGTCAGAGTGATCGAAGGGAAGAACGGAATGCAATGAAATTCCTCTCGCTGGATCAGGGAGGAAAGCAAGTCTGGAGCGAAGGAAAACAAAAGCAATTGAAAAACCTTTTTCACGCACTCACTTCAAGCGCCTCACTGTCTTGGTGTGACAGTGGCTCTTTCATCGCTTTTAGCGCATGCACGTATGTGTACAGGAACAATTTCTCTCTTAATTGACATCTTGCACTTCTTGCCAACAGTTGGCCAGCTAGAAAAATCTGTAACTAAGGAGAAGGAAGCTGGAAAATCATATCAGCCGGCGCTATTGAACAGAGAACAGAAAGGCTCATTATGTGAGGAAATTCATATTCAGGCAAAGCTACATGAACTTGATTGGCTTTTGATGGGAAACCATTTTTTTTCTCAGTAGCTCTCATGACATTTTTCTAAGTAGTTAAACATGATGATCAGAAAACTACAATGAAAATATCTCCAGGGGAGGCGCATCAGCCAATCAGAGGCCTCTCTGACTCATCTTTAGTGACATAACTGAGCTGGACGCAGAAAGCAACATGCGAGTGGGTGGGTGTGGTTCTCAGTTTATCTGCCTGCCTTTGGTGCCTGTCTGTGGGTCCGGCTGATGATGCTGTGGGAGGTGCTTGTGGTGGTGGGGAGGGACTCAGCACAGTGAGGGAGGGAAAGCGGAGGTGGCAGGTGGAAGTCAGAGCAGAACAATTTAGCACGGTGGGAGTCGAGATGCAGAGGGGGCACCGGGGGTCAAGGGTGGGGCCGGAGTGTGAAAGGAGATTAAGGTTTTCAGGGAGATGGTAATTTGCCCCCAGGTTGGACCAAACCCACCATCCTCCATGGCTCTCCTGACACTTTGATTCCCAATAGCCAAATATCGATTAATACTATAAGGGTGGGGGGAGGGAGGAAATGAGATTAGAACGTATGCAGGGCTGAAGGATCTGATTTTTTTAAAAGGTGAATGTAAGAGAAGAGGAAAGTGGAGGTGGGAGCAGCCGGACCTGAGTAATCACCCAGTAGGTGAGGCAGAGGGGGGGTAAAAGAGTGAGACTGGTGCCATCATTTCAAATTTACCCCAAGTCCTTCCCATCTCTGCTACCGCTCCACCCCCAACCCTCTGCAACTCCACCACCAAGCTCATCCCTGCCACCTCCCCTGCTCCCAGGACACAAACTCCCTGCTGCTGATCTGCTTGACTATCCATCTTCCCCTCTCACTTCTCCTCCTTCTTGACCTCTTCCTTCTTCTCCTCCTCCTTCTTCTCTTCTTTCTTCTCCTCTTTCTTAGGCTCCTCTTTCTTCTTCTCCTCCTTCTTCTCCTCCTTCTTTCCATCGTCCTTCTTCTTGTCATCCTTCTTCTTATCATCCTTCTTCTTGTCCTCTTTCTTGTCCTCCTTCTTGGCCTCTTCCTTCTTCTCCTCCTCCGGCATAGGCTCAGTGGTGAGGATCACTTTGCCGACGTTGTTCCTCTCCTGCATCTTCCTCATGGCATCGCCAACCTGGAGAAGGAAGGTTGGATAATCAGCTACATGAAAGGATCAAACCACAGTTGAGGAGCAAACGTGACATGAAAAAAAAAAAACCCAAAACAATAACTGTTGTCTTTCAGCCTTTTATCTCTGGTTTTTATTTTTTATTTTATACAGCTGCCTATAAAATAATCCCCTCTGCTTTTTTCAAACATGACTATAAGAAATGTTGTTAATATTTGAAAGGAAATTAAACTTTTGTAGAAACATGCAACAAGCACAATGTGCCCAGAAAACGAGAGAAGAGGAAAGATAAAGACCAGGATAAATCAGAAACTTTTACATTGAAGATTATTTTATATAACAATTTTTAAAGCTTCAAATTTTTTTCTTAATATAGTTCTCTTTGAAAAACTGAATTTAGACTAATTTTTCTACAGTTCATCAAGAGGTTTCCTATTATAGGAGAAAGTTATACGTGAAACCTATCCATCTGGTTTAAATCAGCAAGGATTTTCTGTCTTCTAAAACCTTTAGACCCCAAATTTTTGTGGGTAATTTTCATATATTTTCTCCAAAAGTTAAACTCATAGTATTATATTTAGTTTTCATTGGTTATTTTCATATAACTGTTGGACTTATGACTCCAAAGTTGTTTTTAGGTGATTTAGATTAGGAACTAAACCGATTTCTTTAGGAGTTAGTGTTTAATTTTCTGCATGTGCATGTCTCTTCTATACCTTCCAATAAACATTTGGTCTGAATGTCTTTTCAGACGTGTAAAATGGGTTTATTCTTAAATGAAAGTGAAAAAAAAGTGAAAGCCCTTTGGGAAACTCCAACTCCCATTGTCATTGTGACACAGCACACACTGCACACAATGAAATTGCATTTATGCCTCACCCGTGCAAGGGGGCAGCCCTCAAATGGCGCCCCAAGGGAGCAGTGTGGCGGGACGGTACCATGCTCAGGGTACCTCAGTCATGGAGGAGGATGGGGGAGAGCGCTGGTTAATTACTCCCCCCACCAACCTGGCGGGTCGGGAGTCGAACCGGTAACCTTTGGGATCCAAGTCTGACACCCTAACCGCTCACCCATGACTTAAAGGGGATTGATCCTAAATTTACCATATCTGACAGTAATGAGGCAGGAACATAAAGTAATAAACTAAAACTGGTGTAGTCTAAAAACAGAGTTCTTTTTCCTTAGGAATCTGACCCTCAGATAAACCACCAAGCCTACAGAGGCGCACTGACAGCAACATTAATAACAGTTAATAGATGAAGAAGCTTACTTGTTTTTTAGTATTATTAAAATATGCTGTTCAAGAGGAAACTGTTAGCTCTCATAAATATATAAATGTAATAAGTTTATTATTACCTCTGCAATGCGTTTTAGTTTGTTTAAAGATATTAATAAAACTTGGTTTTTAATCAAATCCTCGCTCATGTGATATAATCCTGACTCTGCTTCCTTTATGAACAATCAATCAGTAAAGAGAAATCGGAATCAGAAAAATTTGAAGTGGGAAAAAATAAGAGCTTTCTGATTGGTGGAAATCTACATTTGCATGTGGTTAATTTTGTTGCTAAGAATAAAAAATCAAAAGCATAAATTGCCTTTGGTAGAACTAGTGAAGCTCTATTGTAGATGTTTTCATTTTTTACAAGAAAGAGGCAGACAATTAGATTAGGGGAGTTAAAAGTTGGCCTTTCTAAACCATAGAATACAACAACAGATGAATCAATAAATAAACCCGCCATCAGGTAGTCATACCTTTTAGCTGTTGGTGGTTTCATATTTTATTACATGAACTGATCCTCAATTACGTTTAACATACATTCCTGTTGTAGTTTCAACAAACTTCAGTACTCTAAGAAGGAGTTTTTAAGGAGTACCTGCCAATGTATGTTCACCAACATGGGAATTCTGCTTATATATTTTACTGGTACAAATACAGATGTAAACGTGAATATACTGAAATCTATAATTTCAAAGGGTACAATCTACTGGGTTTTAAATCGTGCTCACCTGTGGTTTCAAAGTATAGATTAACATTTGAATGAAATATGGTTAAAAAGATAAGATAATACATAATTATGAAATATATTAACCTCACAAGGAAATTGCTTTAAGGCCAGTGGAAATGAGACTGCCAGCAGCAAAATGCTGCACAGATGTTCTTGTTAGTATTGTTTGATCTTATGAAGATGTGTACATATATTTAAAAAGATACCCATTCATCTAATAAGAATAGCAATATATATGTTGGTCCCTGACACAAACGTTATCTCAAAAATATTCCTGCAAACTATTTTCCCTTGTAGTAAATGCTCTCCTCTAACAACTACCCCCAAACCCCTGAACCCCCACGCAGTGATAAATAGACCGAGTGGCTCTCCATCATAATAATGAGTGGAGGATTCCAGCCAAGATCTGCCCCACCCTGCTCCTTCTTTGACCACTGAGCTCTGTCCACTGTCTGCTCTTGTCTTCGTCACCCCCTCCCTTTCCTCTTTCTACCAATTCCCCCACCCCATGTGTGCGAGGCAGGCAGACCACCTAACAACCAATGCCAAGGCAACAGGGCCATCTCCTAGCAACGTAAAGCCTGGCTGAATCGTGGCTCTGACGACTCCGACACATGGGAACGAACGGGTGGGGGGGGAGTGTGGGAGTTCGCAAGCAGAAGGAGGGGGTCGGAGCAACTGGTATCCTTCAGACAAAGCGGAAGGATAAGTTCAGGATTTATGAAAATAGTTTCCAAAGTGAACAAAAGTTAAGGTGAAAAGGCCTGGGGCTCTTTCAAAACAATCTGCACACCTTTAAACGTATCTCTGATAAAACAGTTTACCATGTTAGGTACTTTACTGGTGCAAAAAAGTAAAAAACCAGAGCACCAAAGTTTATCTGATTTATGTGTTATTTTAGATCTTGCAATAATATGTTCAAATAACCTCTAATATGTCCCAATCCAAGATGACATAAACACAAACTATCCAACAGCTGATACGTCTAATTTGTGGAATCAAAAAATCTGTCTGTTACGTCTAAGGAGCAGTTTGAAAGCCAATTATTTAAAGGAATGTAATAAGAAATACCATTTGTCACACGGGATGTTTGGAAAACAGTAAACATGTTTATCCTAATCAAGTATGTTAAAAATGTCATTTATTCATTTATTCTGGCATTTGTGGTGGAGAACAAAACCTAAAGACTACAATAAACACACTAATTTAGGGGTAAAACACAGTGGTGGGAGTATTATGCTGTGGAGACAGTTTTCTTCAGAGGGTAAAAAGAAGCAAACTACCTGGGTTCATGCAGATAAATTCAGTTGAACACCTGATGGAAGATAGAAATATTAGGACAGAAGCAGGTTTAGTTTCCTCCAGGACTCAGCCCTTAAACAAATATCAGCTCAGATCAAAGCTGCATGTTTTAGAACCATCTAGTTGAAGTTAAATAATCCAACTGAAAATATGTGTGGAAATTTGATGTTCATTGATACTCTTCATCTAATCTGACTGAGCCTTAGCTGTTTTTTTAAAGGAAAATAGGAACAATTTCACTCTCCTGATGTCAAACGCTGGTAGAGACATTCACCAGAAGATCTGCAGAGCTAATTGCAATAAAGGTAGTTACCCACGCTGTTGATTAAGGGTGTTCAACCAAAATACACTCCAGTCTTTTTTTTCTCGTTTCATCATATAGCTACATTTGCTCCACTTTACAAATGCACTATATGTTCTTTTTTTAACATGAAATTCAAAACATATTAAAAATTGGAACAACAAAACAGACCAAATGAAAATGTTTACAAGGTTCCACTTTGTATCTTGTGTGGCTTTTCTGTGTGGGGTACATGAAAAATCTGCTTCAGAAAAATAAAACAAAACAAACAAAAAACAACTGACTTAGTAAATGACAGATTATGCTGTAAATAAGAGGATTTTTTGTTTTTTAACACGGCTTGTGCTGTTTTCTATATACAACTTCCATTTATAAACCACTGCTGCATATAATTTATCGCTGGAGGAACTTTTAACACAGTCTATGGACGGAATGATCCCATGATTTTAAACTTAAGCATGGCCACCAGAAATGACTTGGTGTGCTGCCCTGTTATGTTGCAGGGATAAGCCTTTGGGAAACATATAGATGCAATTGTGAACAAATTTGGCATAATCAGATGAAATTCATCCAAAGTAAAAGCTCAAACTGAATTCCTTATAACGATGTAACCACAGCACAGTCCTTATGTGACTGGGCCTATTTTACCTATACCCTGAGGGAATAAGAGGCAACTATTGCCTCCTTATCTTACGATTAAATGTGGACAGTTTCTTTTTTTCAAGATATAAGAAGTAGCCACTGTTTACTAGCAGGTTAGGATCCACATCTTATTTTCTAGCATATTTTGCAAGCATCTTGAGGGGATCTAACCCTTTTGAAATCCAGTTTATGAACCTCATATTTAAGACTTTTACATTTATTAAAGTATAATTAATTAACAGATTAAGCTTGGAGAAAAATAGGAACTTGCTAAATAACTTAAAACTTTCTTCATTTGGACTTTTTTTTTATCACTGTCATCTCAAGGAAGATGTTTTATGCAGTGAAAAAGTTTTTGCCCCCTTATAGATTTCTTTTATATCAAACTTTCATGATTTAGATCATCAAGCAAATTTTAATACCAGATTAGGTAAAAAGAGGAAAATAAAAATCTGGTTTTAGAATGATGATTTAATGTAGTATTTTAGTGAAACAGCATCTATTAAGTGCAACATTATATCCTAAAGCTAATACCTGTTTGTACATCACTTGGTTGCAAAGTTTTACAATACATTGGAGGAGCTTTGGTCCACATAGGAGGTTTTCAAGCAGGTCATAACAAGTCATCTTAATTGGATTTAAATCCAGGTTTTGAGAGCTGAGATGGTTTTGCTGAAATTTGGATCAATGTCTGAATGCAAAATCCAAGAGCACTAGAGCTTATGTTTGCAAGATCAGACAATCTCCTTCAGAATCTTCTGCTCTAGAGCAAATTCAACTGGCTCCAACAATTATGGCAAAACTTGGCCATGAAGCTGCAAATAAGTCCCAGATAATCACCAGACAACTACCATGTCTAACTGTCTGTATAATGTTTTTGTCAGAGTCAACTTCTCTGTTTTATTGTGCAAAAACAAGGAATTTCACTTTGGTTGTCCGATTGTAATCAAACAACCACAGTATGGAAAAAAAGCTCCTATGGGGATAAAAAAGAAGATAGGATAAAACAAGGACAATAACAGTATGCAGGTAGAAAAATAATACATGCATTTCTTTTTTATCTGTTAAATTACTTTGGGATTGTGTCATGATATGTTGCTTCTTGTATTCTTTGAGCCTACTTCATATTGCCAGATGGGCACTATATAAGTAATAACCATTGATCCCTCAGGCTGCTGAAAGCAGTTGGAATTGAACCAAAGGAAAGTGTTTAATCAGTTAATTCATCGTTGAAAAAAGGCAAGTGCAATGATTTTTTTTCCACACAGAACGAGGCTTGTTTGAATAATTATTTTTCTCTTATTGAAATAATCATATAAACTGCAACAAGCTATATGAATCTGTTGGAGACAATGGCTCCAAATCTTTATGCAAGTTAATAAGATTTCTCTTGTAAATCAGAGGACTACAAGGTTGTGATGATTGGAGTCAGGGCGTGGCATCTTTACTCAGGTTAAAATAATTCATCTACTGTTTCTTGGCTGATTTTTGTCTCTAAGACACCACACGCTGTGATGTCCTATAACCGGCTAACTTTACAAAAAAAGAGATGATATCCACCTATATTTCTACTCTTTATCTTTACATCATGTCTTTCTTCATACATCATGGCTCCTCCCTAAGATAAACGCATACGCTGACTAAAGGATGTCACCATAGCAACAGGAGAGAAAGAGGAAAAAAAGATCCACAGCAAACAGGGAGAAGGAGAGAATAAAGAGAGAGAGAGACAGAGAGGGAGTCAATAACCTAAGGATGGCTAGAAACAAGAACGGAGATAAAGAGAGGGCAGATGGAGAGGCAGAGAAAGAGCTTCAGATGGCAGAGAAAGACAGCGGGTGTTTCTCTCTGGCCACAGAGCCAAAATACTGCCCAGCCCTGATTTTCATAACAGAAGATATCCTTATGACGCTTCCTTTTCTGCCTCTGCATTCATATCAGTTAACGCTGTAAATCAGTCTGCAACAATCAGAGCCTTTCGGCCACAGTGACTTCTGCTGCACGAGACACTGAGCGTCTTGTGGACAACTTTCTGGTTCTGAATGCGAGTATCAGGGCCACGCCCAGCTGCTGCAGATCCTACCAACAGGCACACAAAGGCACGAAAAGCACCTGGCATTAATGTGTTTATAGCATTTGCAAAAACCTACAACAGAATGTTATTCAGGAGAGCCTGCAGCCAAGTCACAATGAATCAATCAGAGTAAGAGGAGGAGGGATGGATTCAATCAGATGAACATCCAAACACAGATGCTCTTTAGGAAAATATACTTCTGAGTACAAAATAGACAAATCATAAACAGATACTTGTACAGTTTAAAAAAGGAAGAATGGTTAAAAACAAAGAAAAGCCAATATTTTTGCCTTAACCAATTTTATTTTCTATTGATCTTTACTGACATGCTCTGTTAAAATAGCAATTGATTCTTTAGCTCTACATCTGTGAAGTTGTGCTAAAAAAAAACCCAATATGAGCCGTAACATTTTATGACTTCCATCCAGAACAAGAAATTAAGTTTTTTCTTAGTGTGGAAAAATTATGATTTTCTTGTCATTAAACTAATCAATGTTTTTTCTTTTAAATTTCTTAAAATAATAAAATTTATCTAAACAGGGATGAACTTCCTCACGAGGCTCCGTCTAGAGAAGAGTCTAAGTAGAAATAAAATGATAGAACTTGGTTATAGTGTAAGGGATTGTATTTGAGTCAATGAGTCGATGCAATCAACTGGTTTTCCTTAGATAGAAAACTTTGAATCAATTTGACTGTATGATCTGGTTGAACTGTAAAGTGCCTTGAGATGACGTGTTGTGAATTGGCACTATGTAAATAAACTGAATTGAATTGAATTTTGTTTTTTAAACAGTAGCTAATAAAAGCTTGATACACTGGAATGATACGGGGGGTTGTTGACAGTATTTGGCATGTAAAACTGCAGCAGAACGTAAGGCTAATGGTTATTTTGATTTCTGTTTTCTTAAAATTTAAAAAGAATTAGCCAACTTCACTCTTTCTAATTGGAAACAATTAAATATTAGTACATCAGTCAATAAAACACAACAAGAAAAATCCTTAAGATACTAAAATAACTGTAATTTTGGAGGACATAGTACATAGTGGTAATAGTAAACCAAGAAGAAATAATTTTATATGCTAAAACACTGAATAAAAGGCTTCAGAGTGATGAATATAGTAGCTGAATATTTGTTTTTCAGTTTTTGTATTGTCATTACACTCTCATAAGTACAGAGCAAGGGAATGAACTCTCTGCATTTAACCCATCACCTTGGGGAGCAGTGGGCTGCCATAGTGCGGAAGCAGTGTGGGGTTAAGGTCTTGCTCAGGGACCAAGAGTGTCAGTCCGTGGGAGTGGGGCTTGAACTCAGAAGTACCAACGGCAAGTACCAACAAATAGGGCACCGATACCATTTTGAGAGCCATAAGTTTATTCAACTATTGTCACCCACTCCTGGTAGGCAATAAAAAGTTCTACTGGAATCACTTTGAATTAGATTTTTTCCTGCTTCACAAAAGTAGGCAGCAGCTTGACAAAGCCATGATGGCAATTATTTTACATTATTATGGTATCGGTATCGGCCGATACTGCACAGCCAGGTATCGGGTATCAGTATCGGGGCCAAAAAATGGCATCGGCACAACACTAGTTTTAACATAAATAATGTAGTTGGTAACATTTTTATCAGCTTGTTGAGCTTCTTTCAGGCATTTGATGCTCATAGGATTCCACTTGTTACTGTTTCTTCTGAAATCTACAGTCATCTCCCTTGTTTGGTTTTTGTTCACATTCAGGATCAAATAATTGTTTCCACATCATGTTGCAAAGCGGTTCACCAGCTTCCTGTACTCAGCTTCTCGTCCATCTCTGATGCACCCAATGACTTCAGAGTCATTTGAGCGTCTATGGAGGAGCCAGAAGGTGTTGGAAAGCAAACACTTATTATGCTCCACACAGTTGGATATATTTTATCACAAACTCATAGGTAGGAACCGATCTGATGGACATCTTTTGGGTTTTTTAACAGTGTCCTGTTTGACAATAAGAATAAGTGTCTTGATGCCAAAAAAGGGCCCAAAGGTTTTACTCTCACAAGTGGAGCAGTATGGCTATCGCCATAGTGTTTCGCTTGATTTATGCATATAAATAGCTTAATTATGATTGTACAGGGAGTATTACAGATTATATGGACATCTGATGGACTTCTAACAGCCAACCACACATGATTTCTGACTGACTAGGCTAGAGTAGCAATTTATATGTTTATTGGACCTCCCCACTCTCCCTATAGTGTTTGCAATCAGGAGTTTCTCGCTCAGAGAATTCAAGCTCTTCCAACCTTAAATGGCTGCAAATTCCCACAAAGCAGTAGAATTCGTGGCTGTTAGGTGTTCAAGAATCTGACTTTTCATGCAGTAATACACAGTTCTTAGGAAGTTAGTATTATCAGAGGAAGATAACCTGAATTAAAACCAAAAGCAGTTTTGAAATTAGATTTCACCAAGTCATCAACATGTGTGCCGTCCACTCACAATACTTGTTCATCTAGTAAGAGTTAATTCTGCATGTCAGTGACTCATCAAAATCTTTTGGGTTTCTTTACAAAGAAAACTTATTAACCAAATTAATAACTTATTGAACTTGGCAGCATTGTTCTATAAAAAGAATCAATTAAAAACACTTGACTTGGAATCTGTTAGTATAACTGGGTTGAGCTTTGTTTGCATTTCAGTAGGTTTTTATATAAACAAACTGAATTGATTGAAATCTGAAATAAAAGATTTTTGTATTTACTCAGGTTCCTATGGACTTTTTGTAATCTTTGTTAGATTTGAACCAATGTAAGGACCACAAAAAAGGAAAATAATTTAACCTTTAAGCTGGTAACCTGTCAACAAATGTTTCGTACATTTAATATTCTTGAATATTTTCACACAGATGTGTGTTTTTGCAAAAACGTTACACTGAAAGTCTATAAAAACACACATTTTCAGCTAATCTGAGTGAATATTTGTGACAAAGAACTGGTCTGAAAAAAACACAAAGCAAACCTGCTCAAGATGCCAGGTGGAGTCGATGCGGGGTTTGACTTTGCCCTGCTTGTACAGATCCAGGATGGTGTTCATAGCCTGAGTGATGAGCTCTATCTCCCCGTCCAGGTAGCCCAGGTGAAACCCGCACACAGACTTGTTACCTTGAATAAGACTGAGTGTGTGGATGGAGAACTGGTGGTACCAGTTCTTAGCAACGGCAATCAGGTTCTTCCTTTGGCCTGCCAGCATGTTGGCTGTACCTGAGTGGAGAAAAAAAAAAAAGGTTTGACTCCATTAACTTTAAATCAAGTGTTTATTTGTTTATGTTCAGCTTAAAACATTAGAAAAGCGGTGGTATTAGACGGTCACACCTCTCTTAAGCAAGTGAACCAAGCCCTGTTCATTCTTTCACCTCTGTCTCTTTGTAGGTTGTCACCTATTCTCTCACCCAGGAAAACCTCTTTAGCACTTCAGCTGTCACTGCCAACACATCCACCTCCAATCCCCCTCCTCACGGGTTCACTTAACGGTCTTTCTACTCTCAATCTTTGCGTTCCTTGGGTTGGGGAAAATAGAGGGGGGTGGGTGGCAGGGACAAAGCATGTTTTGAGAGAATTGAGGGACCCGGCCCGCTGTATTCACACACATTCCAGGTTTCATGGGGATAGAACGCCCCATTGTTCCACCGTGCCTACTTCTGACGAACTGGAGGAGAAGCAGCCCAGCGCAGAAAAACCAGAGAGGCTGAACGGTTGAGGGTGGAGGGCACCATGCTGGGTAGCGACTTTCTGAGCAACATGCAAAAAAAAAAAAAAAAAAAAAAAAAAAAGCCGCGGCCCTGTTCTCCGTGGATGCCGACCCCGCCCACCTCTTGCATGCATTTGGATTTGCATTGTAACTGAAAGAGCGTAAAAGGGCTTCCCACGGACGACATACAGCACACTGTGGACAGGGGCCTCCACAGAGGCCAGTCCACCCACTACAAAGCAGCTTTACTCTGCAGCTAGTGTGAAACCCACAACTATTCTATCTATTTACAACCATATGAAATATCTAAGGAGAATGTTTTTATTTTCTATGAAAAAGGAGCAACACAGTTTTTGTTTTTTGTTCAATTGCTACTTAAAAGTTAAAATGTAGTGGTGTAAATACTTCAGGATAAATCCCAGATAAGCTTGATAAGAATGTAAAGAATTTGCTCTGATAATCTGAACATGTAGCTGATGTGTTCTAAGGAATGTTTGCAGACATCTCTCCTCCCAGATGTCAGCAGGCTTCAACTGCCTTTAATGCTGGCTGTCATCTTTTTTCATTTAAGTCTCAAGTGCTAAAATGGAAGTTTGAAAGAGGAGGCAATATTTTGGGAGACCTAAAAACAGGATCATAAATGAATTTCAGAAAAATTTCACTTTAAAAGAAGGAAAGAAATGTATGTGCTTTAAGTGGATTTACATTGATTACATCATAAGAGGTAAATAATCATTACCTTGCAAGCATTATGAATTGATGCAAGATTTATGAATTCAGTAAATTCTGAAAACACATCTAGCTAGAAGCCAAAAGATTTGTGATCCTCAAAATCAGAAATGTTACCAATAACGCAAATGTAGTGACATATATGATATCAACCAGAAGCGGCAGGCTGAAGGAAAATGAACATGGCTGCAATTGCTATTTAGTCTGTTTTAGCTGGAATACCTTCTATTTCTTTTTTGAAAAGTTAACTATCTTGCAAAGTATTCCAGTTTTTTTAATTGTGAAAGTTTCAACCTTGATGTCTTTCAGCCACAGTGTTACCTACAATGACTCAAACTATGATGGATGCTATCTTGGATGATGAAGTTGTATTAAACTGTGATAATGGACTTAAGGACTTAAGTTGGTGCAAATCAGTTTGCCTCATGTTTTTACCACTTTAAATGGTTCAGTGATTTTCCAGTATATGGCAGCGTGTGTGGCAGCATGTGTGGAGCCAAAACTGTTACATCACCACTGGTGGTAACGACTACTGTCAAGAGTTTGCAGTAACTGGCAACACATTTTTTACATATTTTTGAAGAAATTTTGGTCCACGATTTTACCACATTTCAATTTCACTACATAATCCCATGCCTGTTTACTTACCAAATGTAACTCCTTACTAAGTGCAAAGAATTTCAGATGGAAAATAAAGTCATTTGCAGCTATCAACCTGTAAGGGGTTGAAAAAACTTCTAAGGCTTTGGCCGTCCAGTAAACGGAGAGCAATTATCCACAGATGAAGAAAACAGAGCAAGACTGAACTTTCTTGGCCATCAACGACCCGCCAGGAGGTCACAAAAGAACCCAGAACAAAATCTAAAGCACTGCAGGCCTCACTTGTCTCAATCAAGGTCAGAGTTCACGATTCAACAATAAGAAAGAGAGAGTGGGCAAAAATGTTCAGGTCGGAGTTCCAAGGCCAAATCGTCTGCTGACCCAAAAGACCAGGACCTAAATTTGCCTAAAAACTTCTTATAGATCAACAAAGCTTTTGGTGAACTTGGTGAAAAAAAATAAAATAAATAAAAAAACTGAAAATGGGGACTATACAGAGATATCTATAGTGTACTCATTTAATGGGTAATTTGGACAAATAATCACTACTTTTTGAGTGACTCTGGCTCCCGGCACATTGCCTGTGCCATCTTTGTTCTCTTTCACCTGCAAAACAAGCCCCATGATGCTTTGCAAGGAGAACTCTTGCAAAACATCAGGGGAAATATCTTTTCATTTAGTAGACATTCTAGACACTCGTATAAAATGGCTTAGGGCCCTATATAGTGATTTATAAAGGGGTTAGGGCGGACAAGTGGACACAGCCAAGGTGTCAGAAAAAGAACATCCAACCAACAATAAAGCAGGTCGGTGGATAGTGTCAGGGTTTGGGACTATACTGCTTTAAGGCCTGATGACTTGTCATTGTTGATGGAACCTTGAATTCTACTCTGTAGATATTGGAGAAAGAATATAGGACAAGAAAATTTTGTGTCTTTAAGTTTGTGATTTTAAGTTTGGTCCAGTGATGCAACAGTGAAAATGTGTTCTCATAAAGTGACAGTATGGTTGCCTCTGCAATTTGAGGCAGAAGTAAACACCTTTGAATGACTTAGTTGATTAAAACATGCAATCATTCAAAGAGGAAGACAAAGCAACAACAATATAAATGTTAAGAGCTTCTTACTGATTGGTGGCCCTGTGCCTGATCTGATAAAATGCAATTAAAAATCCTTGAAAGAAAAGCTTGTCTTTGGAAGGGAGGACTTTAACTAGATAAAAAAAAAAATGTTTATTACAAAATAAAAAGAACTAACCACAACATGTTGATCTGTATGTAACCATTGTGAATAACAGTGAATTTTATAGCTTTTACAGAAAAGGTTAACAAAAGGCTATATTGTGTTTTCACGATACAATTTTTTTTTTATTGGATTCATTTTCACTTACCATAGGTGATGAGCTTTCCCATAGGCTTCAGCAGATTGTAGGCCTTGTGGGTGTCTGATCCTCCGAGAGGGTCGAGCACGATGTCCAGCCCTGGGGCAGAGGAGACAAGCGGTGGAAATTATCTCTAGGGTGAATTCAGCCAGAGCAGCCTGCCAGGTCTCCTTAGTGGCCCCTCTGCATGCCAAAGTTCACTAGGAATAGTGAGTGTAGCCAAGCTGCTCAGTGTTTACTCAAACCCATGAAGGAGGACAGGAGGAAGACAACAAAACCTTCATATATGATCATTTTTTCCATTCATGTCCCTCATCTGACAAGACAGATGCGATGTCTCCCTGTTGTTATCTTTTCAGCATAACAATCCAGCCTCTGCGCAGATGGTAAAAGGAGAATATAAAGGTTTCTCTGTGGCTTATTAATGTCCAACCATGTAGGTTCTGCCTTAATGATGTTCCTTTGTGCCAGAGGGAACTCCTTAAATTGGGTTACCCCTCCTTGCTCCGTTAAACCCAGGTCCCATTGATTGTTTGGGCTCACAGCAGGACTCTGCCCTGACCAGAGCACACATGAATTGACAAAGAGTCAAATATAGAAGGACTGGTGGTGAGCCCATTGATCTAGGCTACTAATTAGATACATTCTGTGTAAAGTGTCAGCTCTTGCTTGCAACCTATCTGTCTGCCTGACTCCAAAATGAAAAGAGACAGGTTGGAGATGCGCCAATGAGATGGGCTTCTGAGAAACCATATCATACATTAAACAGCAAGAGGAGACTAGACTTTGTTCTATTTAGCTAAACAAAGAGTCATTCATCTCCAAGCAGCAATTTTGGAAACATAAATCTATGTTTGCTACATGGGGCAGAGTGTAGTATTTGCTTGGTGGGAAAATGACTCCTTATGTGCTGCCAGCCTGATGAGAATGAAAGCCAACTGTAAGAAAAATAAAATAATAATAATCTGATCATACTTACAATTTACCACACAGAGTGTATAACTTTGCACTATGAGGTATCTATTGAGCCTAAGCAGTTGTCCTATCAGAAAAATCCAACAAACAAGTACACACTACTATAAACAGGAATTCAGTTTACAGTAATTGCATTCCCCAGTGGAAACAAAATCTAAATGTCGCATCTTTGTGGATGTTTTTCTTTCTCACCTTTTGGGCTGATCTTGCGCACTTCCTCCACATAGTCCTTGGTGCGATAGTCAATGGTATGTGTGACTCCACCCTGACTGATGGCCTCATGTTTGCTTGCCGAGGCAGTGCCGAACACGGTCACATCTTTCACAGTCTTGCACAGCTGAGTGGCTGCAATGCCAACGCCACCTGAAGACAGGAAAAAAATAAAATAAACAGAAGTTAATATGAGCAAAAGAAGACCCTCAACCTTAAAAGTTGGAGAAAAAATTAAACTTAGTTGTGACTTTTCATCTCCAGAGAAAAAGGCTCGTCTCCTCTTCCTTTTACTCAAAAACATGCTGAGCTGTCTGTTTTTGACTGAAGATTCTCACTCTTAGACAAATTAAAAACTGTGCGACTTTTTTTAAGCCCCATGCCCAGATTCAGTCACAAAATTAGGAGCTTTGCATTTCACATATTAAAATATAATGGAAAAGAAAAATCAACTAAAGGATTTCTTCAGCTGCTAATGGAGCTGTTTGTTTTTAAAGTCACTTTGGGCTTGCCAAACTATACATCCAATTTTAATTTTAGGTTTTCCTATTGAAAAAAACCCTTCATATTTTGATTAAAATTTCCCAAATAAAATGTGAGCCCCTGAATAGTAGAATTTTTTTCCTAGTTTATATCCTTTTTATCTTCGGTTTGTTTTCACCAGCAGTAAGGAGGCATGAATTGCTTCATCTTCGTAAGAATTTTTACAGTAGAAACTTTGGTTAACTTTTTATTTTTTGTTTTATTTCACTCGCCATGACCCCTCAGAAAGCAAAAAAAAAAAAAAAAGAATCTTATTAAGTCAGTGGAAAAAAGCTGAATTTATGCTTTAAAAGGAGCAGAAGAAAAAATGCGAAGCTTTAAGATGAGCATTTTTTTTTAAACTAATGAACCTGACCGATATATGAAGATCAATAACTCCAAAAGTTGTTGATATTTGTGACAAAATATTCTGAACGAAGGTCTCAAGCTGCAGCTTGACAAGAATTCCTGTTCAACAAATATTTTCAGGGTCGGGTAAATGTGATTTTCATTATTTATTGTGACAAACAACCAAATCAATAACACAGTGGATGTGTTTTCGCTCAGGGGTATGTATGAGGCATATTAAACACAATCACATTACCCAAGCTGGCCCGGGGAAAGTAAACACCCACACTAAGACATATGCCTCCGATGGTGAAGAAGGTAGCCATTGTCACCCTGTAATAAATCCAATTTTCTGTCAGCATTCTCGAGAGAAAATGTAAAACTGCAAACACGAATGTAGCTGCTACAGAAAAACTCAGCGCTGCTGACCACAACTTTGATTACAAAGCAGAAGTTTATGAATATTTGCATTTTTCCTTTGCAGTGTTTGACTCCCTTAGCCAGTGTTTGCACAGGGAGCTGCTGTGAGAAGTAATAGGTTACTGATAAGCAAGGGGCATGTTTGAAATGGAGGCTGACTGGAGGGGCTGAGGCTAAAAGGCATCCATAAAGGTCACTCATGCCTGACCAGCAAAGTGCACATCTCATCTGATACCAGAGAGAATAAAGAAGCACAGAGCAACAGCTGCATTTCATAACACTTCCAAACACAAAAAGAGATGTGTGAGAAAATCAAAAGGTATGCTTAGATTTTATTAAGACCACATATACTTGAGTGAATATATTCTGAGTGATGATGTGCTCTTTGTATGCACGCATGACAGCTTTCAGGAGGGAATCTTGTTCACTGGATGTACAAGGTGCAACTCTTGTCCCTTCATCTAAAAGTAAATGTTTCCGGGCCAGTGAGCCTGTCTGGTAGCAAAACTTCTTCAACCAAATCAGGCAGTTACTCTCTGTGGCAGCATGATTGCATAAACACACAAAAACAAACAGTACTGTCTTTATAAGTAAAGAAAAAAGTTTATTTTTCTGATACTATTTGTGGCCATTGAATTTATTTCTGTGCAAAAAACGAGGCAGATAATGTAGTTTTCTGGTAGCGCAGGTCAGCGGGCCTGTGTAAGATGAAAAGCCCAGCCTGCATCATCATAATCACGCTTGTTGACAGTGTTAATATAGCTGAAGAGAAAACAACACTCAAGGCTGTTGCTCTTGGATGCGAGCTCTGTCGTAGCCACGTTGTAACAGCAACCGTCTCTCCTCGCTCTCAGTGAGAAAACCAAGTTTGTGTTGCCAAGGTAACCTCAGCCAAATTGCCAGCAATGACTGAGCAAAGGGAACCATTTTGTCTCATTGACTGCTCTTCCTTTGGGCACGCAGGCGCACCAATATCAAGTTTGTCAGCAGTTAATTTTTGTGCTTTAACTGAGCGTTTACTAAAAAAACACATATCTAAGCAGAAATGTATGTAATTTAAAACAAGACAGGAAAAAAATAATAATTTTCAACGCTCACATTAACATCCCTCATGGATATTTATTAAAAGTCTCCAGCAGAACAGAAACTCTTATATGCCACAAAGGAATATATCACATTTAGACTTTGGTCCCACAATAAGCATCCCCTTAATGATGGCTTCTAACTGGTTTATAAATATGTTATTAATTAACCTGTAAACACTACAACTCATTCATGAGAGCGTAATATGTATTTGACATCATTAATGCAAAAAAATTATGTCTTCAAACGCTTACTGTGATCAAAAGTTAGTAACAATGTAGAAAAAAGAAGGCTCACTACTAGTCTGTGTTTTTTCTCTTGCACATCCTTAATTAATGCATAAGAAACACTAGTGAATGAGTTATAAAGTGTTCAAAGATTAATTAAGCAAAGTGATCTGTCTTCTGTTGCAGCTTTCTGGATCTCTGTGCTGGTGAAAGTAATCATTTTTTGTTCCTTAATGTACTGTATTTATGTACCTTACAAAAGTATTCATATGCATTTTGTTTTTTCTATCTGATAGACGATAAAAGTAGCACATATTTGGGAAGTAGACACTAATAATTATATTTTTCAGATGTTTTATAGAAACATGTCAAGATGGTGGAATGCATTTGCATTTAGATTTTATGAAAAATACTTTAAGTCTTGCCAACAATTGTTGATTGGATTTAGGTCTAGTTTGACTCATCTTGACAAGTGCTTCTTAATCCTGGTCCTGCTGATCAACTTATATCCAAATCTTAGGCCTGTCCCTGCAGCAAATATACCAGACTAAAATGAATAGGTGTTTACTAGGAAGTAATGCAGTCATTTAAATATGGTACGCTGAAGCAGAGGCACAAGTTAAAGATGGAGGATAGAGGGCCCTAAAGGTTGAAAACCACTGGTCTAGAGCCTTCCATTGTAGCTCTAGCTAAATGTCTTGCTTGAAAATGAACAACAAACACTCGTACCGGAGCTCCCAACCTCTACAGCTCCTCCAGAGATACCAGAACCCTTTTTGATATTTTTTTTCAATTAATTTTCTTCATACCGAGATGCTGTAGATGCCAAGAAGTCTTCACAGAATAGCTGGATGTATACTTCCACTAAACTACAAACTGGTTTGGGATTCATGCATAAATTTGCTTATTCCATTGTCCTAAAACACTTTGCTTTGGGGTAAGGTGTAAACAAAGGGTATTATTAAGCACTAGTCCAAAGTATGAACATTGTACCTTGTTCTGACTCCCATGTGAATAAACTCCTGAACTCCATCACAAGACTCCAAAACCGTGCCAAGAACCCCCTCAATCCTCTAACCTCTCATCATACACACATCCATACATGCACAGACCACAAAGGCAAGATTAGATTTAAATATACCCAGTCCGATGCTGGTATCTGCTAATCTTCACAAGTATGTTCAGATTAAAATATTAGCCTTTAGTAGCCTGCATTTACTTGTTTTACCGGATTATACATTTTTCCCAGAGTGTCCTTAAAGTAAAGCCATTTCTCTTCAGAGATTATGGCTGCATCCGTGAATACCAAAAGAAGAAGAAAAACAAAAACTTAAGCAAATACCTGCTGCTATTTGCAGTTTATTCACCAAGATTCAATTTAACTGCCTTAAAAAAGGAAGACTCAAACATCATCCACTTAAATGGAGCACAGAGGTTTTTTGTCTTCTACCACAATCCGTACGTTCTTGCATTATGGCACAAACTGCACTCTATAAAATGCCTGTTAGGAGAGAAAATTAATTTTCCTCAATAAAAACACCGAAAGAATCTGGATTGACACTGAGGCCACTGTTATTGCTCCACGGCCAGAGGTTCATCACAAGGAGAGGGTGGAAAAACAGGGTAACATCTCTAAAAATCTCTCAATTGGGTAGAAAATGTAAATCTGTTTGTTGGCTCAATATGATAATGATCACCTCATGTCAACAACCGAAGAAGACAGGTCACTTGACTTAGAGCTCCTTCGTTTTTTTTTTTTTTTCCAATCCATTTTTTCCCCCCAAAGACATTTGCACATTTCCTTCAGGAGTCGTATCTTTCATAACCTATCATTATGTGGTGGTGGTGGCTTGCAGAAAGAATGAAATAAAAACATGGAACTTCTCTTTTAAGCCAAACTCTCTGTGGCAAAATTATGCGTCAAAGTAGTAAATAAATGGCAGTTATATTGCAAATGGAAAAATTTTAACACTGTTCAGATATGAGTGATTACACAATGAGAGGAGCTATCGCTGGCTGTCAGTGAACAAGTACTTTTGAGGTATTACTCTGAATTATGTAACCCTGTTGTTTTCTTGGATGCCTGTGTGAGTGTGGGCTTGGAAGTTCAATGTGCTCTTTCTCTCTCTCTCTGAAGGTGATTTTCATAAAGGAAGTCCATTTTTAGTTACCGGCTGACTGAAGGAGGCCCTTGTAATTTCCATCTAAACATGCTCTTATTGTCTGACACAAAACCACAAATTTCACAGAAAACTAATATGGAAGATCTCAATAAAAAAAAAAAAAAAAAGAACATGCAAGAACTCGCTCCCATCTTAAACCTGGTTGCAAAATGAACCTCCAGCTGTTGCACATGAAAGCAGGTGCCCTAACAAAGGCTTCATATCCACCTGTGATTATGTGGTAGCGGGTAGGGCGGGGTTGACGGGGTCATTTGTCAACGACTGCAGAAATGAAAGCGCAAAAGAGCAATGTGATTGGAGGGTTGGGATGGAGGTTGCCCTGGTTTCCTTCCACTATCGGCGCAGCTGATCTGCCGCCAGCGATGGCAGGCCCAGGGAACGCAGAAACGGTTCAACCACGCAGACTCCTGCTCAGTGGTCACACTGGATTAGCATTCTCTAAACTAGAGTAAGCCTTCCTAAGCAGACAGCCTGCGAAGAAAGGAAATCATTCTTGTGCACTTTTATAACAGTGCAAGAAAAAAAAATGCATCCCTAGAGTTGTAAGTACAAATGAGCTGATGCTCAAAACAACTAGAGACTAAATAATAAATGAGGATAATAACATTACAAAGACTCCAGGGAGAAAGACAACAAATAGGTGGTTTGATATAATACCCTATAGGAAACAAAGCAGATGAATTATTCAACCCTAAAAAAAACATCTTTGACTCGTCATTTTTCCAACACATCTGCAGTCAGCTAAACACAGCAGAAATATATGCCGGAGGCCCTGCCTGCAGGTTTGACAGCAGCCATAAATATCCATGCCAAGCTTCAAGTCTCATTCAGCAGAACCAAGATGTCCAGCCACCTGTCACACCCACTTTAGTTTACTTTGATGTGTATAGTGGTATGAGAGATGCATTTAAAGCAGGCACAAATCTGTAAACATGTGTAATAGACCCTGAAAATAGCTTCATATTAGTTTAGCATAACCACATACAAGCAAATATGAGAAATGTCCAATCTTTATTTATGTCCAATTATTATATTCTAGCCTTATTCAATAAAATATGTATGGTTGGACTAAATTGAGTTATTTTTGACAACGCTTCTATGAAAAATCTGTCTAGATCTGTCAGATAATGGATAGATTTTTGTACTTAGAGGAAAAACTGCAATGACCATAGAAGACAGGTTATTATGCAACCATTTCTGATTGGATTTGGCCATATGTTTGGGTTATCTTCTTAATGAAAGACCCATTCATAGTCCGTTTTAAGTTTTCTTAGATTTAAGGGTTTTGGAAACAAATAAGCCAAAAAAATCACTATAAAAGTCTTCTTAGAAATAAGATTAACTTTAAAGATTTATAAGCCCTAAAGTAATGCAAAAAAAATAAAAAATTCAACAACCAGCCATTTAAGCTATGGAGATTACCATTAACAAGGACTTAAATCCTTCAGCTGTGATCACAAGCAGTAGCTGGAAGTGTCCCTGCTAATCTTCAGCGTAACCCAGCAATTCTTTCCGAAAACTAGAGATTCTAACCAGAAGCAGCTGATTAGTGGAATAAATAAATTCCAACTCACAAATGTCAAACATATGGACATAAGGGTGGATTTTACTGCTAATATTATTCTGCAAACCAAAGCACCTTCAATAACTTAGGTGATGATGGAAGTCAAAACTTGATGGGATGTACACACCTAATCAAATTATGCATTCCCCATCTGCAGTATGACAGAGCTTATAAATTAAGCAGAACCGGACGTCATCTTTGCAAGCAGCGGGTCCCCATATGCATGCAGGAATGTTTAGTGTGGGTGTGGTGGCTTGGATGGCGGGCCGGGCCTAATAAACATCATGACCAGTTCAGGGAGAGGTCAGTGAACAAAAAAAAAAGGAAAAAAAGAGTTGGCCGTGTACGGTGGAAGGCCCACAAGATACATCCAAATGTCGTCCAACTTCCCCCTCCGCCCAAGCCCCCCGGGGAAAACAAAAGGGGAAACGTGCACACGTTCCCAGATGACAAGGGCCACGGCACGGATATGATCGAGGGTCAAAAGGAGGGGGGTTATGGAGGGCTGAGGGGCGGGGAGGCGGGTTGTGGAGGATGCAGATGTGTGGTGCGGTTGAGAGGAGAGGCACGATGGGAGGAAATACAAGAAGCTATTGTTTGGAGAGGAACGACAGGAGCGGAGCCACGAGCGAGGCAGCTGAGGATCATTCACCACATACATACAGAACACCAGTCAGACATTCCAAATGGTAATCTGATCCTTACTGGGAAAGGTCACTCTATACTTTTTAGGAAGGGATGCAATTTGTGTTGATGTGACATTACCTGCAAATGTAGAACAATGGGGAAGCTTCGTCACACGGAGGTTTAACCATCATTCCTGCGCTAAGCTTTCTACTGCACAGTTCAACAGATCATATGTAGGGTGCAAATCAGGGAATTTACCAAAAAGTCTTGTCAAGTTGACTTAATTTAAGCTGATTCCACTCACATCTGGACTACTCAAAAGTTATCCCCCTGGTGTGTGTGGGCCTTCATGGTGGTGTGCTTGCAAATTTCAAAATTGGTCTCTTATAAGCTTTTTCTATGGGCTTTGTAGAGCACACACTGGAGTTAGCAAAAAAAAAGCTGGATAAGACCTACCTGATATAACCAAGACCAACGCTGCAGAAAGACAGATTGTATGTAAATTTCGACAGCAGCCTGCCCCTCAGCCCCAATTTAATCTGATTACTTCATAGAACGACGCATCTACCTGACTTTGACTTTCACTGTCAAATAGTCGATTTTAATAAATCACGAATCCTTAACGCCCTTGTGCAAATCAGACGCATGAGTAGAAAAGTCATCCACATATTCAACGGCTCTCAAACTGTGGTACAAGTAGGGCTGCAACTAACAATCATTCTGTTAATCAATCAATGTTTCCATTATGCCTTGGGTTAATAAGATAAATTTCCTAAATTTCCTTATAGAAGTTGTTTTACACAATTTAAACCAGGTAAAACAAAAAAAAAATTAATCTTAAATGCAAAATACTGTATCTATGTACATATTTTTTTCAATTTTAGTATAATAACAGCTCTAAGTGGGTTGCTTAGTGGGTCAGCTGAAGGCATATTTAAGGGTCTCTTTACTCAATCGGTTAATTAGTTGATGATTATTTTAATAAGTGATCACGATTGATCCAATTATTGTTTCGACCTTAGTTACAAGTTCTAAAAGAGATATTTCAGCTTTGTTTGGTAGTACTTAAAAGCACTGTCAGCATTCACCATTTAAAAGGAAGATATTATCAGTGTTTTGACAAACTTAGATGAAACAAATACCAGATATCAGGCTCTAGCCAGTTTTATTTATATAGTGCTAATTCATAACACATGTCATCTCAAGGCATTTTACAAGTTACAAGTCAATGAAATCATACAAGAAGATTGGTAAAATGTTGCCTAACTAAGGAAACAAGGTAGATTGCATTAAGTTACTGACTTTAAAGGATTCGCTCCTCCTGGATAGGCATTTAGTGACAGTAGACATTTGCTCGCATTGTGTCTTCGGTTTTAAAGCAATCCCTCACACTGATAATGCATGCATGCAGCAACAGTGGAAAGGAAAATCTTTTAACAGGAAGAAAGCTGCAGTAGAAATAGGCTCAGTTTGACCAGCCTTCTTTTGAAGCCAACTGGGGTTTGAGAAGACAGAAGCAGACACACAAAAAGGAAAATAAAAGCACTAATTCACAAATACTATGTAAGTTAACAAACAATTAGTTTTTTTCTGGGAGACCAATGATCCAAACTGACCTTTCATGATGTAAAATGGAAAATAAGTTCCAAACCTCACAACTTACTGCCGTCAAAACTAGCAATTAGTCTTTTCTAGCGATTTAGAGGGAGTTTGGCCTACTCTTCTTAAAATCAATAAAGTAATTTTAAGAAGAACGACAAAAAATGACAGCAAAGGGATTTTTATACTCAATTTATAATACATTAGCATGGGGTATTGAAAGAAGCTTGAACAGTTTCCCCAAAGTGATCAAATTAGCAGAATAATATGCTTCTAGAACGATATGGTCAGCCATGAAGCACAGACAGGATGAATCCTCCCTCAGTGATTACTAGAAAGCAGGGAGCTGGGAGTCTGTGGTTTCAATGATAAGAAGCTGTTGATTAAGGCTTTCAATGAAAAACAAAATCACACTGTATGAAGCATGATGAGGACCTGCACACCCTGTGACTGTTAGTGAAACGAATCCCTGCCTGCCTGCCTTCGGTACTACTGTTACTCCTCATCTGTCCAAATCGTTCACAAGCTGATCTCATCCATGAGCTCACCATTTTATCTTTACTCTGACAGAGCGCAAGATGTGCTCAGGGATGACAGACTCATAAATCTGCAACTCTTTAGTTGGGTATACAGCTTAATAGGTCTTGAAACAACTTCATCATGTGATGAACCATTAATCCCCATACAACAGGTAACACTACACTCTTATAGACAGGGCGTGTGCTGAATTTGTGGCCACGGTTGAGCTTTTTATTTCCCCAATTATCTTTGATTATCATTTCACAAAATTACAAAATATGGTATAAATGCATAAAGGAAAAAAAAAGGTTTTCTTGGAATGCTTTTAGTTCAAAAGAGGAATGCTTGGAACTGGGGAAATAGTGGTGGTGTTCCACATCATCAGCATGTGACGCTTAAGTCAGATAAATGTCAAGTAAATATTCTTATGTAACTTTGAAGTATAAACGGGGGGAATAAGTGCACCATTGTTACAAAAAAGTTCCTATGCTAGAAGCTTTAAATGAGAGTGTGAGGAGGGCCCCGTTTGGCCTAAAGAACAGATCTTCTCTCAATCTATGAATTTCATTACTAATCCACATTTAACAAGTACTTATACCGATGCATGTATTATTGTATCTAATCAGATTAAATGATTTTGTCTTTTCACTGCTTACTACCTGAAGAAAGGATGGTAATACTAAACCAGCTCTCAACCCCCCTCACTATCCTCTCCAGGGCCATTTTAAAGATTGATTGCTGCTGAGATCTGATGGCAACACAATCCTAAGATGTTATAAGAATGGCTTAGAAAACATAAACAAGCAGTGGAAGTAGAATAGGGCTCAAACAATAACAGACATAATTTATTGAATAAATACTCAGCTTGAGTATAGAGACCCTAAAACAAGCCATCAGTCAAAAGAACAACCCAACACTAAGAGCAGCACCTCAGCTAAAACTGTACAAATATATATATACATATATATATACATTTGGCATTTATGATGAAAAAGTTTAGTTAAATTCTTTAAAAAATCCCATATTAATCACATTTTCTATTAATTAATTGAACAATTAGTTAACAGGATAATTAAGTATGAAATAATTGTTACTAGCTCTACATGTGATCATAGAGGTTTATATTCCTTGTAAGAGTGGTGGGTGGAAAAGAAAATTAAGCAAGCAGACTGTTTTCTCCCTAAAGCTTGTGGTTTGATTATAGTTGAATTTATGAAGCTTATTCAGATGAGTAAAAACATTTTAAAATATCTCAGGTTAGTCATAGTAATTTGTAGTATTAGACACCATCACTGAACGACTGCTCTTGTGCTTTCTTCAGTTCAAACCGTCGTAATGTTGCCTCCCAGTTTCCCTGGCTGCCACATATTTAAATTACACAGATCATCTATGTGATTCATAATTTGTTTTAATGAAATAAGGTTAGAAAAGGGACGTCTTTCGTTTTGAAAGACCTGGATTATAAATAAAGCTAAGCCTCCCTGCCATTTCTTTCATATTATTACATGAAAGCACAGCACAGGCCTATTCCCCCCACCCTCCCTCACTCTCTGGCCCTGTCACAGCAGATACCTTTGATCTGTCTAATCAGTTGAACATCAGGAACAATTTTGACAGGCTGTAGAGCGGAGCATCCTCTCCTTACACAGCCACCCAGCATACATCTCCATGTGAACCCTAAGAGGCTGGAAACTGATGTTCAGATGGTGAAGAGAGGAGTATGTTTCATAAAACAGCTGAAATGACCTAGGATAATCAACAAGGAAACAATTTGGACATGTGTTTTTATTATAATAATGCCTTGACAGCTGGAGAGCAAATTCTGGCAGTCTTCCCTGAGAAACCAGGGATGATCATCTGACTAAACCGGCAGGGGAAAGCGTTTTAAAGCACATTTCCACAGCGTTCCACCTATAGGGAACATAATCTACACAGAAAAAGGCAGCATGTGTTCTCACAGGGGTGAATGACATTAACAGAATGATATAATAAAGGCAAACATTTGGGATCCCACAACTAGAATGCTGTTAACTATTGCAGTGAATTGCAAAATGTTACGCTAACAACTTCACTCCTGTCAATGTGAAGGGACATGCACACCTGCACTGGCAGGCTCCCAATGCACTTTATCATTTTTTCCCCCCATAGAGAATAAGACCAGATTTTATTATATTCTCTGAGCCATTTACACCCCCACACACTGTCCCACATGTAAATACTCCATTCCTAGATCCTCCTGCATGAGAAGAGAAAGAATTGGAAGCAAAGTGATGATTTACAGATTGGACACAATATCCTTTAACGAATAATCTTCTCTTTCCAGCTGGCCTGACTGTACAAACTAAATGTTCTTAGGTTCATTACACCCTAAAACAGGTGCTTTATTTCCCTACATCACAATCTTTCCTCCATCAACTCATCTATTCTGAACTTTGACTAGAAAGCAAAGGTGACAGGTGTGCTTGCAGTATTGCAAAAGCTAAAAACCCGTAACTACATCTCTCATCATGAAAAAGTAGAACCTATTTAGTGCAGAATACAACATGCTGCCACACCATTAAAGCTCTAAGCTTAATATAATCATATTAATTTGGCATTTTTGTCTTAAAACCTCTGCTTTCCAGTGCAAGACTTAATGTTATTAGATGAGCTGTTGCTGCTAGCTGTAATACATCAACAAGTTGTTGCAAAATGGCAGACAACATGGACCAGCAGGAGTAATTGAAGGAACCTGAAGGAATCATATGGTAGCATAAGTTTTATATTTGAATTTAGTTAGTATAATTAAAACTTTTTTTCATCACTTAAGATATAATTTAAAGTTAATTTGTTTTCTGTGTACTAGTTTATTTTAATATATAATGAATACAGATGCATTGCATGGAGTCCGCATAGGGAGATTTTTCTGTACATCTAATTTTTAAACAATCTAGGTCTGCAACTAACTAATATTTTGCAAATTGATTAATCTCTCGATTATTTTTTTTATTAAACCAGGTTTAATAAAAAAAATAAGGATTTCAGGATAGGTTTTATAGAAAAAAGCAATTTCTTTTTTATCTTAAATGAAAATGTTTACTATTTTTTTACAATTTTGATATAATTACTGCTCTAAAAGGGTTGTTTTGTCAGCTAAAGGCATATTTTACAGTCTCTTTACTCCAGTTAACAATCAATCGATTACTAAATTACTAGATGATTATTTCAATAATCAATTAATCATGATTCATCATTTCAGCTCTAAATCAATTCCTTCACTGCTCTGTTAAGGACTGACTGAAAACATGTTCAAGGCTCTACTGTACCTGCAGCAGAATGGATGAGGACGCTCTGGTTGGGTCGCAGGTTGCCAAAGTCAAACAGCATCAGGTAGGCGGTGATGTAATTGACTGGGAGGGCAGCTGCCTCCTCAAAACTCATCCCCTCTGGGATGAGGAAGGTGTGGCTGGCCGGCACCACAGCTACCTCCTGCCACAGCCCGAAACGGTTCAACACCATCACCTTATCACCAACCTAAACAACAAGACAGCAGAAGAAGACGTGTGCAGTGATTTATCAGGGAAAAACATGATGCTCAGTCGTTAAATCTGCAGCAACTAAAGTATTTTCATCAAGGAGGCAACTGTATAGATTTGTGAATTTGTAATTTTTTCAAAAATGAAAATATGTTTTCTTTGAAATAAATAAAAAATAGAGATTAACTCAGGAAACAGTACTTTTCACAGATCTTGGTAATAGGAAAACATACTTCTTTAGAGGGTGATTAAGCATACTAAACCACTTTTCTTATTTTTTCACAGTCTTACACTCCTTTGTTATTAACCAAATATTACTGAAGGCAGTATTGTTGTGGTTTGGTATGGCTAACATTCATAACGATGCAACTGAAAAACGGACAAAAAAATGTTAAAGCAGTGCTCAATGGGAGTTCTACCTGTCCCTTTTCTAGGCTCCTGTATCTGCTGGCTGTGCAGTAATGCAACTGTTTGCTCCACCTAGTGTAAATGTGAGGTTCATTAAGGCTATTCATTTCCCTTTTTTTATGAGGAAAGTATTTAACTACATTTTCAATATCTTAGAATCCCTAAAAATAAATTTGTTTTTGCTTATATTATAGCAATGGAGCTTCCAAACAAAACAGGTTATCTACATACCATGGTCAAACAACATGCAAACAATGTTACAGATCATGGCTGCACCATATTAGGACATTTTCTTAGGGATTCTACTTATTAAATCGTATCAATTAAGCTTAACACACTCCTGATTCCTTGTCTTTCTATACCAAGCCAGTAAGTACACATAAGGCTTAGGAACAAGGATGGTCAGTCAATCCAACTGGCAATACATATTGTGGAATAAATGGGGTGTAGCTCATTAAGATTAGACATATAATATCTAACCAAATATTGCATTCATTTAGTCTTATGTGATTAAGTTCTTGCACAAACTGATATTGCATGATCACATAGATTTCATTTTGTGCAGATATAACTCAAGGACGGTATTTCAGGGCTGTGGACAAATAAAGGTTTTCAAATGCAAACCAACCATTTAAGTTGGAGCTGTTGCTGTCCTGTGATGCTGACCTCACTGTTTCTTTCATACAAGAGTGGAAGATGCAAAATATGTGGCAGGATAGGTAAGGGTGGGAAATATTGTTTTGTTTAAAGCAACAGTGGACATGCAAAAACAAAACCACGTCATCTAGATTCATTTAATTTCAAAGCAGAAATATAAAGGTGAGATAGGGCAGTATACAAGAAATATGATAAACAGATTAAATGGATGCTTTTAACATACCGTAGTATTTTGTCATTTTCAAATAAGTAAAACTAAAACAGAGGGAGAAAAAAAACACCTAACAAACGCAATGTTGCCTTCAGCATACACCCCCACATATATAAAAGAGAGGAAACCTTTGTAAGAAGAAAACGGTACAAACTATTTCTTTCAATTCATGTTATCTCACAATCAGTCCAAAAGTAAGCAGAAAGAAAAAAAAGATTTTAAAAACATGATGGAAAAGACTGAACTGGTCTAAAGAGCTTAACAAACGTATCTAATTTGTGGTGAAGATCATGCGGCAGCATTTCCATGATAAAATGGGTAATGTCAAATGTATGGACATATGGGGAGGTGTATCGTGACAGATTACACTTCTCAGCAAGTAATTAATAAGAACTTTAAACAAGTATTTCAAATAATTAAAGTTGGAAATATTTAGAGGATAAAACAGGGATTACAAAAATAAAAAATGGAACATTTGATTGATCTTGAGATGGATGGGAGGATAAAGATCTTTTTAAAAATTGGAAATTTTATGTATTTATAGAAGTAGAAGGTCTGTGCCATTCCAAAGAGCTGAAATTTACATCCAGATCCTACTTCGACAAAGGTTTCTAGAGTCAAAGGGCCGGATCTATCAAAGGTTTGCGTGTATTAAAACGTGAGCTATTTCACTGCGCACGCTAAAAAATGTACAAACTGATCTATCAACAGCGTGCTAATAGCATTTGGTTTTTAAAACGTGCTAAATAGCGCCTCTGATCCATTTAGTACTTTTTCTGCAATGAATATGCAATATGGGGCGTTTACACGCAAAAGTGCGTCTTGTGGGAGGAGAACATGTAAATATATTAATTTAGCACTCGCAAAGTGATTTATCAAACTTGAACGCAATTTTGCTAACGGTATCTGACTCTATATTTAACACGTTTCAAAAGAAGGTGCAAATGGTCTGTATGCGTAATTGCGCACACATGGCAGCGGTTATTGTCGCAAGAAGGAGACATGGAAATAAAGCAAGGAGACGCAGAGAACGCATTTTTTCACTCCGTGTGAATATTTTTGCAATGAACGAGGAAACGATCATCAAAACATATCGTTTATCCAGCATATTGCCATTTTGGAGCTGTTGGGGGAACTCCGAATGGATTTGGAGCCAGCCACAAGGAGGACCCACGCAATACCAGATATCACAAAACTCCTTGCAACATTGCACTTTTTTGCATCTGGGTCATTCCAGCGTACGGTTGCAGCGAGAGCTGGGATCTCCCAATCTCGTTTTTTCAGAAGAGCTGTCTGACGGGGTCGGGGTTCTCCCCCTGCGCCTGTGGAGCAACGTGCCAAATGCTGCGGGGATCTCATCCACAGTCACAGGCCAATACAAAACACCTGTTTTTTTTTTTGTTTTGTTTTTTTTTACTGCAGCACATACCACCTTAGGGAATAAAGGTTGCCAATTTATAATTTATAAATAAATAAATAAATAAATATATATATATATATATATTTACCTATTTATTTTTTTTGTTGGGGGTCACTGTAAGATTTAAATTTCTTAATGCACTAGTTTGTACAGACTACAAACTACTTTGCCGCAAACCACAAAACGCGCAAAACCATCATTTAAATAGGGCGTCTCCAACAGTTTTGCACCTTCCACCAGTTACGCAATCGCTCTTGTTAAATCACCCGCAAACCATGGTTCAGCCCCTCGCGCAAAATTCCAGTTTGCGAGCGCAAATTACTGCACGCAAAATTGGATCTTGATAAATCCGGCCCAAAGCGCGAGGATTCAGGACCTGGAAAGTAAACCTTTGGTAAATGATGTTGAAATCAGGGTTTTCCAGGTCTGCCTGTTCCAGCCATAACTTCTTAGGCCTTAAAAAAAAAACTTAATGAAATGGCAAAGATAAATGTATTCATAAAACTCTTTATAAGAATTGCTGCTATTGGCCCTAATTCGGTCAAAAGATCTGAGAGAGCCAGGAATGAACAAGTTGGTGAAATTAGACCAGAAGAGGAACGGTTCAATAAACCTATACTTCTAATATGGGTTGGCAAATTGTGGTTTATAGCCAGGGGAGACTGAATTTATTTAAAATGAGGGATTTTCATGTTTCTTCACATCATTCCAATCCAGCAACATATTAAAGGCTATTAAGATATCCCTCAGAAACTCTACTTGAAAGTTCATTCTTCTATGATCCAGGAAGTCAGGATGAAGATTCAAGGCCCAGTAATTAGGAATACTTCCTACACTGAAAACCAATCTGACATCATTTTAATCTGAGTTGACCAGTTATAAAGCTGCATGTTTGATAGTGAAAAAACTCTCTCCGGCGCTTGAGTTTAGTCGGCATAGAGAAAAGCCTTCAAGAAAAAACTTTAACAGCTTTAATGAAGAATTACTGAATACTATAACACTCCTAGTAGTCTCAGTCGACAATTAAAGTTAATTGACAATTCAGAAAATGCTAAAGATCCGCCCACAATTCAGGAGTCCTTTAATTTTTCTTTTCGCTTTTTTAAATTCCGACACTTAAGAAATACAGCTGTAATCACAGTTTAATGAATGCGTGATATTTTTGTTATAGGTTATCATACTTTCAGAGTTTCATACCAGCCCAGGCCTAATGTTGACTTCCTTAAACATTAAGAACAACATGTTGCAGGCTGTGAATTCCAATCTCCTCTGTTCCCCACCTTTCCTTATCAAAGCAGGATCCTCAGATACACAACTGTGTCTTTCCAAAAGAATGAGCCATGATATAAACTTCCCCCCAGCCCCTAAACCAACCAATCAGGACAACTCACTCGAGGGACACAGGAAACAGAGACGACAGCAGCATTATAACCCTCTTCCTGTTTTCTTCCACCCCCCCTTATCCAGTTCTCCCAACATAGCCTTCCCTCCCACCCTGTTTCCATTCTCCTCACTTTTTCTCTTCCCTTCTTTCTCTTTCACTTCCTGAGTCCTTTTCCTCTTACAACTTTAGAATGTCTTCCTTCCCCTTCTCCAGTTCCTCCCCCCGGTCTCATCCTGTCTGTCTTGTGTGGCGCTCCCTCTTTCATCCTCTGGTCCTCATTCTGTTGTCTTTTTCTTCTCCCCGTTTTGAGGAGTGCCACTCCCCTTCCCTTCTTCCTCATCAGTGTAACAGGACAATAGGGCCCATCTTCTCTACTGGCTTCTCTCCACTCATCAGCCTCCCTGCCAGATTCTTCCTCATGGGTGAGCCTAAGACAAGCTCTCTCCTCCTGGGAACAAACCCTCTCTCCACTCGGACCTCTCTAATGGTCTGGAGGGAACCATGCGTCTCACTGTCAATCCACTCCCATTAGAGAGATTTCTGTCTCTTTCTCTCCGAGGCTTTATCTCACTCTCTGAGGGCAAGTCATTTGGTTTACTTCAAACTACATATTTTCATGTTGTTGCAGTCGGTTAATTTCTTTGTTCTACATCTCCATCTTCTGATTTTATTGAAGTCTTTGAACTCATCAAGCTTACTGGATAATTGGGGTTCAGTGTGTTACAAAAATCAAAATGAGGGGGAGTTGAGGCTTTTACAGAAAAAAAAAAAACACGACTCACATAGTCAAAAGGATCTGCCACTATTCTTTCGTTCCCCTGCAAAGCATGGGAGTTACTGTCAGTCATACAGCCGGTTTAGTAGGAACATTCAAAGCCAGGCAAAAAGGCCTTGTGACACTTCTGTTTCAACATCTTCACAGTGTGACACAGAAACAGGCAGTCATGCACATCTTCCATTTCCTCTCAGCCTTCTTTCTGTGCAGTCACTGTCGGGGTCTGGGGTGAGGGGGGGTCATCAAACAAAGAAACTTTTAGTTAACTAAAACTGAAAAGACTTAATCAGCTGGTGATTCAGTTTCAGGGTATGCAGACCTCCTAGTCAGCTGGCTTTGCAGTTCAGAGTTTTGACAAACTCAGCAAAAAAAACATCAAAAAAACATAAGGATGATCAGATTTTTGAAGCAACGTTTCTGAGTCAGGCTGAGACAAAAAAGGTTAACAGATGAAGCTTAGTCAGCGCCTTTGACTAAAGCCTGTGGTGTCGCTGTATCTTGAGCACTAAAGTGTCTTAACACAATTTAACATTACCTCCATACCTTGTGCACAATGCAAATGCAAACAATTATGAGGGCAGGTGAGTGTTATTTTCCACTAATTACTGGGTTTTGCAAAAATTTAATATTTATTCTTTTTGAATATTTTGATTTTGTTTTGTTTTTTCTGTCAGGTTGCACATACAACTCATTTTACTAATCACACAATTTTCTATTCTGGGTTACTTTTCAGTTTTTGATTTTTAACACAAATACAACAAAAAACTGAATTGGTGGATTGGATTGGACTTGCTCAGGGTTCTGATCCTTCTTAAATAAGAAAAATCCCTGAATGAGCTAAAAAAAAAAAAAACTATAATACTTTATGTTTATATTATCAGTGTCCATTATATTAAGATCACAATTGATTGACTTAATAAACACTTTTTACCTGTTTTTGCTGCCTTTTTTTGTTTAGCATTTTAAGTTTTGCATTCAATATATGGAGGATGCATTCCGCCTTTCTAAAGCATACCCTGCTGTTCTCCCAATTAGAGCCGAAGATAGACACCACTCAGCAGATTCTTCCTGCTAAGGAGACAAAGGTCTGTTGGAGTGAAGGGGGTGATCCTAAAGACCTTCTATGACTCAATTGTGGCATCAGCCATCTTCTATGGAGCTGTCTTTTGGAGAACTGGCCTATCTGTAGCTAAGAGAATGCGGCTGGATAAGCTGATCAGGAAGGCCAGCTCTGATTGGATGCCCTCTGGACTCAGTGCAGGAGTTGGGAAACTAAAGCATTCTAAGTAAATGAACATCTCTGTTGGATAATGTCTGCCACCCCATGCTTGAAGCTTTTGCAGAATTGGAGAGCTCCTTCAATGACAGACGGCTTAATCCTAAATGCACAAGGGAGCGTTATCACAGATCCTTCCTCCCAGCAGCTGTACGACTTTATAACCACCACTGTTCCCAACAACCTCAATAAATTGCTACATTAATGCTGATTTTCCACAGTTTCTATCTTAGTCAGTTAAATAACATGCTGCTGTCATTTTGCATATCTCTGACGTTGCTATTTTCAAATATCCATTACTGTAAAAATGTCCATAGCTGTAAATTGGTTATTTATTCTCCAGGTGAACAGTTGTTATATTGTTAAAAAAAAAAACATTATAGACCACTATTTTATTGTTTATCTTTTAACTATCTTTCTAAGGTCCATATTGTGTGACCATTTTTTCTATAATCTCTTTGCTGCTGCTGCAAACACCAGAATTTCCCCATTGTGGTACTATAGAGGGATTTTCTATTCTGTTCCATTCTATTTAGCGCGATCCAAACTGGATAAATACATGGCCTATACGTTGAATTATCACTGAAGTAGATTGGCAGATATCCAGGGTAGCATTAGAACAGGGGGAGCACAAGAGCCTTATAAATTTGATATAACTTATATCTTTTAGATGTAGCCTATAACTTTGATGCCGGTCATAGAGGGTTAGGATCCCTGTGTGTTGAGTGTGCTTGTAAAGGAGAAGGGACACTAGCTAATGGGTATCAATGCTCCAATACAATTTTTTTCCTCTCCGATACGATACCGATATTGCAGCTTTGAGAGCTGGCTGATACTGATATTGACCCGATACAATATTAGAACGAATCAAGCCAACTTTTATAACTTATTTTATGCTGTAGAAGTTAGGAAAGGCTTGACCAAGTAATATTACTAAAAACGGGTAACCAAGTCAACCACCAAAGTTATGAAAACACCGGACCCATTTAAAATTAACCTATGAGTTACAAAAACTTTTGACAGAAACAGAGTGTTTCTATCAGCATGAAAATCTGCGATAATATTAGTTTTTTGGCAAATATTGAACCGATATCCAATATTATTATTGGACAGAGACATCCCTGCCAATGGGTTTTGAGAGAGACTGTTTTTTTGGCTAGGTCTGGAATCTTATATTCTGTTTGTAATTTATGAGTGGGGGCATAAGGAGGGGCTCACACAGTTTAACATTTATGCAAGCACTGTTTCTACAAATTTAAAAGTTGCCAAGATGCTGTGAACGACAGAGAGTAAGTTCAACATCCAAATTACCAATCAAAAATAGGATTTATTGCAAATTGTGTTATCACTGCATTATTGAATGCTAATATCACCACTGCAGGGTGAATAACTTTTTTTCTGATTTTGTCAACATATGCTTGAACCACACTGAGATTGATTTCAAGTTAATTTGTCAATGGTTATATAAAAAAAGAGAGCTTACCTTTTAGCGTTAACCCAGCATGTCAGTAAAAAGCTGCTCATGAAAATATTATTGAGGCATGATGATTCTACCGCTGATGTGTGCATGTCAAGGCAATTTACATGTGGTATTTATCACATACTCATTTAAACAAGTTGACTTTTCTGAAATGTCTAGAAAAATTTGATTGTGTCCTTTCAGTCGACCAACAGCTGTCCCTTTGCTTGTCATTAGAGATATTTAGTCATAGTCCAGTGGGTAGAAGGGGTTTGTCTAGATGACTTGAGGATAGATAGATAGGGATGGGGGGGGGTTGATGGAGGAAATACCAGACTGACAATGTAGGCCAGAGGGAGGTAATTGGGAACATATGGGTCAGATCCCTCCAAAACTCACCAACAGAGAGAGCCTCCATGTTTTTTAAACAAGGCTTGAGGAAAAAACTAAAAAACTGCTGGTATTTGGCATCATGGGAGCCTCAGAGTGATTTGTGATGTTTCCGCTCCCTCCTTGCTTACTCTCTGTTACTCTTTCCCCCTACAATCCTGCTTAGGTCATGTCGGGTGAGCTCACTATAGACTCACTTAACATTACCAAGCATCTGAATGCTTATTTAGCAAAAAAAGAAAAGAAAAGGAATACAGTAAGGTATGAAGTCTGCAAAAAATAAAATAAAAAGTAAAATAAAAAGTGGATTCAACCAGAGAATTTACTAACAGACTAAATCCTGCTAGGAAACATGTAAGCTATCAAACATAAATCTACATTTATTTAAATATTCTTTCCCCAAAAAAAATCTAGTTTTTTTCTCTCTTATCTTGATTCATAGGTGTATGAATACCATCTTAAAAGCTTATTTCATCTGTCAGTGAGCTAAACAAATTATGGATCATGAAATACTAAAAAGACAAAATAAGATCAAGTTGATTTGCTGCATATGTTGCTTAATCTGTTCAAAAAGCATAATCTGTTTGGAGTTTTCTTAGAAACTACTCAGACACACCCAATGTCTTTGTGTTTGTGGGATAGAGCAACAGAAAGTGAACCTCCCCAAAAAAAGCTTGCAACTTGTGGTCATAAAAATCTCTCTGAGTTACAAAAAAAAATCTCAGAGAACTCCAGTCATCAGAGGATTTGGCTCTTAATTCAATTAGCGAAAAAAAAAAAAAGGCTGTTAGTGGAGGTGGGAGTGTGCTGACAAGCTGCATATGCATGTATGCGAGTCGTCTGTGACCTTTAATTCAATGAACATCAGTGACAATGAGGAATACAGCAATAAATAAATGAACCCGCTGAACTCTCGTAGCACAGCCCTGAATCAGCATCCATCCATCCATCCATCCATCCGAGCCACACCCAGTCAGGTGAAATCAGTCAGCTTCTGCTTACATCATACATGTGCTAATCACTGTATTATCCAGAATGGAGCTCAAACAATGTGAATCATCATGCTGCGTTAGGTTAAACTGCCTCTCACAGATGTTGCCTTGGTGATGCCATGCAGCCAGAAGAGAGCCATGAGCTACCATGGGCCTGTGACTCATCACTTAAAGCCCTCTCATTAACAATGTGCGGGTTTGAATACTTTCCTGAGTCTTGCTGTGAGATTTCATTTTTAGTTATGTTTCTCTTTCTTTTTTTTATTATGTCTAATAAGGTTGCAACTGTATAACAGCATGTTGGCTTGTAACTATGAGGGGGAATCAACGACTTCACACCTCATGGTGTCTGTCTGTGAGGCGCCTCGCCCTTTTCCACTCCGCGCGTTTGTGCGCCACCGTCTCTCCCGTTAACAAAGGGCGTCGCTTACTCCAATCTCCTCCAACGACGTCAATTTACATCAACCACTAATATTATTTCCGATTTATCTCCAAAATAAATCACTTTTTCCCAACAAAATCGGTGCATTTGAATTCATGACAGTCAGCATTTTCTGAAATATCCTTTCTTAGTTGCAAGTTTTTGCTTTATAAATCACTTTTATTGTGCAGCGTTGCTCATATTTTAGGTGTGATCACACATACAGAGGGACAAAATAAAATAAAACAATTAAAATATCTAGACAGTATGTATAGCTTTAATTTTGAAAGCAAGAATGCCTAATTTCCTGTCTAGCTGCTGCCAGCTGAGTGCTGCGCTCCAATCCGTGGCGCACACCAAAGCGCACAGCAGCGTGGGCGCAGCGAGGATGGAAGGCATCCCATGGATCTGAATTGGCTTATTTAGCTTTACGCTTTTGAAACAAACAGCTTGAATAGACAGAAATAACAGATTGCATCTTTGCAACTTATTTCTAACCTATAGTAGAAGTTGGCTTAACTTCCCCGTTAAAAAGGAAAAATTAGAGAAAAGATAAACGAGGACGACGCCTGTTTACTTTGGCCTTTCGACTTATGCTATCTTATTACTTTAGATCTATTCTACAGATATCTATTTTAAATTATCCTTTAAATAACCCCATAAAGTCAACTTTTATGCACCTTATTAATTCATAGAAGGGGACAAACTGAAAAGCTGCACATTAACATCTAATCAAAATGCACAATTTGGAGATTTCTATTGCCTTTGTTAAAAAATAAAATCTTTCTGATCTTTATTATTGAAGCCTTGGAGCTTGAAGTTTATAACAATGTAGCGCTGACACAATGAGGGTGCGCTGCTGCCTGACACGCCCATGCCCACAAAGCACCCAAAATCCAGCTGATATTAAACAACATGGAAATAAACAAAGAAAAAAATGTTTAATTCAATGTAAAACAAAGGCTGGCGTAATGTTTGCTTACTTTTCTGTCAGTTACTTCTTCCCCGACAGCCTCCACCACCCCGGAGCACTCCATCCCCGGGGTGACCGGCGGGGATGGCAGCCGGTCGTACAGACCCTGTCTGGCCATCAGGTCGGCGAAGTTGAGCCCGCAGACCTTGACCCGGACCTGCACCTCTCCAGCTTTGAGTGCAGGTTTCCCCTTCTTCACCTGCAGCTTGACTTTATCATAGCCTCCGTAGCCGGTGAGAACCAGAGCGCGGTAGGTGAAGGTCTCCTCTTCGGGGGCCGCCGCCGGGGTGGCCCCTGCCTCCGCGGACTCCGTCTTTGGAGGCTCGGCTTTAGGCTCCTCTGCGGGCTTGGTCTCCTGCTTCTGGTCCACGGCGTTTTGCTGCTGGGCAGGTGCGTCCTCTCCAGACATTGTTGTGCAGATACAGTGGAGATTCAAAGGGGGAAAAAAGAACTTCAAAGATTTTTGGTTTTCACTTCTATTAGTGATTTTTTGCAGCCGTGGACGGTTTTATCCGGGTGAGCTGATTTGCAGGAATATAAAGAAAGTCTGAGGTTCTTCTTCAGCAGTCTTGCATGGAGACACTAACCCCGAGAAAGTGGGTTGATCAGTGGCTGTCAGCGCCGCGCTCTGAGAGTGTGAGTGGGGCGAGACGGAGGCAGACTGGAAAACACGGAGAAATTCAGGGATTGGTTTATGTGGCTGTCTGGGTTTGGCTGCTCGGATGGAGTAATAAATTAAGTCCAAAAGCAGAGAGATCAGCCGGAAATATTGAAGCAAAGGGAGGTTTATTAAAGTCCAAATTTTGGAGCCTACTGTTAAACCAGTCTACCTCTAGATTTACCATCTCCTCATTGTTAATGTCTTTATTTGTTTGACCATTATGTTTTTTGTTATCATAAAATCTATATTCAAAACACCAATCCTCCATATCCAAATCTCTACTTTTTCAAATTTCTTGAAAAAGTAATGATACTTATGGAAATGATCCATCTTTACCATAAAAAATAAAACAACTACATGACAGATTAAGGCTTAGTTATAGTTCAAAAGAAAGGAAAAATTCTTTAAAGGTTTTAACTAATGTAAAGCAAAGGTGTTTCTTTACTAGCTTACCTAATATTAACCTCCATCCACTGACCAACTCTCCCTGCTCTGATGAAGAGAAGCATCCCAACAGCATAATGCTGCCATCACTGTGTGTAACCATTGTTAAACTGTGTCTAGTGATGAGTAGTACAGTAATGGGCTAAAACATTTATTTAATCAGAGCATCTTTCAAAAGACTTTTTAAAGGGAATTGTATTACTTTTTTATTTCTTTGAACTGTGGAACTCTGCAGCTCATTCAGCATCACCATGACTCTCTTTGCATTTTCAATGGTTTATGCAATCCTGTTCCATCCTGTCCTTTCCAGCTGACAGCCATGACTGTGCAGGGAAGTAAACTGCAAAAACACATATAGAAAAAGGTTAAAAAAATTCTTAAATTAAGTGTATTAACCCTTAATTTGAGTAGGTGAATAAGATGATTTGCAAATGGAATGATTATTTTTACCAGTAAAATAAGATAATTAGATATTATGCACCTGAAATAAGACAAATAATTTTGTTTTTCTTATTGTAATTGTAAGTGTCTCACTTATACGGAAGAGGATTAGGGCCAGTGGGGGAAAAAAAAGTTAACTGATTTTTAAATTTTATCTCAGTTTAGTATGGGAAAAAAGTCAGAATTCTGACTTTTTTCTCAGAATTCTGACTTTAATCTCAGAATTCTGACTTTAATCTCAGAATTCTGACCTTTTTCTCAGAATTCTGACTTTAATCTCAGAAATCTGACTTTAATCTCAGAATTCTGACCTTTTTCTCAGAATTCTGACTTTAATCTCAGAATTCTGACATTTTTCTCAGAATTTTGACTTTAATCTCAGAATTCTGACTTTTCTCAGAATTCTGACTTTAATCTCAGAATTCTGACCTTTTTCTCAGAATTCTGACTTTAATCTCAGAATTCTGACTTTTTTCTCAGAATTCTGACTTTTTTATTGTCAGAATTCAGTTAGAATTCTGAGAAAAAAGTCAGAATTCTGACTTTTTTCCCATGTTATACTGAAATAAAATTTAAAAATCAGTTAAATCATATTTTTTTTTCAGTGGCCCTAATCCTCTTCCGTACACTTACCTCCTCAATTCAAGACAAAATGCACTTCATTTAGGCAAAAATGACTTATTTATATCTATTTTTTGCAGTGCAGTTAAGCCATACTCCTTCCATTCTCAGAGGAGGAGCTGAAAAAAACTTAGTGAAATGTTTAAAGTTTGGAAAATTGTTTTAGAAAATAACTTTAACCTTCTCATAATGTTTCCTCTTGACCTGTCTGCTGTGATTTAGGGTCTTCATGATGCTATTTGCTCTTAAAGAGATCTCTAAGGTTCTCATAGAACAGTTGGATTTATACTGGGATTAATTTACTCTCAGATTGACTATTCACTATTTGAATGACTTCTGTCAGGTGAAAGCCAGGATTTTATTTAAGTTCATCAGAGTGAAGGGGGCTGAATGGAAACTTATGCTACTTTTTTTCCCAATGCTTAATTTAAAAATCAATCCAATGTTGTTTCAGAAATATATTCAATAAATACAACTTTGTTGCTTAGGTGTGATAAAACAAACAAACAAACCCAAAAAATGAAGTTTTGAATATTTTGAAGTACTGTGTGCATCTATGTAAACACTTCTTGCTTTTTCTTCCTCATTTCTATGGTTGTACTTAAAGGACCTCTTCAATGCTGTTCATATTTATTCTTTGTTTGTTATATTTGAAACATTGCATAGACTGTAAGAAGATTTGGTAGCATACAACATATTTAATTGTTTATTTAAACTGAACACATTAACTTGGAAGGGAACTTGAATGCTTCAATCTATATTACAGTTTTTTTGGATTGCTTACACACTAAAGTTAAAAGTAGTACACTATTAGCAAAACCTTACACTCAAGAAGCAAAACATCAGCCCATATTTGCACAACTATAAGCACATTGTCAACCTCACACTTGTTGCAAAACTCTACACACAGTGATTTGCAAAACACTAAACACACTTAACATACATTACACACAAAAATCTATTATGAAGTCACTTCCTTGCTATACCAAAGCACTGACTGTCAAATTACCGCACCTTCCAACCAATTGATTCAACACAGTCATCAGGTGTGCAAACACTGGTTTGCTTAATTGTAGACACACCAATCAGGTGTATAAGCACTATAAAAAGCAGCAGGTGAGTTCATCGGTCTTCTAGCATAATGGAAAGAGTCAGAAAAATAGTAAGACGAGGTGGAGGATGAGGTGGAGGAGAAGGAGGAGGACAAAGACATGGAGGAGGATGACAAGGAGGAGGAGATGGACAAGGAGGAAGAGGAGGAAGGGGAGGAAGAGGAATCAACAGAGGAGGTATCAACGGAAGAGGAAGAGATGGAGGCCATGCTGGAGGTAGAGGAACAGGAAGAGGAAGACAAGAACGTGCTCAAAGAGGACCGAATCTGACAAATGAGATCCGCGCAACACTGGTTGACCACGTTGTCAACCACTGCCTGACGATGAGGGAGGCTGGACTGAGAGTACAGCCAAATCTAAGCCAATACACAGTGGCAAGTGTGATAAGAACATTTCGACTGGAAAAATAGGTATTGTAAAAATATCATCATATCAAAAACATCTGCACGGTTTCAGCAACTGCTTACAGTACTGTATTCTATGCACTATCAGCACTTCTGTTACCTTTTCCTGTGAAATTACTGTACTATTGTTTACTGAGTTTTTTTTCTACATAGGATTGAGGGTCAGGAACGGCGAGAGGGAAGGCCTCCTATGTTCACAGAACAGCAAGAGAGGGAGATAGTAAACATGGTTTTGGCCAACAATGCTATAACCCTCAATCAGCTCCAAGCTAACATTGTCAATAACGACGTCGGTTTCAACAATATCCATCAGGTCTCAACATCAACACTGGCACGCATCCTAACAAAAAACCATATTCAAATGAAGAAAATTTATCGAGTGCCTTTCGAGTGCAATTCCGAAAGGGTGAAACGACTGCGGCATGATTATGCAGAGGTATGTATTCACCTAAGCATTGTGATCTTGCATACTGTCTCATAATCTTTTACTGTACTGTGATATGTATACTAGATCTACACTGAACACAATTTTGCCTGACACTGTTCTTCAGAGAGTTTTACAAATGGATGGAGAGGAGATCCAGCATGAGTTCATTTACGTAGATGAGGCTGGGTTCAACCTGACAAAAACACGAAGGAGGGGAAGAAACATCATTGGCCACAGAGCTATAGTCAATGTCCCAGGGCAAAGTGGGGGTAATATAACACTCTGTGCAGCCATTACACAGAATGGGGTCCTCCACCGCCATGCCCATATGGGCCCTTACAACACAGCACTCATACTTACATTCTTGGACCAATTGCACAACATAACAGCAGCAAATCAAATCGATCATATGCAATACATTGTTGTCTGGGACAATGTGTCTTTCCACCGCTCTGCTCTGGTTCAGAACTGGTTTCAGCAACATCCACATTTCACCGTCCGATATCTTCCACCATACTCTCCATTTCTCAACCCTATAGAAGAGTTTTTCTCGGCATGGCGGTGGAAGGTATATGATCTCCGTCTCCAGGCTGAGGTACCCCTCATCCAAGCCATGGAGGAGACCTGTGACCAGATGGAGGTAGCAGCAATGCAAGGATGGATTCATCATTCAAGACGTTTCTTTCCAAGGTGTCTTGCTAATGACAACATTGCCTGCAATGTTGATGAAATTCTCTGGCCAGATCCAGCTAGGCGAAGAGACAATGTCTAGTTTTTGTTTTGTTTTGTTTTTTACAGTAAACTTACAGTACAATACGTAAAGTGACATTTTGTTACAGTATAATGAATCTCCATGTCAACATTTTGGGCGTGTTGAGAAATAAATTAGTTTCTTCAGTCTGCAACATTGGTCTTGTGTAGTGTTTAGTGAATTTACATTATATTTGTACTTTGTTGATGGTAGCCAACTCTAATCATAGGGAAGTAGAAGTGCTAAAAGTGTTTTAGGTTTATCACAGCAGAGTGTAACTCGTGCAAACAGAGTACAGTAATGTGAAACGTGTGTGTTTCATATGGTAACAAAGTGTGGTTTTTAAACAGAAGTGCATCGTTTTTGCAGGAGTGTTTAATTATGCAAAGGATCTGTAGTGTTTTGCTAATTGGGTGTGTGGTTGTGCTAATTGTGTGTAGTGTTTTGAAAACACGGGCCCTGTTTTGAAAATCGTGCTTAAGCAATCCAAAAAAACTGTAAAATCTTTCAAAAAAAAGTTTGCTCTGAATTAGAAGCTTTATGTCTTTTAGAAAGTTTTTTCTTTGCAGATTTGTTTATTTTTTATCCTAAATGTAAATTTTTCTCTGAAAATGATACTTCACTGAAAAGTCTTTTGACGGTTTGTTTTGAAAATGATAAACAAATTTAAAGACAAAAGATATCTCTATCCAGATATTGCTTACACTTTTCTCCCTTTTAGTCTTCCTGCCAAATTTTTGTTTTAAAACGTGTCCCAGCTCTCTCCGATGTAATAATTCACAAGCTACCCCGACAGAGTAAAGGGATTTAAATTTATTGCCACTTGCATTTGCATTCTGTTTACTGCAGCGTGTTTTGTACGGAGGTTTGTGAAACACCAGGAATGGAAGGAAATGATTGTTTATGCTGCCTATTCTACAGTAGGATTTGCAGGAACTTTGGGTCTGTGTACGGCTCATTGTTGCAACTTCCCTGCACCGGCAGGTCAGAAAAATATGAGTTTGTGTTAAGGTCAGGCTAGTTTCTTGGCAAAATAATATTATCTTCTGTGTATTACTTGGCCAGGAGCAAGGGGGGAATCCAGAGCTTGAATGATCTCTGAGACTAGTTAGTACAGACAGCAGACATCTGTAGTGGTAAAGGTCAGCATCTGTGCACGATACCTTTACACACACACACACACACACACACACACACACACACACACACACACACACACACACACACACACACACACACACACACACACACACACACACACACACACACATATATATATATATACATATATAAAATTTCTAATTGTATACAAAAATAAAATGGAGTGTCCTTCAGTTAACTGTATAAAAGACTTGCCCAGTGTCCATCAGAGAGACTGACCACAGCAGGAGTGAAAAGACACCTTGTGGGTCCAGAGTGCCACTCAGCACTAAGTCAGCATTGTCTAAATCAATATGCCACAGGGGCTTAATGATGTATAATGCAGGAGTTATAGATCTAATGCTTTGACACATGCTAAATGTTACATACCACAATGTTTGTTCTGCCGGTAACCATGGCGAAACTGCTCCGTAGATATGTACAGTACCGTACAAGACCTGAGTTAAGCTATTTATTTCTTTGCGTTCTGCAAAGGAGCCAGACTCTAATCTTTCAAAGTGGTCTTGATCAATAGTTCATTACTCTTTTTAAACAATCTTTTAAAGTTTTTGATGCCCTTTGTGGAGCATATTCCAGAAGCTGGAGTAATAAGAATAGGATGTAGAAACAGATATATGGATACCTTATGTAGTCTGAAGACGTCATGTTGAAGAAGTTTTCATAATGCATAATGTTGCTTCGTTTGATAATCAGCCTGGATAAAGTTCTTTGTTATGTGGCAGGCAGAAAGACTGAGTCTGCAAAGAGCCTCTGAGGATGTGTTTATTGAGCCGCAAACACTCCCACATTGCAGTGCCATTAAAATGTGCAAATATAAATATTTAAAAGAGATATATGCACAAAATATTTAATTAAAATCTCCAACATGGATGCCTGCATGGGTTATTACTAGATTTTACAATGAAAGTATCTAATAATCACTCAACGTGTCATAATGTTTTAATGTCCCTATGAATATGGTCAGCATTTTTCCATACTAAATTATAAAATATGATTTTAATCAATCCATTTTATCTCCTCTTCTTATATGTTTTTTTTATAAATCTGGGTAAAACTTTTCTGAATTGCACCATTATTCAAAACCTCTTAAAAAGATTCAGAAAAATTGCAGCATTCAGAATCACTAAAATACAACATAAAAATAAAATGTTAGACATGACAATATACAGAGAGATATAAGAATCAATGGCAAAATTTTCCAAAATAGATGCTTCAGGAATAAATACTCTTCCCTCTTCTTCCTTACAGGGATGCAAGGAAGCTGCTGTCCGACCATCACAGAACAACGCAGCTAACAATATATGTGTCTCTGTGTTCAGATTTGGCTGTTGTCCAGTTCTACACACAACATCTATTAAAGTTTCTCCAGTTAAACCCAAGTAAAATTCAGCTGTTAACGTATCTTTTCCTTCCAAAGAGTCTAAAGATAGAAAGATACAGAAGATCCTTCCTGCCCATGGCTATGGACACTACAACAACTGTTTAAAAAATAACATATTTTTGAATTGTTAATTGAATTGAATTCCTTCCAAGAGTCATTAAATATGCCATGGGAGGCAGTGAAAAGAGTTGTAATCAAGAGGAGCAGGAGATATTTCACAACAGTGACAAAGAACTGAACATCCCTCCATTACTGGGAAGATTAAATGATCAGTTAGCGAGCTGCAGAACTTTTTGCCAAACACCTGCAGTGTTCTACATGCAGCATCAGTTTATGTCATATGTCTTGGTTGCAGGGTAGTGTGGCAAAGCAGGAGCCTTTCTTATGAAGTTAAATAGAAAAAGAACTGGTTTGATTTTGCAAGAAAAAAATGTAACATTTAAAAACACAAGGGAAAAGAGTTAGGATCTGATGAAGTCAAAGCAGAAACATAAGCATGAGATCTACCACATATTTAACCATTGTTGCTCACCAATGCCTGGAATGTTTGTAATGGTAATAGCATACATTTCATCTTTCATACATTCCAAAACACACGACCCAATTTAAGCTTCAAAGAGCCTTTAGTACACTTTTAAAATTTGATTACAGGTCAGATAAGGCTGTGTGCTGGCATGCCGCTACAATAAATGCCTCTGTCATGTACCTGAGTAAAGAAGCCCACACACATACACACCCACCCAGTTCAAAACCTACAAAGGTGGCGTCATTCGGCTTTGCTTGGTCAATGTTGGTTTATGTAGGCAAACAAATCCTTTGTGTCTTTTATTTCTCTATAGATATTACATATTTAAAGGTTGGTCATCAAAAGTCTGCCTTTTTCCCTCACATAAGAAAACTCATTGAATAAATCGTGTCAGTGATTTGTGTTTGTTTATGCCAGCATTATTCTATCAAAATATTTAAGACGAAATCCAAATTTTTAAATTGACTGAAGTTCCAAAAAGGTTCCATTGTTTTACATGGGAGTTTTTTCCCATTTGAAAAAACCCCCTTAGATTAAAGGATTTAAGTTTCCTATTTTAGAAGGAAACTTTTCCTAGAACAGCTAAAAGTGAATTTATTTTATGGCTTCTTAGATATTTTGTAAAGCAGCACGAAAAGTACAGGGTTTATAAATTCTGATTTCACGTCATGTGCGCCATCCTATGCAGATCATTGGCTCCATCCACATCTAGTGAAAACTAGTGGAATTGGATGAGTCATATAATGCAAACACTCATTGGTTAGCTAAAGGAAATCATCAGCAGCAAGCAGGTGTTCTTCAAACTGCAATCGTGAATTGTCTATGCCATGCTACAATGTAGGATTCAGAAAAAGATGTTAAAATGTCTGAAAGGTCGGACACAGGCGAGAGCGTATCGGGAGATGGAGACCAACAAGACCTCCCTCATCCTTGGCCCTATCTCATATCAATTTTCAAAATTTCAAAAGTCGAAAAAATTTGCTTTCAATTCATATAGTGGCATCTGGCTGGGTTTTTTTTAAGGTTACTTTATACTTTTATACTTCAAGTAGTTTTTGGAGCACATACTTTTTCACTTTTACTTGAGTAAAGAGGTCAAGTTGATACTTCAACTTTTACCTGAGTGTTTTTAAACTGCAGTATCTATACTTCTACTTAAGTAACAAATGTGTGTACTTTTGACACCACTGCTCCAGTATACTCTTCTGATTTTGTATTGGCGATTGTTTGTCAAACCAAACATCCAATAAAGTTCCAATTAGCCACTACTTAGGCACTGGGGTCACGTTTTCTTGACACAGGCAAAAGAAGTTGAAGTCCAAACTTGTAGATGTTCAGTTGATTTATTTTAGCAACATTACAGAGTTGAAACATTCCCTTGCTCTGTCACCTCTCTTGCACTGATAGAAAAACCATAGGCGCCTAACCCAAATGCCTGCTGTCCTTACCAGACTCCTACATTTATAGAAAGTGGACTGCCCACATTTCTTCCTGTTTTACATAATAAAGAAAGAAAAATGATTAAAAAAAAGAAAGAAATACACAAATTCAACAATTACCCTATAAATAAACCCTGTAAATATTAAAAAAATCTATTAATTTAAGAAGAAAATAACAATGTTCAAATAGACAAAGTAATAAAGAAAAATAGCTCCAACAGATTTGATTACGGCGTTAATAAAATATTCATGAAGTGTTAACCTCTTAATATCCACCTCATTTCTGGGAAATTCGTCTATTTTGCATACCAAAATGGAAAAGCAAATAAAGAGGAACTGTAAGCCCAAATAACATGTGTTATACATTATTTGAAAGCCAACACCTTCTAGTTTCTGAATATATACAAGAAAATTCAGTGAGTAAAATACCAAAGCTGCATCAAGTCCATGCTGTCAGTATCCTAAAGATGATCTTATATTAAAGATGCACAACTGAATATTTAATTAATCAAAAACAATGAAAAACTAAACTACTTCTTACCATGGTGGTGAATAAAACAAAACCCTTATTTGTCACTAACATAAGAAGGGGGGAGATACAGATGCGACCAAAGTGCAGAGATGTAAATCATTTTACTGGAGGGTCAAGAAACCTTTTGGAATAAAAACACTCTACATCAACAAAATAACACAACATGCACATTGAGGCATGGCGGTGGAAGCATCATGCTTTGGGATTGTGGGATTATGTTATTCAGATGAGATGGAATCCTTTGTCTATGTTGTTGTCATTATGAACTGCTGTATATACCAGTCAGTTTTGGCCCAACAAAACTTCCGATATCGAGATATGTACTGTATTAACGTAATTTAACATGAAAATGATCTGATCCAAATCAACAAAATACCTGCTTCTCTAAAGTCAAGAGTTGCGGTATGAATACACTGGTACCCAATAACACTGACAAATCTGACAACATCCAAAGGTGTCAGATTCAACTATTCAACTCAAGGTATGAGTTGAAAAGAACCACATTATTTATGTTGTTTCAGCATAGGAAAAGTTATTGGTCCTGCAGAAGGTTAAAAAATATTCACCTATTTCTTTTTTATTATTTTTTTTTTATTAAAAGATAAAAAAGATTATAAAACTGGCAGGATTTATCTTCTGTGTGCAGAACCTTTGGATCAAATCTTTCCTGCTCTATAAAAGGTGAGAGAATCTTTACCTAAATTTTCTTGGTGATATTAAAGGGGATTAAACGAAATTAACAGCACAGCTATTATAATATCACTATTTTTCATATTTTCAAGACCAAATGATCTTTTACTTTAATAAGATTCTAAATGCAATGAGTAGACAAAAGATTCAGAACTTCTAGTGAACATGAGCCAAAACAGGCTACTGTTAGAATTAATTTATTAGAATATCATTGATTTTTTTTTTTTATAATTATATTGGATTTACCAATATTATTGATTCAGGCAAAGTCAGTTTAAGCTCATCTATTCCACAGGATTTTTATTCCATATCAGCAGTCTTAGACCCCAATCGTTGTTGACATGAATTACTCCCTTGAGGTGTACAAAGATGATATTTCTTTATCAAGGCTTGAGATATTTTAATCAGAAGCTGTTACCCAAATGCCTTAGGGAGCTGTCTTTGTCAAACTTGGAACATTTTAGCATTTCAGGTTAGTTGACATTTCTGATAATGAATAAATGCTGCCATCTACTGTTTTATTGTTGCCAACGTTCAAGGAAGTGATGGGGAATCAGAATCCTCTTTAATCCAATGTGTTTATTACAACCACTATTGTTATGTTTACCATCAGTTATTATGCATTAAACATTTAGGCTGAATATCTTTTTACCATCTGCCTCTAACTCTTCAACAGCAAATAGTCATAAAGCCGGAAACCTATCGAAAACACATATCATGGATCATTAACTGACTACTGACAGATAAAAACTGAGCTACACTGTGCAAATAACAGTGTCAATACACTTATTGAGCAGGGAAAATATGGACAAATATCAGCATGGTACTTCCTTTACTTCCAGTTTCTGTAGATAATTTTTAAGAAATAAAGAAGAATGGTGGGAAAACTCACCTCTGAATCCTTTATTGTTACCTGTTAAATGTTATGGCTCACTTTATACGATGTTTGTTCAGATAATGAACAGACTGAATTTAAACAGAATTTTAATTTAGTCTTAAGCTCCTTTTTTCTCCTTTTTTTGTTTTAAGATTCACTTTCAATGAGGATGTGGTCAAGAAGAGCCTGCGACTGCTTTAATTCAGGTCTTAAGAGTATTTTTGAAGTCTTATAAGAAATTCTGGGTAACTGTATCGTAGCTTCGCCTAGAATGACTCATTAAGCAAAAAAGCTTTGTGCTCATCAAAAAAAAAAAAAAAAAAAAACAGACCATAGAACATTGCAGGCTTTCCAATAAAGAAATTTACACTGGCTAATGCAAAGGGGCTGAATATCTTAACATGCAATTTTTGAAATATTGTCCCATCAGTTAATGTATGTTCAGCCAGTCTAAGACACAGCTGTTTCTCATTTGCTTAATGATGTAGAAATGCATACAGAAATAAAAAAAAAAGAATAAGGAGAAATAAATAGTGTAAAAAAAATACAAAGGAAGAATAAAACAGACAAAAATATATTAACATGCACATAAATAAATACCTAAAAAATAAGTAATTAATAAATAAAGTCGAAGATTATAATGGACAATAAATAAATAAGGTAATTATTACAAAGGCGAATAAATAAAAAAGGTAATGTAAAAGTTATATACATTTCTCATTTACTTGTCTCACTGTATAATTTAATTTCTACCTACATCTATTTGTGTATTGTATTTTGTGGCGCAATTAATTGTATGCTAATTTATTTATTTCTGTATTTACTTTAAAATATGGTAGAACTGGTCTTCCATACCCCAGGCTTTACATTGAGAAATATATCATCTTTAGCAGTTATCAGCCACATGGGGTCGCTGTCGCCCTACAACTCAGAGGTTTGCAGCGTCACTCATTCAGAAAAACGCATAGAGAGTAAACGCAGAGACTGCCATGCTAATAGAACTACTTCATTTAATTGGTTCAATCTACAACAATGAAATAGTAACATTATGCCATGCTGGCTGTAATCAGATTAAAAATATGCAATAACTCTAATTAATATGTTGGAAAAAGTTGTTCAATATTGTAGAGCGCTATCTGAACTATAATGAACAATTTTCTTAGTCTTATATTAACCAGTCTGGGTCTGATCTCAGCTTGAAAAGTAAATAAAAATAAAAATATTGATCAATAAAACAGTTGTCATATCAACACATGGATTCTAGCACACTAACGATATTTACTGCTCATAATGCTCTTTTTTTAAGATGTCACTTGTTTTTGTGCGCAATAGAAGCAGCTGACTTGTTTTTACCACTTTCTGAAAGGGATATTTTTGACAAACCTGATTAATTACAAAAGTGGTCATGGTGATTTAATGAATTCATAAAGCCCTAATATTGTATAATTGCAACCAAACGGGTGTGAGCCCACATATTGGGAAGGCGTGGTCAGTCATCAAGTGCAGGAGTTTCCAGTGGAGGCTGCGCGCGTCCTGATCCACAGTCCGTCAGTGGAAACAGCGGAGCTGCGCGCAGACAACTGGAGACTCTGGATTAAAAGAGCGCACCAGCCCTGCATGATTTTTTTTTTTTAGATTCAGATTTATTCTGGCTTTTTGACTGCTGTGCTTGTTTTATCGGGGTTCTGGATGCAGGTGCGTAACGTTTCAAGAATCCACCACTGACGGACCAACCATGGACAGCTTAGGCAGCAGCCGCTGCAAGATCGTGGTGGTCGGGGATACTCAGTGCGGGAAAACGGCGCTCCTGCACGTTTTTGCCAAGGACTGCTATCCAGAGGTGTGTTTAGAGGAAAAGTCTGAACTTGAACTTTTTATAATTAAAGTAATTCAAAGAAAGATGTAGAAAAGACACAGACATCAGGTCTTATTCAGCAGGTTTAAAAATCAGGTCTTATTCAGCAGGTTTAAAAATCAGGTCTTATTCAGCAGGTTTAAAAATCAGGTCTGATTCAGCAGGTTAGATCCACCTGCACAACAGAGACAAAGAAGTGATGACATGGGGGGTGGGGGGTGTTACTCTCAGAGTAAAATCGTCCTTATGCACATTATGTATGTTGTATCCTTATAATTAATTATTTATTAGAGAGCGTTTTATCAATGGGCATATATTAAGGATAATGTTTTTGATTGGATTTGATTGTATTGATTTGAAAATCCAGATTTAAACTGCATGCACCTAAATTTAAATCTGTGCAAATTGTTAAAGTGTACACTCTGAGTAAATCAAACTAAAAATGAGCTGAATTGCTAATAAATATGTTTAAGTAGGTATTTTTCATGCTTTATATCTGCTTTAGAAGAAGGTGGTATGATCTTCATCCCTAAAAGAAATATTTTGCTTTCAGAATTATGTGCCTACAGTGTTCGAAAACTACACAGCCAGTTTTGAGATAGACAAGCACCGGATTGAGCTCAATATGTGGGACACATCAGGTAAGACAGCTTCATATCTCTGTGTGCTCCAGCTTGCAGACACTGCTGCTGACATCAAACCATGCTGCCTGTCTGTCCCAGGCTCAGATCGTGAGAGCTCTGCCTCCATCTCCCCCTCCACAACTTTCACACCAGTCATCTCTCTGACAAATAGCTTTGACCCTGCCAAATTCACATTGCTTCCCCCCCTTTTTCTTCTATACTTTGAGGCATCTGGTTTTTATGGTTTGTTTTCTTTTTGAGGAGACGGTGCCAGCCGTGCTTCTCTGTCTGTTGTGTTTGCATTCTTCCCTGGGCAGGCCACTGTGTGTGGCTGACTCTTCCCATGCTCCGACCAAGGGTCAGGCGACTCTGAGGGAGGAGACAAGAAAACTAATTTGGTAATCGATTAATCATTACATGGAATATACAGATTCTAACATATTGGCTGAAAGAGCAACCCACTCAGAGGAGTAATATTGACCTGTTGGTGACGAGGTCATGATGTGGGGACACTCCTTGTCAGTAGGAAAGCAGGTCAGAGTTGATGTCTGGTGCTAATCTTGTAAGAAAATCTGTGAACAGCTGCAAAAGACTTAAGATGGTTGAGGTTCACCATCCAACAGGACAACAATCCTAAATATTCAGACCGAGCTATACAGAGCAAATTGTTTATATAGCCAAGTCAAAGCACAGACCTAAATCAAATAGGAAATTTGCTACAGGTCCTTCCCTTTTTAGTATAACTGAACTAAAGTTTTTTTTTTTTTTATGTCAGTCCAGAAATGTCCAAAAGAGATATTCCCTCAGAGACGTGCTGCTCTAAATGCAGAGGATGGGCTTTTTTTTATTCTGTATTGAGCTGAATAACAAAGCAGGGAAATGTTCAGATGCATTCATAAGAGTTTTAGTCACCTAACAACAAAGTTTGATCTGTCATTGGAATTATAGTGGGAAAAGTACTGTGGAAAGCTTTAACAACTGAATGGATTTGGGTGAAATAAATGTTTTTTGGTGAGAAGGTAAACCTTTCCTGTCATGTAGCAAAATGCACCAGACTCTATCTAGGTGTTGTCAGGGTGCATTGATTTACTGCTCTGAGGTTCCTTGAGACTTTGCATGTCAAAGATTTCTCGCCAAATCAGCTCCTGATAGCCTGGCCAGCAACATGGCCAAACTCTTCTATGGGATCCTCCCAGGGGGAATCATTTTTTTCCTTTTAACATAAACATTCCCAAACCTGTTGCCATATTCAAGCAAAGAGATGATGGGAGTTTTTTTTGTCACGTGATGAGTCATAAAGGAATGTTTTTCTTCCTTGAACCGAGCCTCGACCTAGAGAGTAAATTAGCTAGAGCTTGTCATTCAAGGGTTGAAGTCCTCCGGGGCTTTGGGGCCACAGTTTAGAGTTGCTTATCTCTCAGCTGAAAGAAGTTAATGATGCTGTGGGAATACTGTGCTTCTGTCCATCCCTGAAACCCCCACAAACCACCTCTGGTGATTTCCAGCTTTAATCTTCAGTCGGGAGACGCCTAATTCACAACAAACGTGACGTCACCCAGCCCACAGGGCAAACGCCTGTGTGTGTGTTTGCCTTTGTGCTGCTTCTGTGCGTGTGTGTGTCCTCAGAGTCGGCCATTATTCACTGATTCAAAGTAAACACAGATGTTCATATTTTCTCTCAACAAAAAGGAATAATTGGCTCACACTCAGATGAAAGAGCTTTCATCTGGAGAAAGTGGTCCATCACCCAGGATCCCTCATTCAGGATCCAATTTATGTTTTAGTGGTTCTTCCCCTTCTTATCTTTCAGATTCTTGTTTTGTAAATCATTTTCATCTTTTAAGCCACAATCACCATCAGTTCAGTCAGGTGTCAATTGCACCTAGGAAAGATTTCAGAGAAAGACATGTTTTATTTTTGTGTTGTTTTTAGATGCGAGTTTCCCTATGATTACAGTTTAAGAGTATTTTAAATTCTTTTGTTTTGATGCATCCAAGCCTTCCTCTTTTTTTATCCACTTGGACGTATTTAAAGAGGCACTTTAAGAAATTGGCTGAAAATGTGACAATTTTGTAAAGCATCTTTCTGAAATCAACCAGTCAATCCAGTGATCTAAGGACTGCTAAAATATGATCCACTCCCAAGCAACTGTCTGATCCATTTTTTACAAAGACGCCATGAAAACAGTTTATGTAAAATAAAAGAAGGTCTGTTTTTTTTTTTTTGCTTTAATGTGGCAGATATTCAAAGATGGCAGTTTACGTTCTATGACATTATGAACGCAGTGACTCAGAGATTAATCGACTGCCTTACAGTGGTGGAATTTAGTTAAAGGTAAAAAGTTGTGTCATCAGCATGTAAGGTAAAAAAAAGCTGTAATAATTTCTAATCGGACCATTGGGGAGCATCTAAATAGTGAATATAGGGGGTCCAATAAATTATATTGAGTTCCCCACATGTGATCTTTGTTTCCCCAGATTTAGAATAAGTAAAAAAAAAAAAAAAAAAAAAAAAGCAGCCCCATTCTGCCCATTAAAATCCTAAAAAAGTCCCAGAAGATTATAAAACAACCACAGCTAATACCAAAGTACTATACAAAAAAAAACAAAAACATAAAACCTGTACAGGTAACAGATAAAACAGCTACAACATAGGTAAAAAATAACATTCACAAAAAAGAAATAAAACTAGGTAAAAGATAAAAGGGTTAAAAGGATAAATTAAAGCCTACTGTCTTGCTAGGTGTAAAAGCCAAAGCGAAAAGCTTGGTTTTGACAAGAGATTTAAAGAAACAGTCAGAGAAGAGAAGAGGCCTGTCTGATGTGCTGAGGCAGGTCATTCCAGAGCTTTGAGCTGCAGCGGCGAAAGCGTGGTCCCCTCTGAGCTTCCGCTTAGTTTTAAGCTCTCTTAGGAGCAGCTGACCTGAAGGAGCGAGTAGGTTTATAAGGATGTAAAAGCTCTGAGAGGTACAGTGGGCCAAAATCATTTAGGGATTTCAGAGCAAATAAAATAATTTAAAAATGAATTCTAACATGTATGGTCAGTCGGTGGAGTGAGGCTAAAATGGGGGAGATGCGCTCATGTTTCCCTTTGCCGGTTAAAAGGCGATCTGCAGCATTTTGAACCATGTGGAGACAGAAGATGGAGGAGGCACTAACCCACACATAGAGGGCATTGCAATAATCTAGCAAACTGGTAAAAAAGGTGTGGATTACCATTTTAAACTTCTGCCTTCAAAGAGTTAGCTTCATTTTTCCCATCTGCCTCAAATGATTTAAAAAAAATAATTGAATCAACTGCCCTGATCTGGCCGTCAAACTTCTGCATCCACTAGGTTAGTGATTATTGGTTTGATATGCTGGACCAAAGAGCCCAGATCTGTTCCAGTGGTGTCACCAAAAACCACCACTTCAGCCTTTTTTTATTAAAATTTAAAAACTTCAGAGACATCCAGGCCTTTATGTCAGGCAGTGATAGAGAGGGCTACTTTCTTTTTAAGAGCGACATAAATTTGACTGTCATCAATACTGACGGTACGGCCAACACAGACGTTTCAGGTGCATCGTTGTTAACATGCACTGCAGACTCCCTGCTGTGGAATGATTTGAGACAAGATAGGAAGGCATTAAAAAGCTGGACCTCTGCAGATGGTGGCTTTTATTTGCATTTTTTTGCCAATTTGTGTTTCACCAGTTATGGAAGCTTCATAAAATACTTTTAAAGCATAGTTAATTTGCCCTATGTCAGTTTAAATAAGTAACTGACCAGGAAACAACTTTAGAATATAGCAGGAAGGATAAATCAACTAGCTATCTTGTAGTTTTTTTCTTGCAGGATTTGAAATCCTGTCATGAAACATGTTGGATTAGTTATAAAATGGGGTACACTGTCTTGAAAAAGCAGACAAAACCAAACCATTGTTAACTCTGAAGACTCCATTTTGAAACGTAAACTACCGATCTTTTTTCGGTTGTTGTAAAACCCTGTTTTACAGTCAATGCTGACTGACAATGAGATTTTGCCTTTACTAAATAACTGAAGAACAGCCATGCCAGGAATGCTTAAAATAAATATTTTCAATGCTTCTAATTATATGTCTCAAAAAGAGATTGAAAATACAAAAATCAGTGCAGGCAGGTCAAGCTTTGCAAAATCATAAAATCTCTGATTTCTACTTATCATCTCTCTAGTGCTGCACCTATAGTCCAATTGACATTTACCTGTGAATGAGGAGTTTGCATTGGTCAATTTTCTACCTGCTTTCCTAATAAATGCTCTTTCTAAGTATAAATGTAAATCTGATTTTTTTTCTCCTCAGCCACTGACATGAAGACTTGTCTCCTCTTTAATTGCCCACAAACGCAGGCTTCTGCATTCTGGCTCTGTCCACAAAACATTATCGATCACAGCTTGAGGCCGTGAGCAGGACCCAGCTCACATTACTCTGATGTGGTTATGTAGTATTGCCCGTATTCATTGATGCTTCATGAAAGTTAGCCATTGATTGGTTTGGTTTCATTAAATTCAACACTTCCTCGATGTCTGAGCGGAACAGGAATGCTGAGCTTTGCATTTGATTAAGGTTTATGTTTCTACATGTAAACGGATCAGGAATTTTGAAGTTTTAGGTGTGTACTTTTGTCTGCCCTGCAGCTTTTAACCATCTGGAGAGTTAAAGAGGTAAAGGAAGTAATACAGACTGGTGCTGTATTTATCTTTGTTTTTAATTGACTATTTAAGCAACTCAAGCTGTCAAGCAGTCAAACTGTTAATGCAGCTTGGTGATAACTTGTCTGAGACCCATAAGTGATTGGGGTCAAACACTCCCAGGCCCACGTAGCCAGCCTGTCTAGGTTTTACTGTGCCTGAGGTATTTTTTCCACTTACACTGTTCCCAATATTGTCTGGAAAACGGTCCTTGTCGTCTGGGTATGAAGCCCCTTTAACAGGTAAGAGTGGTGCCTCTAAGGTTTCGTCAGACCAGGTTTTCCTCATGTTTCTGCTGTATGCTCTTATATATTTTCCAGTCTCACTTTCAGCTACCTCATTTATGCCCAACATGATTCTCACTTGAAACTCTTGCACTGTGTTTAGTCATGCAGGGCTGTGCTCTGAAGAGGCAGTCTACAAGAATATAGCTTTTTTTCCCCTCCTTTGCAAACATCCTTAGTTCTACTTTGTAAATTAAACTTTAAACATATGACTTTTCATGCAGACCATGTGTCCATCACTGTCCTCCTGTTTCATTCCTCCTGAATAGCAGTGGTGTTCTATTACAATTCCTTTCTGACCATGTGCTTCTTAAAGCATGATTTTCCTCAATACTACAATATTTTCATGTGGATTTTGTCTAATCAGTTATCTACATGTGGAACTGTTTAAATTTTTTCATGTTACAAAATATCCATGTAATGGTATTTGACTCTTGAGACAATAACAAGACTCATCAAGTGTGTTGTTCCACCCCCTTTGCCCACAATTGTATTCAGTCTGGCATTAAAGTGTCTCCTTGCTCTCATATCTGACTTTCCAACATTCCTGATGACTTTATGCTCTTAAAGCTCCACATTCTCAGCGCAGTGGACCGTCAAGGCGTCCAGCGGCCTATAAAAACAAGTTGAGGTCAGTGGGCTTTGCGATCCTCAACACTTTACACTTGATTAATCTTTAATGGACAATGAGTGAACAAAACCCACAGAGCAGAAATAAAATCAACAGAAACCCCCTTCTTCCCTCAAGCGCGCGGCTCATTGGAGCAGGGGGATGCTTGGGAAGAGCTCCAAGATCTGATAGGCTCTAAGTCTATCAGCTACTGTGTTCAGTGTATCAGACCACTACACTGAACACAGTAGCCTAAAACATTTTTCTCTTGGCTTTTACAGTCATTCAGCTCAAATATTCTTACTACTGTATAGGTGGATCTGTAGTAAAGAACTAAAAACACTATTTTATAGAATATTTTCCTCTCAAAACAAGCAGATTCAGGGTGTTTGGACCAGGAAGATATATAAAGGCAAATAATAAATATACCTTTAGTTTTATTTCATCAGCATCCTGGAGGGATGGATGATGAAACTCTTTCAACTCTGGTTCAAAAGCCCGAACCTACGCACCGAGCGACGGTCTTAAAAGTTGTTGTTTCTCTTTGCCTAACCAGCCTGGGGCAACAGCTGCCGAAATGAAACCTGTTTTGATGATGCATACCATGAAGAAAAGGCAGACACTCCTGTCTACTGAACAACAATGTCTGCACGACACATTAATCAGTAAACAAAAGAAACAAGGCTGGGAAAATACTCTTACATTGACCGTTTTATTCTTCATAACCAACAAACTTTATAACATTTCTGCGCCCTAGCTGATGATTGAAGTTGAATAGTATTTTGCTAATTCAACATCAGGGAAATAGCTTCAGAAAGAAGTCGTTTTGGAAGTGGATCAAGAGATGTCATCCGTTTCTTTTCAAGGGAACAGAGAAATATAGAAAAAAGTACAAACATTTCCTTCTTTTCCTCCTAGCAGATTAACTACTGTTATTCAGATATCATATTTAGCATTAGTGAGTTTTCTGTCACTGTGTGAAGCAAAGATTAGTGCTGCCACCCCATATACACACATGTATCTGCAGTTATCTGATCCTACTGCTTAAGAGAGCTTCTTATAAGAAATATATCAATCTTAAAATATTTCATAATTGCATTTGACTTCTGTAGATCTGACTGCTTTAAAAATCATAGCTAGAAAGGTCTATTAGGCCTTTGCCTGGAGGGTGGCTGCTCAAGCAGGAAGCCTGGCTAATTAACCAGCTAATTTTAGTTTGTTAAACTACTTATATTACTCTATAAAGAGTAGTGCTTTAAAAATTAGATGTTGTTTTTCTTAGTCTCTAAGCCCTGAGCTGAATGTTCATAGTGACCATACAAAAAAATGTTTTTAACTCGTATTACTGAAAGCGCACATAATTTATTTAAAATCAGTTTCTTTAAAACAAAGTTCAGGAGTTAAATCTATAGAGTTAACCAATAGTGCTTAACAAGTCTACAACCAAAAACCAAAACACTCATATTTTAGTTAATCAATCGATAGGTAGTTTTTAATAAGGGGAAGCCGGGGTACCAGAGGGAAGCGCATGCAAACTGCAACACAATGACTGTAGCAAGGACTCATAGCAGTTACTTTCAGGTCGGAAAGCTGCAGGTCAAACCAAAAAAACCAAAACCACTAAAAACCAAAGCTGTAAAACCTTTATTTTAGAGGATGAATAAAAGGTAAAATTCCATCAGCTGTCTCTATAGAATCATTACATTTCAAAATGCTCAACATATAACAATGAGCCCTCTTTGTTAATGCCATTAGGATGCGTAGAGCATAAACACTGGTCAGTGGCCTTTCGGATGATATGATCGGCTATGGTCATAATTTCTTCACTCTGGTCTAGGCCTAGTATTCAGGTTCCAGAACTCTGAGGTAAGTGATAAAGACTGAGAGGCTCATACTTCACAGCTCCTAATTTTCTCTAAATGGACTGAGGAATGGATAGATCACAATGCATGGTAGTAGTCAGTATGCTAGTTGACAAAGCAATGTTTTTAAAGCACATTTATGTCATTTTCAAATGAATGAAAGGGATTTAACTGCTGAACAGATTATAGTGGCAATCTGTTGGTTCAGCTTCAGCATTCAATAGATGGATGCATTGCCATAAAATCTAATTAGATCAATAGTTGCCATGGTAGTTTTTCCCTTCACCAGCTCAGTTAAGATGATTTCTTTTCAACTAATATATCTCAGCTGGGAGCAGTGATCCTACAAGAAAGTCTTTAAAGTTGTGCTTCATTTTTCACAAACTTTTCCAGTTTAGGTTCTTCTTTGTTGAATAAATAATGACATGGGTGGACTTGGTGGTGTCTGATTTTTCACACTTAAAAGCAGACTTAAGCAATTTTCTAACTTTTTACAGATGAGATTTTTTCTTTTATAAAGCTTGCATGAATTACATTAACATTTGGACACACAGAGTCTCTCCTTTCTTTGCAATAAATAACTGGAAATAAGTGTGAGCTCCCAAAGTATCAGCATATCAGTGTACATTAGTGTTGACATTGTACAGTAAGCCTGCAGCACACAGACTTTTTCAATCAGACACAAACATCTCTGCAGATTTGATTAAAAAATGCACATTGGGTAAAGAAGGGACTCTGCAAATGTGATGCTTGCTTTTATTGCCAGCTCTTATGTTAACATACACGAAGCTGGGAACAGTTTAGAATAACTTTGCTGGATTTGTGTATGTATTATTAGATGCTTGCTAGAGTTTGAAATGTATTTACATGATGTCTGGCAACCTTCAAAGGCACATATATGAAATCTTGTAACAATTTATTATGACAGAGTAATTACTGTTGTACCTTTTTCAAATTTTTGAGCTTAAGCCCAAGCTTACAGAATAATATTAGTTTTAGTAGACACTTTATTATGTAGAGCTGTTCAGTTCATTTGTAAATTAACCAGTCACTTAATAGAAACACAGTCCGTTTAACATTTAGAGATGGTGAAAAAAAAATAGCTGAAGTTGAAGCCCAGCACAAGAACAGCAGGGATGGAGATTTAATAAAATCTGAACGGGTCCTGAACGTTTCAGACAAGTTGATTTTAGTATTTCATAAACTGCTAATCTTATGGGATTATTTTCATGTTTAAAGAAAATAGTCTGATAAGGGAAATTATCCAGTGGACTAAGTTTTTATGCATAAAAATATCTTACTTCTACAAAAGGATAACAGTTAATCTGGGTTGAGGTGAAAGCATTAAATGGGATGGAGAACAAAAAATATTGATATAGAAGATGGGAACCAAAGTAGGTATCCTTCACATAAACCCAAAAGAGCAAAGTGAACCCACAATTTAAAAAGTAACAATAGCAATGTTGTGTACTGAAAACAAAAATAACTGGCCAAAGTACTTTGCAGTTACACCAACAAGCATATGGTATCATTAGCACAATCCTGGAGTGATGTAACCGCTAAAATAATGTGATAAATCAGCATGATGTTTGGTCAGGTCTAAACAATTGGGCCAAATGAGGGTGTGAATTCTCTCACTTTAACTGATTCCTGGAACGCTTCCTGGACCGCAATAGCAGTGTAAATGTGCCTATATTTCTCCTCTTTAGTTATTTTTTTTGTAATGCCACCTGTCGCAGTAATATTCCTATTACACCAAAAACAGTTTAATTAAAACTCATCTGTAACTAACTCTATTAACCTGTCATTTGCTTGTAAGATCACCAAATATTTGTACTTTATTCTGCTCCAAACTTTGTGTATCTCCTGTTTGCAGTGTCTTGTAGTTAACGTCCATGATTAGAAATTCCCTTTGAATAACTTTTTAGAAACCTACTCAAAGCATCTTTTAAATCAGACAGGAAACATAGCTGGAAATAACAGTACAGCTATAATGATATTAATATTATTTGTCCAGATAGTGTGTCTTCCTGCACTGTGGTCCAAAATATAGTGGAAGAGCTTTTGTAGCAATGTGGTAGGCTACTGAAGTAGTTCCCTGACTGTAGAAAATCCTGGTTTCTCAAAGAAAACCAGAGCTGAATCAGTGCTAGAGCAGCACTGGGCTTGCTTTACCAGAAAAGCCTAAATTTGACTTTTTCAGAGGTAAAAAAGTAATTGCCTCCTTTATCTCTAAGGCTTTTTAAAATAAGTGTGATAAAGTGAACTAGACCTTGAAAAGCAGCTCTGAGGGAGTTAAAGCTGCTTATTTGAAGGTGAACTGTCAAGTATATATTTTTTCTCAATCCCTCCTTTGCTCTTTCTTCTCCCATTAGTGAGAATGTCCGCTGCAGCACTGGGCTTAGGCCACTAGCATTTAGTCATCGCAAGGCGGCGGGTGGTGGGCAGATGTGTAATTACTGCCAAGAATATCTGTTCTCCTCAGTGAGACATTGTGGCACAAAAAAAGAACACAATCTTATATCAAACCAACTATCTGCAGAATTCCTAATGCTTATTTAATCAATACAAAAAAATTCCACATGCCCATGCAACAATGAAATCAGCACTTCTGTCAGGTCACAGAGGATGCAACTCCCTGCTTATTCTGACCTCTTATTTCATTTAGATGAGCTGCAAATGTCACCATGGTTACAGCTACAGGTTGAAGCTTTCTTTCACATCTGAGCCTCTAGTTATAGTCTTTCTAAATGCCTAGCTGCAGGCGAATGTGTATAATCTGCTTAAAAAGCGCTACTGAAAAGTGCTGCACATGGCTGATAGGCTGCCTCCAGCTTTGACTAACTTAATGTCCCTTTATGGAAGTCATAGCGATAAGTTTTTAGGGAGTGGACATTAATTGTACAGAATTAAAAGGAAGTCTTTTAGTTCATGGCAAAAGAAATGGAACTCTTTAACTTCTGATAGCTTGCTCTATCTCAAATTACAGCACTTTCTTAAACCTCATCTTGAAGTGCTATTACCACAAAATAGCTTGAGCTGCTGCTGTCACTTACACCGTATAAAAGGACAGAATCAAGAATACTTTAATTTTATAGACAAACAGAAAACCTAAATGCATAGCTGAAGATATGAGAATGAAATAATATATTTAGAGTGGTATGGGAACAGAACTACAGTAGAGATCTACTTAAAGCAAACACTCATATATAGAGGTGGATTTTTGAGATCTAAACTTGAGGAGACTATTGTGGCTTCTTTAGGTTGTTATTGCCTTGTTTGTTGCTCTGTATGATGAAAAGCCTAAAATATTTAAGTATAAACATTTGTTTGTAGACAACATAAAGAAAAGGGTTTTAAAGTTAATGATACATTTTGACAAATTTTAAATATGGAAAAGCTTAGAAAATTCTCATGGATAAAAATAAAAACTTTAGTTTGTTCCAAATGTTAGAAATGCTGTTTTACTAAATGCATGTTTGATTAAAACAGGGGTCATTATTGAATATGCACCCTATCTCAGTCATGATATAGTTTTTAGGGGTTAATTGATATGCTGTTACTTTTAAATCACTGGAAGGGCGTAAAAGTGTCTCACTGGGGAAGTTTTACAGATGAATGGAAAGGGTAGCCTCCATCTATTATTGGCTGTACATGTAAGCCAGTCATCTTCATTATTCCACAGCTGCAGCCAAAGCAGACACAGTCCCAGCAATTCCTTCCCAAAAGTACAGTATTCCTCTGACCGGCTGATTTTTTTTCTTTCCTGATAAAACATATAATAGATATAATATATAGTATGTAATGAATATTCTGTTTACATACTGTATAAGTACATTTTGTGTATTTTTTGTTACCTTTGAATGAAGTAAGTGAAAAAATCTTGTGTTGATGAATTCAAATTAAACCTGCAAATGTATTGATTGGGTTTACCTTCATATATTCAATCATACTCTATCCTGCCTTTTATCAGCATTTAGTAAAGCTTCAAGTAAGACGCTTTTCTTTCTACTGTGGCGTCCTCATGGTGCTGGCGAAGTTTACTTACTAAGGCAGTTCTGAGATTATGATTTCTGTTTCCGCTTTGTTTTTTTCTTGCTCAGATCAAAGTCATGTACTGGACTACAGAATTAGGTCCTGTGATCTTTCCTTAAATCCTTTGAGGGGCAAATAAGCTCCTTGTAATTTTTAAACCTTTAATCAGTTTTAATTAGTTTTTCTTTGTTTCATGGGTTTTATTTCTATCCATGATCAATTGGTTTAAAGCATAAACTACATCTTTTTAGACCTAAATGTAATAGTATCTGTTATTTTGCAGTTGCATTTAACCAAGGTATAAATAATAAGCTCACATAAAACGGTCATTGTCCCGAGGCTAAGGCTGCAGACTGAATGAGCAAAAACTTTTCTTTCATATTTTCATTATAAATTACCATATTTTATCAAGTGACTTTTTTTGTGTACAAGCCCAATAAATGCTGAAGTTACATGTTTTTTGTTTTGTGCTATACCTATATGTAAAGTTAGTTATATTTGAATTTGTTTTTCTGATAGGCATCTAAGAGATCAGAGAATATTCCTTTTATATTGATTACATTTTTTTTTCCTATCTTAGCCTCCTGGCTACATAAATGTAAAAAAAAAAAAAAAAAAAACACAAAATCAGATTAACACCAAACCTACCAATGGTGGATGTGTATGACCTCATGAACATAATGATATGTATAATTGAGTGAGTTAGTGTATGGAAATCCTTCCAGCTCTGAGCTTTTGACCCTTCCTGTTGTTGGGTAGCTGACCCGAGGCGTAACAGGGGTTGTTTAAGGGCATTAGGGTGAGAGCAGGAGCCACAATAAGGCCCAAAGTACATCTGCTGCCCTAAGCGATAGGCAAGAAAAGGTGGGAGTGTTATGGCTTCTGACTAATCTAAGTACAGAGGGTGTGGGTGGGTTGCCCTAAGAGCAAGATGTGCATGCAGTCAGTGCTCACTAGATTGAAAACCAGAGGAAAGAATGGAAGAAGACAAGAATACATCTGTGGGTTTCTGCCTCCAATCCAACAGCTGACTCTCAGAGGCTTTGTAATAAGTATGGTTTGTGGGTTGCCCCCTTGAGACAGGACCTGTTTTGTAGCGGAGCAGATCCCCACCAGCAATCTGTGTCACATTTTGAACATTGATAGCCCATTGTTAGATGATGAACCCTTAACTATATGCAACTAAACCAGCAGCCCTGTTTGGAGTTCAATGCAGTCCTTTGTTTTAACACAATACCGAGAAGGACATCTGCAATGACCTTTAAAAAAGCAGTTTATAAATCTTTGATGAGTAAAAAGAACATTTAAGACAATTAATAGTCTTTTCAGGAAAGTAAATATATTGTGAAGTAAAGTTAAAACTAAGAATCTGTAGGCCTCAGTTTGCATATTAAATCTTGAAAACAATACAGTACAGTTACAGTTTTTTTCCAAAACTGAACAGGCTTCAGTCTTTTTCATGTAGGGAAGGATGCAGGTTGATTAAAAAAAAGTTTTGTGACAAACTTTTTAATCTTAGGGATTCAGTTATGGGTGGTTGGCATTGGAAGGATGTCTTCTTATTACCGATACCCGCTAGACTGAAGATGCAGTGCAGTTTATCTCAGTCTGATTGTCGCAGGGCATCCAGATTAATGGGAAAGCACACTGATGAATTACCCGAGACTTCTATTTCCCAGGTAATTCAAATCCTGCTGCTTTCAGTGGAAAAGGGGCTAATAATATTAATTTAACTGAATAAGGTTAGACCATTATAAAACAATCAAGGACATGATCTGAGCACAAACACAATAGACCAACAAAAAACAAAAAAATACAGCCATGGAAAAAGATACTGGTGTTTTTTGTTTTTTGTTTGTTTCTTATTGCTGTTTTAAAAGTAAAATGCTGTGTTGTTCAAAGTGGTTTTGTAATGCTTTTTTTAAATATATATTTCTTGACACTTTGTTATCCCTCAACAGGATCAGCAGTAAATGAAACAGAGATTTATGGAGTCATGGAAATCTCTTGCAAAACTGCAGCCCTGTGTGTCTTTTTATGGTCCATTCCCTCTGCCCATTACAACAGTAACTGTTTTAACTCCAGCTTTGATCAGTTCTCTTCAAACGGCTGCATAGAGTGATTCTTTCCATTCCCAAAGCTGGCCCCCATCTCCCTTTGGCCTCCCATTTTCATTTGAGCAGTAGCCCCTTAGCATCTGTCTACTACCCATCCGAGCGTAAGGAGATACAGGATACCTCCATCATTCACCCACCGACCTGCACCTTGCTCACACACTAGAAAGATCCATCATTTATGGATGAATTTATTTATAAACAAGGTCCAAAGCGCTCTCTTTCTCATTGCTGCTCCTGCTTTTATGCAAGTTGAATTGCACTTAAAGTGGTGCCTTTTCTCCCCGGTGGCCTTCTTTGGAGATTGCAAAGTGAGCTGGGGTATAGATAGCACCATGATAGGGATGTGTTTGGATGGTTATACACTGGAGGAAGTGGACTTGGTGGATAAGGGTTTTTTTCCCCACATTTTCTCATATCACTGCGCAGGAGCTGACTGGATATTCATTTTCGGTCTTTCATATCAGACAGACAGCCTTAGACGGAGAAGAAGCTGTCACAGTGTTATTAAAAGTTTAATGAAAACCTTCAAGTTGAGTCGCAAGTTTTGCAAGCAAGAATGATAGAGTAGCAGGAGTGGAAGAAAAGCAAGTGATTGCCTTTTTGAGGAATGTACGTATGAAGTTCACTTTTGAGGGCATGAAGTGCTCTTTGGTCAAAGCCCAAAGTGCTTTGAAGTGATGACAGTTGACTTAATAAGCTCACAAATAATGTAGAATTGATGTCACTTGTTTTAATGTTTAGTAGCTGGTGTCAAGAATGTCAAAATTTTGCTTTATAGAAAGAAGACAATTTCTAGTGGATGAATTAAATCCTGGCTGTTTGGCAAGCTGCCAGTGATACTGATGATTCATTTTATCAGACAGGAAAGATGGATGGGAATGAAGTTGGTTTTTTTCAATATAAGTTTTGGGACAAGCCAGACTTAAGATTTAGGCTAATACAGGAGCTGGAGCTGTGCAGCCCTGCTTAAAAAACACAGAGGGACACGTACCTTTGTTCTGTGATCTCTTTAACATATTTATTGGCAATTCACAAAACAGGAAGACAGGAAATGCTTCGCAAAACTATATGTAGAACTTTCTGATGCAAAATGATGCTACAGTTTTTGACCAGCTTGTAGGGAACTTGGTAGGATAGGTAGAGAAATAAATAATTGTGGCAATCTTTGGTTTTCCAAAGAAAGGTCATTTCTGAAATGAATATAGAATCTGTTTAAGCTTAAATATTACAATAATTGCAACCCAGTGAATACTCAAAAGAGAATTGTGATTAATTTATTTGATCATCCCAAATGTGAAAAGAAATTAGCTCCCCTGGCTAAATGAATGAGATATGTTTGACCAACTTTTTTGGTTCAGTTTTTGTGTATGCTGATTCTTAAAGGCAAAGTGAAGGATTTTCCCAATTTTTTTGAAAAGAACCGCCCTCTCTTAAAAAAATGCACATGAACAACCTTGTACAAGCTTCCAAGAGGAATTATTAGGAATATGTGTGCGAGAGCATGCATGAACCCATTTTTCCTGGTGCAGAGAGTGCACCAGGAAAAATGGGCTTGTGCTTGCATGGGCTGAAGCATGCATGTTGCTGTGCACTCCTGTGCTGTTTGCATTGCTCATACAAGCTTACTTTCCAAAAGAGGATTTTAAATTTACTGAAATCTCAAAACCGTAGCTCACCACACATATACACCTGAAAGTGCGCATGCACAGAAAAAGATAGCTACCTGCGGATGAACACGTAGGATGGCCTTAAAGGAACAGTACATCCAAAACATGATTAGCCTTCATTTTCTACTCACCCTCATGCTGAACAACACTCTGGAGTACTTTTTTGATATCTCAAATGCATCTGGAGATCTGGGAGGCTTCTTGCTGTCTGCTGACATTCAAATAATGGAGGTCTATGGTGCCCGAGACAGAAAGGTCCATAAAAGTCCACAAAAAACGTGTCAATATTCCTCTATACTGCTCGTCCAATGTATTCCAATTGTCCTGAGTGGGTAGCATCCAGAATTTACTCGAAACGAAGTCATTTAGAATGTTTTTAGAGCATAAACAGTAGTGTATAGGATTTCCTGAAAGCGCGCGCCTGCGAGTTCATGACGCTACGGAAACCACGGCAGACAAAACCAGATGAAGGTGAGCATTCAGCTCGGCAAAGAACTCATGCTCTTCCTCAACACTGAGGTCCTCAGACATTTTTCTTTCGTTGTTCCTTTCTTTGCACAGGTAAACAGCACATTTCTTCTTCTACGCTTGCATTATCGGCAGAGCAGACGCTGAATGCGCACTTTCATCTGGTTTGGTCTGCCGGCTTCCGTAGGCTCGTGAAGGCTCGTGAACGCGCAGGCTAATCATGTTTTGGCTAATCAAATGAAGGCTAATCATGTTTTGGGTGTACTATTCCTTTAAGTAAACATATCACCAAAATGAATGACAATTAGCAGGACCACTTATTTTGATGTCCAACCGGAAAAAAGAATATCCTCCACTATACCTTTAACTTATTTGTGTACTAATGAAAGATTATTTCAGTTCTATTAACATGAAATTGGCTGAAATGTAGGAGCACTTTGGAAACAAAGACCCAAAATCTCTAATCCTGGAAAGGGTAACGAAACAATTTCTAACCCTAAGGACCCCAGTAAGGCAAGTTTGCAGTGGCTGACCCTATTAGATCACATAAAGATCTCATTTGCTGTTCATTCAGCAGGTCAAAAAAGAATCCAAAATGATGCTGTCATCTCTTGTCTTAGTTCAAGAAGGGTTTCATTTTTGATCAAAGGTTTCGGTTATTTGGTCCTTATCTGTTGAAATACATTGAATTAGTTAAATTGATTGAGTGATCTGCCGTCCTTTTAACAGTAAGGTGATTATTAGTGCCCCTGTTTATTTCTTTATCACAAGCAAACCTCATTTAATCATTTTCACCTGCAAAATGGTAAATGTTGTACTGAAAGCTGTAAAATATATAAGCAAAGATAAATAGATTTTGGGGCTATTTGGAGTGGAGTCGAGGGTTAAAACCTTTTTCCTCAATAGAGTTAAATTGATTGATCATAGCTTGATTTTCAGTCTATTACATAATTCTGAATTGTGAAATGCCTGTTGCTGCAGGTCGTTTCAACAAACCCATTTGACTTTCTTCTGATCTAGATTAATTTGTAGGATTCTTTTAAAGACAGTCATAAAAAAAAAAAAATATATATATATATATATATATATATATATATATATATATATATATATATATATATATATATATATATATATATATATAATCCATTTTTCAAAGAGTCTACAAAGTTTTAAAGTCTACCAAAAATCATCATGCCTGGTCAGTGATATAACTGTCTAACTCTGTTTATCTTTAATTGAAATTTATCTCACTTTTATCTGTGTTCCTTTGAAGCTCTGTCTCATCTGATCTGAACTGGTTTGCACTGGATTGTGAAACAAGAAGCCTTTCTTAAGAGAAACGGCCTTATTTTCTCCAAGGGCTCTGCTTGTTCCACACGTTTAAGCCAAACAGACAAAACTTAAAGAGAATGTATTTAAACCATGCGTTTTCCACAAACAATATTTATGTACATTGGCTCTACAATGACGAAATTTACAGAACAACATCAGAAAAGCTGATAAAACTGTTTTTTCCTATTTACATCCTGTATAACACAAGTATTTATTCAATGCCACCTGGTTTTCTTATTCAATTGTGTGTGAATGTTTGTATTGTGTTAACAAAGAGCACAGATTTCCCAAAGGAAATGTGGTTGTCACACTTCAGGTGCCACTGCACCATTCTGCAGTCTTTGGGTTTTCAAACAGTCGGCAGGGGAATAACCAAAGTAAAGCTAGACAATGAGTGTGCATTTAGATCACCAGAATGTATGTGTGTGGCAAAAAAGCTCAGTGATCTTTGAAAGCAAAGCTCAGCAGGAACCAGAGTCTGAGACAGACACAGAGATCAGACGGGGACGGATGTAACACGTAGAAGCTACTCTGGTGGCATGACTGTGTGTGATAATGAAAGAGATGTTGGAGTTGAGGGAAACTGAGAGCAGACACTTTTCCATCTCTACTCCGCTGAGGTGTCTGGAAAGCAGACAGTAATGATGTTCTGTCTCTAAGCTATGCTGTCAGCGCAGCACTGGGTTCTACTCTATAAACGTACAAAAGGACAACATTCATGAGCATCAAATCACCTCAGATCCATAGAGGATGTTTGATGCCTTTCAAAAGCTGCTCAGTCTACAACGGAAAAGTGGTGCGTTGATCAATATCTTTCATGCAAAGGCTGCAGACATGGAAGGTTAAAGGACATTTAACCTTGTGTCACTTCCCCTACCTTGTCTGCATGTAAATGCTCTCTACATGTACATAATAATACTTCTAAATTCAGCAGCTTAGCCTTTGTGTACTTACCTTTGAGCTCTATTTAAAACTGGAAGAGCAATAAAATATAAAAGCCAGTCCTTATGTCATTACAAGCGTAATAATGACCTGTATGTCTTGATTGAGTTTATTTTTTATCCTGCCTCGAGCTCCTTGTTAAAAGCTTTAACAGTGTGTTCAGTCCAAGCCGTAAACTCTCCGTTTCCTGTGTGTCTCTCACACTCTAACACATTGAATAAACTCTGGCTGCGGTCATGTTTTGCAGGAGTTCATAATGTTCTTTGTTGAAATCAGTTTTCAAAGAGGGGGAATTAAGCATAGAGCCCTTCTGCTTGTGAAACTGCCATTTTCAGTTTAGTTTTGCCTAATTGAATTGTAAATTTAACCCAGTGTGATTATCAACCAATTACATTTAAATCACATTACCCAGTAATTAAAATTCAATGCAGGGCTGCATGGTGGTGCAGTTTGTAGCACTGTTGCTTTGCAGCAAGAAGGTCCTGGTTTAATTCCTGGCATATTGTCTGCAGGGGGTTTGCATGTTGTCCCCATGCATGTGTGGGTTATTTTTGGGCACTGTGGCCTCCTCTCATAGTTCAAAAATATGACTCTTTGCTTACCCGGTGTCTCCCTTAAGTGTGAGTGCGTGTGCATGGTTGTACAGCATAGATGATAGACTGGCGACCTGTCCAGGGTGCCTTCATAGACTGCTGGAGATACGCACCACCACCAGTGTGATCCTGATGGATATGTGGAAGAAGGATGAATGGATGGAGAAAATTCCATGAAATTACTGCACAGTATTAAGTTCTTGGATACAAGTGGTTGAAATGAGCTTCCCTCTTTGGGTTTGAGGGGCCTTCTCATAGAGGTAGGATAGGGTGAGGAGCTCTGCCATCTGGGAGGAGCAGCAGAGTAGAGCTGCTGCTCCTCCACATCGAGAGCAGTCAGCTGAGGTGGCTTGGGCGTCTGTTTCAGATGTCTCTCTAGGAGGGATGGCCCAACAATCACTGTTCCCCAAACGCAGTGGGTTTCACCCAGAATAAACAGAGGAGGAAGGTCTGAGCTCCTCCTGAGGCTGTTGCCCCCTAAGACTCGATTACAAATACAGAGCAGTTACACATCATTCCAACGTTAGGTAATACACAGCCTACTGTAGTTGAGTTATTACTTAATCAACATGTAATTTAGTTAGCATTTGCAATTCAATTTACATATAAAAAATGCAATTAAGTTCACTTATGCTATTAAACATATTGTACTGTATTGTGTTAACTGCTTTTGCTATACATTTAGACTGAATTTATACGTGATTATAATTTAACAGTTTATGATGCAATTACAACTCTGTCCAATTATCATACAATAGTTATCAATATTGTAAATATCACAAATATATTTGTGTAGAAATTATAACTACATAGTTCCTACTTATCAATTCAAATGTGATACAAAATCTAGTTTAAAGCAGCAATCCATAGCTTTGTTTTAACCATGTTAATCGTTTTTTGCAGATCATTATTCTGCAAGTGATGCGTATTGGTGCTTCGCGTGGGCAGCCCCTTTCAAAAACTATTTAACTTGAAAGGCTCAAATCTGTCACTGAGTGAGTCATGCGCCCCAGAACGCCTGTTAAGGCGGAGATAGAGTTGTTGTTAAGCAACAAAATGGATATAACACTTACCAGATCAGACATATTTTTGTTTTTTTGATGTAGATTTAATCTAAAAGGGGAGAACGTGAAACATTACTTTTCAATCTGTTGGTCTAAAGTTGTACAGAGAGAGACTGTTCAATTTTGTGACGCTGCAGTGTTGCCTGTTGTTTTCATGGGCACTAAACCTGTAGGTTAGGAGTCTAGCGCCCCTAGTGGCTAATAGTTACAGTACAAACTGTTGCTTTAAAAAAAAGTGGATTTTTGTTTTGTTCTTTCTTTTCTTTTTCTGCCCTCTGAGATTTTGGTAAGATCAAGGACATTTCAGCTTGAGTAAATCAGAGGAATGTGTGACAAAAGATTCTCAAGGTTCAGATTGTGGCCCCAAATTTTTAAAAAAGCTTTCATTTTGTTAATGTTGTAAGAAGAAGAAGAAAGAAGGTCAGATCTCCTAATGGAGATTACAGTTTTCTATTTTAAAGGGCAGCGGTTTTAAATCAGTCAGTCAGTAGGGGCAGATAATGACCCCCTAATGACACGCAAGAAAAATAAAATCAATGTTATGTAATATGTTCCTTTATTTATAGTATTTCCCAGCATTCGAGGAAGGGCTCTGTTTTATTCTGAGGTGTGGCTGAAGATTTTGTTGCTTGGATTAAGGTCAGTGGCTTTCATGCCAAACAATATTGTTTTCTTGAGGTGGTAGCATTATAAGGTGAGGTTTTGTGCAGTCAATTTTTCACATAATGAAACACACACTGTATTGGATCAAAGAGGGATGCCCTGGGTCAAAGTAAATCCACCTCCTCTCAAAGGATGCCTTGGCAGCTCTCTGTGTTTATCCCTGTTTGGGCTAAAACTTTATTGAGGAAAAAGAATCCAGCGTGGTTTAGAACACAGGGTGGGATGTAAGCAATAAAAAGCCTGCACTTCCTCTTAAAGACCGGAGCAGCAACTCTAGTCTTTCTTCTATTAGAGGCTTCTCTAATCACCAATGCACCAGAGAGCCAACAGAGTCCTGTCGCTTCTCTGCTCTCCTTCCTCTGACTTCCTTTCAGTGCCTTACAATGAAACCATTTGCTTCCCTGCAGGTTGCTACGACACTCTACCAGCACAACTCGAAATGCTTCCTTTTAACTTTGAAGGTGGATTTTGAGAGGGATGCAGCGGTAGGAAAGGAACAAAGATCGAGTGACCGACTGCTTCCCATAGCTTAAGAATCTTTCAGACATTTGGCAATGTTTTTTAAAGGTTCCTGATGGCCTAATGAGGATGTTAGTATCCTTGCAACACTTCAGAACCAGGCTGCAGGTAATTCAGTGAAACTAGTAAGGCTTTGTAAGATAGGGATACACTCTCTATATACGCAATCAGATGGCTCACTTCAGTTTAACTATTATGTTTGTTTTATAGTCGTCTCCTGTGAAGTGAGAATCTCCCCGAGGAGCCTTTGAATGAGCAGTTAGAGAGATGTCGTCCCCCTATGGGGGAGTCAATTACTCAGCAGACAAAAAGCCTAAATGAAGTCTTACTGCTACAGAATATCATATGAGTATATCATCTTTTCTATGCAAATACTGCTGCCTCTAGGTCAAGATTGACCGATCAATAATTAGCTCCATTGACATAAAAGCGTGAAATCTGCTCATTTTAAAATATTGCTTGTGTCAAATCAAGTGAATGCATTCTTTTTTGTTTTATGCTTTCACTTGGCATGCTATGGCAGGGTCCTCAATCTTTACCAGACATGATGGTTTTTAATAGTTCCTGCCAGGGTGTTTGCTTCCTTCCTCGTCCTCCTGCCACATCCATCTCGACCTGCCCTTGTCTCAAATCTAATCAACCTTTTGTTCCACCTCACACTGAACGGGCACAAACCTGCTTCCGCACAACTTTTTTTATTTCATCTGTCCTACTGAGTTCAATTTTTTATTTTTATTTTTTTTGTCCGTGCAGCCACTCGTCCTCCCCTCTGCGGCACCACTCCTCTTCATGACTGGTTCTATTTTTGCTTTTTTCCTCTGTTGTTTTAGCCCTTGATTATGTTGATTGGACTTAATTTGTGACTCTTCAAATTGTTTCAAAAGCAGCATTTTTCTCCCCTCTTGTCTCTCTGTGGAATTTATTACTGCTTTTTTTTTTAAAGTGCTGATTTAGCCCTGCTGTCACTCAGAACTGACATGAGCTCTGAATTGGTTTGGCTTGACGAGACATGTTGGTGAATTACCTGCCAATCATTTTGATCAAATTCATCCCCATAGACTCTTTCCAGGTTCTAATTAAATGCGAATGTCAAACAAGCACTGTTTTCTTAATTTGGCTTCATCTGACATCTCCTCAATGTTATCTGGATTCTGCTTAAATTCTATGGCTGCTTCTCCCACCATCAGCAGCTCTGTCCTCTAACCCCATTGTTAGAGTTTTGAAATCTTTTGACCCCATAGGTGCTAAGTTTCTTTTATCTCCCAACTCGAAACTTAAATAAGTACTGCAAATGGAGTTTGTAATACATATTAAAGACCACCTTGACCAGCTGTAGCGCAGCATGTTTGATGGTCACAAATCAGAGCCTTGTGCTGTACAGTGTGAGGTTTGCTGACTGTTGGGCTTTGCTGCGATTGGGTTCTTTTGGCTGTCAGACTGCAGCCTCAGCAGTACAGAACAGAGGGAATATGATGAAGAGTGGATTTCCTGATACCATACTGTAAGATTTTCATTGACTCACAGTAATAATAACATCTAGATAGTTTTTAAAGAAGCATTTCTATGAAAATATTTTGTGACTCTACTTTTAAAAAGGCTCAGAAGTGATTCTTACTGGCTTTACTGGGTTAATTAATATGACACAAAACATACAGTTCACACTGTCAAAGGTGAAGACATCCAGAGAACAAAAGCCAAAAGTTTATTCAACTATTGTCACCCATTCCAGGTAGGCAATAAAAAGTTCTACTGGATTCACTTTGTATTAGTCTTTTTCCTGATTCACAAAGGTAGGCAGCAGCTTGACAAAGCCATGATGGCAATTATTTTACATCCAAGTAGTATGCAGATCTTTAATAGTATGGTATCGGCCGATACTACACAGCCAGGTATCGCGTATCGGGGCCAAAAAATGGCATTGCCACAACACTAATAGATGAAAACGTTTTGGTGGGCCATTATTGGCCTTAACATGCTGTATTAACGCCAGACTTTAATCAGGTAATAAACAAAATATCGTTGTTAATCTATTCGCAAAGTTGGTTTGGGAGCTGTGTCTATAGCTATGAGTTAGTGCAGATGTAAGGGGGGAGAACAAATCAGTCTTTGGCGTAGGCCTACTGTTAACACATCGAACTTGGCATTCCAACATGGATGCTGCTATAAAGCCACCTGGTTTGCTTCAGGGAAGTACCCACTTGTTTGACGCCCATCAGCATTGTTGAAGATGATGGGCGTCAGCTTGTACAAACTCCCTGCAAACTGGCGAACTATCATAAGGAGAATACATGATCAGGAGAAAGTCGCGAAAGATAAGAAGTTGATTGAGGTGACGTGTTTAGCACTAACGGTCCACCACTGGTCATCTGTCAAAAATGATAACTACACCATAAGACTATTTCTAAACACAGATTTTAGTATTATCCTTAAATGCTGTTGCCCCAAAGTTTGGCCCCCTAAGTTCAGAGATGGGAAGTAACGAAGTACAAATACTTTGTTACTGTACTCAAGTAGATTTTTCTGATATTTTTACTTTACTTTACTACTTATTTTTATGGCGACTTTTTACTTCTACTCCTTACATTTTTACACAAATATCTGTACTTTCTACTCCTTACATTTTTAAAAATTGGCTCATTACTTTAGTTTTCAATCATTTCGATGGAGTTACCGTTACTATTTTTCACGTCATCAATACCAAATTCAATCTAATTGGATGGGAATCTACGTTGCATTTGACGCACCACTACAAGATGAATCGACAGATTCAGGGGTATTCATTCGCGGCAAATCATTGCAGCTTGGTGGCGGTGGCGTTAGCATAGTAGTATGGACGACGAGATGATTGAAAATGAACACAACGGAGATCTAGTCCTATTGGCAGACATCCATTTAAAATGTAGGCAACGGCATAAAAAAAGTGGTTTCTACTTTTACTTTTATACTTTAAGTAAATTTACAAGCCTGTACTTTGTTACTTTTACTTAAGTAAAGAAGTTTAATCAGTACTTCCACTTTTACCAGAGTATTTTTTAACACAAGTATCTGTACTTTTACTCAAGTACGGAAAGTGAGTACTTTTGCCATCTCTGCCTAAGTTTGTCTGCCTGAGTGACTGGTAGAAATAGAAAAAATAGAGCTTGGACTGACTGACACAAAGCTACTGACTGTAAACAGTTCATCATGACCGATGAAGGCCTGCAGTTCAGAATTCATGTGTTTCCGAATAAACAGTTGTCAAACACAAATACATCTTATAGAATATTATTTACTTTCATCACCAGTTATCATAGTAGAAAAGCTTTCTCAAGCAGTTTGTGATTAATTTTGGAAACAGGAGATGAGCCCCTGGTCTAATGTGCCACTGGCTTGAGAAACCCGTTCAAAGACTTACTTTTACTTATTATATAGGTAGCACACACATATCATCCTTATCCTATTGCATTCTTATCTTATTTTATTCTTATATCTTATTTGTTCTTCTATGTTCTTATTAGTCTCTCTCCTGTAATGGTTGCACTGTAAGAAAAAAAAAATCCCACAAGGGATTAATAAAATAATTCTGATTCTGATTCATGAAGCCCTTTGACAGAATTCAAATGATCCATTTTAATCTAGATTAATTCCAAGACTACAGTGAGATTAATCTAGATTAAAAAAGATTAATCTATGTCCACCACTATTTTTTTTTTTTTTTTTTTACAATTTTAACGATTATTTCCATAATCAATTAATCATGATTAATCCAGTAATTGTTTCAGCCATAATGTTTAAGAACAAAGATGATAGACCAACCCATTTAGGACTATAACAGCAGTTACTAAGAGACAACACTGTAATGGAGTTTTTTTTTTTTTTTTTACAAAGAAACGGTTAAAACAAGCTCTAAAAATGATGGATGACAGAGGAAGGACAAAGTTCTCAGAGTTGCAGCAGTTGTGAAATAATGAAAGACTGAACAGCTACTTTTAAATCATGACATCTTGGAAAGTATTTAAGTTTAACAACAATATTCTATAGTAATAGCATTTTTTTCCATTATGTGTGTGCTGGTCTGTTTGTCTGTACTGTGAAAAGGGTATTTGCTTTTTTCTCTGTTTTCTTTTTGCTTGTGTATTTCTTTCTGCTGCATAACGCAATTAATCTTGAGCTTAAAGACCTGAACTTTTAATAAGACATTTTCCTATAATAATGGGTATGATAATTGTCCTAGGTGATTTTCTAATAGCTAGCAGAGTTTGTTGTTCCACATCCTGAATAAACCAAGCTGACCATCACTCTTACACCATCATGTTCTGCTGTCTGTATCATTTTATTTCAATTAAATACTACAGTAGTTTATTTGCTGAATTAAAACAAATCCAGGCAGTTCTAGTTTTCTGTTCTTAGTCCTTTCTGTGTTGTTCCAAAACAATTTGAGGGATTATCATCCCTCAAATTGACAACATTTTTGTCAAAGTAAAGTTTTACTTTGATTAAGACCAAAAATAACTTAATATGCTTTTTGGTTTGCAACCCCATGTCCCATTAGAACCTCCCTATCCATGCCATTTATGTCCTACATCTATCTTTCTGGTGGAAATTTAACACTGACCTTAACTTCTTTCGCTTCAGCTGTGGTTTAGTTCCCTGTGGTTTAGTCCATTGTTTCTTTATATCAAGAAATACATTTCTTTTTTCAACACTTTTTTTGCATGCTTCATTCTGTCAGGTTATTTCTAAAATAATTATTTCTTGTACATCTATGGAAGTGATCTGACCTTCATCCTATTAAAAAAGCATTATTTATTTTTTTTTAGCTGAAGATGGTGTATGATATTGATGCCTGAGTCACAAATACCTTTTGGAATTCAATGCATTTGTTGCCTCCAATGGCAAAGTGCAGAGAGGCGAGAAATGAATTCGGAATTAAACTGTGACTCTTATTTATTCATCCAGTGATTTTGCAGCAGAGCCCCTGTTTCATTGTTCTGCATAGAGACACAGGTCATGTGGGACAGCTGGACAAACAATGAGGGGATGGAGGCCGTGTGCATCTATTGTCATTGTGTCATTCCATCATTAACAAAAAGAACCCAATGATGCTTAAAAAAATGCTATATTCCTTTTGTGCCATCTCCATTTGCCTCACGAGACAAAGGAACCCACAATCTAAACAGGCCATTTCCTTCCTCGTGTTAATTCATCATCTTCGATTGAATTAGAGGAATAGATCTATTAGTCAAGATATTCAACAAATCAAATTTTCTAATTTCCCTGCATTCCAGGTTGTGTAAATTGCAGAAATTTGGAGTAAAGAACTGCTTCTTTGTGCCTTAAAGTGCAGCTGTGCACATCAACCCCCTGTTAGCTCTTAATGGTGGCAGGAGGGAGGGTGACTCTATGGCCACAGCCACATTCCTTCGATTGCACAGATATTTTTACAAGTCTCCTAATGAGAGCTGGCTGTTTAACTGAGAACTCTTTAGCTGCAAGAAAAAACTTAAGAGTAGGGCATTGTATCTCTGGATTAGATGGATAAATAGAAAATGTAAGATTTAACAACAAAAAGATGTCTGTCTGGGGAGCAGGGCCTAATAAGCACGTATGTTCACCTCTCAACAGTTGATTTTAGCTGGGTATGGGTCTCCAGTCAGCCTTCTACAATTCATTTTTGTGTATAATTCTCTGAGCAGCCCTCCTCATGTGATAAGGGGAGGTCGCAGCTGTGTGGAAAACCCAGGGGGAAACTATATGCCAATATGCATGCATAACTGAAGATCAGGACTCATTTGCATCAGCAGAGTGCGGTCAAGCTGCAGCATGTACGAATGTTGGGCACTGCGCCTACTTTAATGTGTTTTGCATGTGTTAATAACCTTTAGATCGCCTCTCAGGGAGTTTTTAATTGATCAAAACAGCCATATGGTTGGGATGAAAATGCTTGTGAGGTTAAAATCTACAAACAAACAAATACTCACAGAAATCCTTTTAAAGCTGTGAAAGTCTAATAAAATGGGTTGTTGTGTGTTACAGGTTCTTCTTATTATGACAATGTTAGGCCACTGGCGTACCCCGACTCTGATGCTGTTCTCATCTGTTTCGACATTAGCCGACCAGAAACATTGGACAGCGTCATTAAAAAGGTCAGTGTTTTTATTTCTGTTCTCTGAGGCTTTACATCAGCATTTCATAAGTGCTTGTAGAGTAAAACCAACCAGATCACCATCTCATAATAATGAATGCCTGTGCCAGCAGCTTTTCTTGCCCCAACAGTTGATCAAATGGGAGGTTACAGCCTCTCGCTCCTTTCTTTCATCAAAACGTCCATGGGTACTTGACCTGCACTGCCAATAAGAAATGAAAGGTCAGCGAGGAGAATGGGAGGAGAGGCTTAGCAGTTGGGTGGCTTCAAGAAATATATCTGAAATGCAAATTAGTGCGGCATATCCCAAGAGCTGTTTCAGAGCCTGCTGCAACAAATGGGGATTTTTTTTATTTTATTTAAATTTCATGTTTAGCTATAAACATTTAGGCAAAATGTCAAAAAGTCATTGTGGTGGGAGCAACAGTAGGGTGGATATCTGTGGTTTGGTGAACCTTTTTTTTTTTTTTGGACCACAAATAGTCAAATATCCATGGTGGTTAAATACACACATTGATGGCTTCTCTTTGCATGCATGTGTGTCATGTAAACCAGGCCTTTCTTTTTTTACAAGCGTCGCATCTTGAAACCATGTGTGCGTCTGCCTTTGAATTACACGCTTAGCAGGCTAGACGGTGTTCCCATGGCCCTCTGTTGACGTGTTTACTGGTCTGTGGGTAGCTGGTAAAACTCCTTTCAAGACTTTGCTGGTCTAACTCAAGATGCCCCATCTTGGTGGCCTCTGTCAACAACAGGGAGCGTTGTCGTTCGTTTTAGCATTTTCCCAGGAATTACTTTGCAGGAGGGACTGCCATGACCCCTGACCTTTCATTGTCACCCTGGTAATCCCTGCAACTTAGGAGGCGCATGGTTAACCTGTTGCACAGTCCCCATCCTAAATAGACTCTTGACCCTAAGAAACGTGGAGGTCTTACAGGTCACTAGATGACAGCTGGGGGAGGAGAGAGGGTTAAACAATCAAAGCTTTTGACTGGGGCATATCGACAGAATGGGTACTGGCTCAAAAGGTTAAAGGTGGTGCTAAGCGTGAGGGATGAACGAACACCTTGACATTTTGCACGCGGCAGGCTGTGTAAGTCTACACTGTTTTGTATTTTGGTCGTAGAGAAAAGAGACAGTGTTGATTCAGCTGCTTTTCAGAGTGACATTTAATCTTGGAGTGATTTTTTTTAAAAAGAAAGAAGTGTCTTATTCTTTCTGAGAAAAATCTGAAATTGATCAGTTGACAGAATGTATGAGGAATGTGTGATATCCTTCAGGTAGACAGCATGAGATGACATGGTTCAGTAAAACGTTTAGCATTCCTCTGCTTTTTTTTAAATTATTTTTACTGGCATATCAAGGATGACTCAAGGAAGATTGAAATGAGGATCAAATGAGATGAATAAATTCAGTGGTTGTTCAGAATAACCCATGCCATAGTGGAACATGGGGGGAATTACATCATAACATCATAGTGTGGGAAACATTTCTTCAGTGGGATGAGGTGAATCTTTTCTTGTGATATGTAGACCAGTTTATGATGGATCATTAAAAAACAGAACAATTAAAATCCTGTTTTCATAAGCAAACTTCACAGTTGCTTGCACTGTACCTGCAACTAAAAAGCATTCATCAGTAGTTATTTACAGGTTTAACTTAGTAGTGATTTTATTCTCTCACAATATTATGCAAACAACTCTGATCTGGACTAAAAGGTGATAACATTAGAGCTAAAACAATCAGCAAACAAGGATCCAGTCTCTATTAGAATTTGTTTTTGAAGAAATAAACATAGAGAGACTAAAACTGAATTTTATTTTATGAGGCCAGGGAAACCAATTCATATAAACACTGTTTTGCTAAGTGTTTTATTTGTCTCAGTTTAATAATATTGTATACAACAATTATTATTTTTTTTTTTTAGATTGTGCATCTCTAGCATTTTGTACTCTGCTGGAGGCTTTGCAGCCATCAGAAGGAGATAGAATATTCATACACGGAAATAACAAATGTATTGATGAGGAGGATGTCTCTTTTTGTAGTTGTGTTTTCTGGCTGATATTTTATATATTTGATGATGAGGGTCTCTGAGCAAACAACCAATAAAGCCTTTACTATCGTCAACTATGTGGCATGGGTCTTCAATATGAGGTTGTATCACTGTACGCTCATTGGGGATTGTTTTAGCATGATGCGTCCTTTGAATAATCATTTATCCATAATTCTTAGTGTGCAGTCAATACTAAATGTGTCTGTTTTTAGCTGAGCTTTTAAAGAAGTTTAGCAGAAGCTGACCAGAGTTTCATATTGTATAAAGCTTTGACATGCAAATATTTGATTCTATTCAGGTTCTCTTTGGGAACAATACCAGGGGAGAAGAACCGTGTTCAAACTGTTTCTATCTTTTATTATTTCTGCTCTTAGCAGTCATTATTTTTTCCTCCAAAGAAGAAGCCAAGTCACACCGGGTGTGACTAAGCTCTCATCATAATAGAGGATTTTACTCGTTATATTGATGATTAGCCCAACCAAATTACTAACTGTAGAAATAGTTTTTTTCTGTGTGACGTCTAACTTAACTAGTAGTTTTCCAATACAATACAGCACGAGATAAAGGCTCTAAGCTCTATGGTTTAAAACAGGACAACTTTGTTGTGATCTGCTCAGCCGGCCATTATCCCCAGAAGGTTTTGTGTTTGCTCGTTCTCACACAGCCTGCTTGAACCACAGATGAGTCTTGACTTGTTGCAGAAGCTACAGTTTTTCTGTTAAAGCCCTCATTAATAAATATCTCAGTGATACAGAACACGTCCAACATTCAGTCTTTTAAAGGTTTTTAAAGACAAGGTTGCTTTTTCTGATGATTGATTTTAAAGTCGACTTGGCCTCACAACACTATAATTGTGTAGCATAATCTATTATAGATCAGTCAATGGCAGGTATTTTTAAATCCATAGAATGTAATATAACTCCTGAAGAATCAGTAACTCTTTGTATCATTGGCTTAGGAGGAGTTCTGTGAAGTTAATAATCTGCAGTCAAAATCTTACCAGTAGTTTAATCTGCACTTGGATTATTCGATTTTCTGAATTCTTGGTTCACCCGAGTTTTGAACCATTTGCTAGACAGCCTATATGCTAAGTATTAGTATGATGGTAAAGACCTCTGTTTTAAACATTCCTTCCAAAGACTGCTTTGGTATGTAGGAACGGTGGGATTTTGTTAATGAATTTGTCTGATGCAAAGTTCTGCAGTTGGAGGATTAGCTTCAGTTAAATTTCAAACGTATGCGGCTGACCCTTTTAACAGAGGTGAGATACCTAACATCTGATACCAACTCAACAGAACCCCACATACAAAAATCCAAAGTATTACCTCAAGTTAACAAAGACTTAATTTATTTCTGTATTGTTTTGTTTTTCATTATGATAAAACTTATACAGCGAAAAAAAAAGTTGAAAATCTTTTCCAAGAAAAAATAATTTGAGAATGTAAAATCTTTTTGAAAATATAACTTGGTTACTTTTACACAGAGGTGTCAAAAGTATTAATGTTTATTACTCAAGAAGAAGTATAAATCCTACTGTTTAAAACACTTTAAGTAGTTTTAAAAATGGTACTTATATACTTAATACTTAAAACTTAAAGTATAAAAGTAAAAGTAATGCAGGGAAAATGTTAAGGACATTGCACTAGCCTATTAAAGGAACACTTTTCATCAATTCTGGATGATAACTTCCTTATACTTAATTTTCTTAGTTTTATAACAAATGGCAAAAGTGTTATATTTATCTTTACATCATCTTGAAAAGCTTTTTTTTTTGTATATGGTGAACACATACAAAAATACCAAGTCCAACCACAAAGAAGTCTGAATAAAACAAGAGTCTATTTTTTAAGTAGAAAGAAGTAGAAAGTAGAGATAATTGTAAAAATTAATGTAAGGAGTGGAAGAAAAAAGTTTAAAATAATTACTACAGTAAAGTATAGATCTATAGTATAGATATTTGTACTTAGATACTTGTCACCTCTGCTCAATTAAATAATGTTCATTATTTTAATATTTCATCTCCTTAAGAGTCAGAGATTTAAATTGTATCTCAGTTTTTTTTTAAATTATGTGTGATGAGGAATCTGTACATTTTTTGTTTTGTTTGTGTGTCTGCAGTGGCAAGGAGAGACACAAGAGTTTTGTCCCAATGCTAAAGTGGTGCTGGTGGGATGTAAGCTGGACATGAGGACAGACGTCAACACCCTGAGGGAACTCTCCAAGCAGCGACTAATCCCTGTCACTCATGAGCAGGTGAGAAAAGCTAGAGATGGATATCTGAGATGAAAAGGAGGGCTGGGATAAAAACAGCAGTAGGGATTCCTCAAAGAAAGCTTCCTGAGAATCCTTGAACGAAACACATCTAACAACGGGTAACAAATGCAAGAAAAATCAGAAGGGACATTAATTCTGTTTGAAATTCTTAGCGAGGTGGTAAGCAACACCATCAGCTACCACATGTGCACTATAAGCGCTGCAGAGAATCCTTTGAGGTAGCTTTGCTGGGGTTAGTATACTGACCAGAATTTGCTGAGATGTAGTTCAAAGCTGCTTATTTCAAAGGCTGCCAAAAACAAGCAGTGAGTGGAGTTTACGTGTGAGATTATCATGCATATAGGGTTTTTAAAAAATGCTAAATGAATAGAAAACGGACATTGATAAACGGCGAGTACTTTTATCGCCTGCGCCGTGACCTCTAAGCAAAGGATGCTGGGAGAGGAGGATAGGAGTGTAAAGATAAACTGTTAGTGTTGGAACTTTTTTTTTTAGATATACAAAAATGGAGGCTTTTCCAAAAGTTTGGCAGCATGAAGAGATAAAACATAGAAAACACAGATAAACAGAATTGAAGATCTACACTAAACAGTTGTTTTGCTCCCGTTTTGTTGTATATTTGTATCTAGACGGCTGTGTTTGAAGTTTAACAGCGGCTATCAGAGCTGTGCACACAAGCATTTCAGAGCTCTAATCCAATAGGTTGCATTGTTATCCTGTTGTTGATCTCAAATTGATTTAGAACAGAGCTGAAGGGTCAGACAATAGTGACCACTGGGTGAACTCCAGATATTTCCACTCTTATCGGTCTGAGATTCGATCAGTAGCCCCCCTCCACCTGCCCAGTTGAATCTAAAACCATTCTTCCTCCTGATGAGGGCTTCATTGCTCATTACATGAACCTCAGAGCGCGCTGTGTGATAGAAATCAAACCAAGTGAGCCAGGGATGTAAAAGTAGTTTGGAAAACACGTGTTTTTAGCTATGTTCTGCCGGTTACAATCTCTACATGCATATTAAAAGCTGCTCACTCTGAAGTGCATCACTGAGTGGGGCCAAGGGATGTTAAAATTAAATTTGTTTCATTTGATCCTAAACAAGCAATTCACAGTCTTAATTATCTGTGTATGGTGTAACATTACTCAGGTGTAATCCTAGGAGCTAGATTAGTTCTGTTTGAGTTTAGTCTCTCTGACAAATGAAACAATCTAAGAAAACTGCTGCTCAGATTCTTTTTCTTTTACAACTGACTGGGAATTAAACATTTGTGTTATTCAATTGTCAGATAAAAAATCTCTGGGACCCTGATATTTTTTTTAAAGTTACCTTTAGGGTTCAGCGCTCTACATTAATTTTTAACTATTCCTTAAACTATCACAACATTTTTATTTTAACTTTTGCTTCTCTTATCTCCATCCATCCATCCATCCATCCATCCATCCATCCATCCTTCCACGGACTGGAAGGATTTTTCCATGTACAACGGCCCACTTACGAACAGCCCCCCTCCCAAAAAAAATAAAAATAAAAATTGAAGCACAGTGAAACGTGCGTCTCAGATGTTGCCAGATGTCACTGACTCACGTTTTCCAGCCCAAGAAATTTTCATAAACCATCTGGATATATGAAATATCACCCAATTTGGACCAAAGTCTATTGATCTCTTAGGCCACAAATCTAAAAAAAAAAAAATATTTTTACCCATAGCCGGCCACCTTAAATTCCTAAACAACCGAGATGGCCATCCTAAACAAGGCACGTAAGACAGGAAACTTTAGCCTTTGGATGCAAAACCCCATCAAGCACCGCAACATATTTTTGCAAAATATTCGATCATAAAAATAAGAGGAACATCGTAGTTTGCTTTAAAAAAAACATTTTAGTTTTATTATAATTTAGGTTCTTGCAAGGATTATACAGTTTGAGGAAATAGAAAATTAGACTATATGCAAACTGTCACAAGTAGGTGTATGACAAGGGGCTGGTGTAATTTAAGGAGGGCCGGCCCTCGCATACTTAAAATACTGTAGAACCGGCCCTCTCTGCCCGCTGTTTCAGATTACCAGTCCGAGGCTCCATCGCTCCATCCATCCATCAATCCATCCATCCATCCATCCATCCATCCATCCATCCATCCATCCATCCATCCATCCATCCATCCATCCATCCATCCATCCATCCATCCATCCATCCATCCATCCCCTGATACAACATCCAACAGCTTAAGCTCCTTCAGTTGAGCACCAACTTTACTTGAAACCAAGCTTTTAAGAGATCACTTTTTTTTCTTAATAAAAAAAAAAAAAAATTCGATCAAATTTGTCTTTATGCCAGATTGTTTGAAACAATGCCTGATGGTGTGATTTGAAAGTGATTCTAGGCTAAATTGTCTGCACTTTTCAGAACAACACTTACTCATCTGTAAATGTTTGCATGAACTTTTATAGCTCAAATTTAGTGTCGTACAAAATTACAAATATTGTTCTGGAGTCACTTAGCTTCATACAAGTGAATATTCTATCAATGCTAAAAATAACATACCTTGAAAGACCCTCAGAAAGCCAGAGGAGCTGTTGATTGAAACGACTTTTTAATGATTGCTATAAACTCTGTATGCTTAGAAGTTAAATATATACGGGCTCTATATATGCAGATGCCTCAGGTGGGTTTAGAAAGTGGCAGCATGAGGATCTGTTTTCTAGCAGGATGCTTTCTACCATTTTGTAACTTAGCAGTCAATGATGAGTTGGCGCCCCCTGCTCCCCATTGAGCTTAGGAAGAATTGTTTCAATGCTTTATGCAAACCTGCATGCAGATTTTCCCACAGAACTTAGATTATGCTACAGTGAAAGAATAACATGGTCCTACTTAAAAGGCTATTTATCAAAGTTTGCATGCATAAAAAAATGAATAACATTTTTAAAAAGCTACAAGAATAATAAAATATAAGAAAGATTCTTGAAGCTGAAATATTTTAAAAATCCTCATTCCAGTGTCTTCTCGTTTCAAGTAACTGCTATTGGGTTAAATTGTACTTCTCTTTCAATGTTCCAGGGAAGCGCGATTGCCCGACAGATCGGGGCTGTGGCCTATGTGGAGTGCACCTCCAAGGTTTCTGAGAACAGCGTCCGGGACGTGTTCCACATCACTACCCTAGCATCAGTGCGGAGGCCACACAAGCCACAGCTAAAACGCAGTAGTTCCCGCAAAGCCCTGAAAAGGGTGTCACAGCTGCCTCTGCCACCTCTAACCAGTCGGACTGAACAAACGGACCAAGCCCCGGCCATCCGGAAGGACCGGGCCAAGAGCTGTATCCTAATGTAGAGTTCAAGGCTCAATCTTATGCAGTATATATGTAAATACACAAAAACAGAAATATATGAAAGAGAAAATCTATTTATTATTTGATGTTTTTTCTTTTGTTCATAATTTTTTTCACTGTAGATAAGGAGAAAGGCGCTCCATGAAAACAAATTGTTTGGATTTTATTTCCCCCCTTTTGCCGATTCTGTGCATAATTTAGATGCTGTTCTTCTTTTTTGTGTTGTTGTTTTGGTAAATTGGACTAACCCTGCGGAAATGCAGAAGCTACGATAGTGGAAGCAACATGTTGTTGGAGGGAATTAAAGGGAAATTAATTTCCTGGGAAGGATGCCGGAGCGGAGAGCAGAGAGTGGCCTTGTGAGGGGGAGCCGGGTTTGTTCAGGATATCTGCAAATTAAACTTGCTGTATTCTCTGACATTGTTGCCTAGCAAAGGTACGCCGCCTGAAGTAACTTCCTGTTGCCATATTTGCCAGGAAAACAAGCAAAGCCAATGTTTATGCTGAAAGTGGACACTGCTGTTTTACTGAATGATGACTGGCTAATGAAAGCTGGAATTGGAGATAGACTGCAGTATTGTTCATGTGTGTGAGTGTGTGAGCACTATCACCAAAAGTGCATTTTACGAAAAATAAATATTGTATTTCTTCTTTTATTTTAAAACTGATTCAATGAAATTAAAGCCGTTTACACTATTTGAATGCTTCTTGGTGGAAAAATAAAAAGCTAAAAAAAATTGAGTTATTTTTTTGTACTTAGAAAGTAAAATTTCCATTAAAATTGTATTGAATTGTTTTCATGATATGAAAAGTCTTGGAGTTACAGATCGATTTCTTTTGTTTCTGGTGTTTGTTTTTGTTCTAATGTCTCAAATATTTTATTTTTTGTATCTGACAAAGATCACTTCAGTAAATACAAATTAGGATTTCATCAATAAAAGAAAAAAGCAACCTGGAACCTTAAACCCAATTGAACTTGTATGACAACTGCCATCATGTGTTTGTGATAACTGCCAGTTTTTGACGTCACTGTGAGAGGATATTGTACCCCTCTATAAGGAGAATTGATTTATCTCAGCTGCACTGGTTGGTTGTTAAGCATTAACGAACATACTTAACTCTGGCCTCTCAAACTACCTTGTTAGATATATTTTTTGAGTAATTTGCTGTTGCTTCTGCAGAACTTTTTTAAAATGGAGTGCAAAATGTATGGTTCCAAGTATTTCTGTGAGCTGTCCCCTTCTTGGAGCTAAGCAAACCCAGGCAATAATGATGCTGCCACCAACAAGTTTGACTGTGGGTATGGTTTTATTTTCTCGGAAAATATCCTCCAGTGAGCTGGATCTGCTGGCAGGGGAGGAAGCCAGGGGCCAGGGCTGCCCTTTGTCACTGGTTCTGTTCATTACATTTATGGACAGAATTTCTAGGCACAGCCAGAGACAGGAGGTTGTCCAGGTTGGGGACCTCAGGATATTATCTCTGCTGTTTTCAGAAGATGTTTTCCTGTTGGCCTCATCAAACTAGGACCTGCAGTGTGCACTGGGGGTGTTTGCATCCGAGAGTGAGGCGGCCGGGATGAGGATCAGCACCTCCAAATCTGAGGTTCTCCACTGGAGAACGTGGACTCCCCTCTTCAGGTTGGTGGAGTGTCCTTGTCTCAAGTGGAGGAGTTCAAGTATCCCTGGTCTTGTTCACGAGTAAGCGGCAGATGGAGCGGGAGATTGATAAACAAATCAGTGCAGCGTTGGCAGTGATGTGGTCGCTGTATCAGACTGGTCGTGGTGAAGAGGGTGCTAAGTCGGGGGCTGGAACTCTTGATTTTGTGTGTGGATCGAGAAGTCTGGGCATCTCTGCTTAAACTGCTGCCTCCCCGACCTGGCCCTGGATAAAGCGGAAAAAAATGGATGGATGGATAGAATATTCTCCAGCCTTTTCTTGTAATAAGGTTTAATTTAAGTAATGTGTTGAGTCCAGAGGAGAAGGGAAAGTAAATTAAACAACCAAGTCAATTTGATTTTTAACATTGCTTTTTAACATGTTTTACTTTAATGAATAGAATTATCATTTGCATTCTCAGATTTTATTTGTCTATGAAGAAAATAGTTTCAATGTCCAGAGAAATTTAATTTAGAAAAATCTACAAAAAAGCAGAAGAAAACGCTTAATATGTCAATATTGGTTTATGTCAACAAAACCAAATATTTTATTTTGAAAATTTTATTTATTTACGTTTTTAAAAATTAGTTTTGTCTGTTAGGCCAACACCTGCTCTCCTGTTTCCAGCCAAGTCAAAATATTTTTTTGTGGTAACTCGAAAGCTACACAATATGTTTAGTATGCAATTAAAGTGGATTTGCAGAAACTGAAGCAACAATCTTTTAGTTAAAACTGAGGACTGCTCATCGATTTACTGGTGTGTAAATAACGTCAATAAAACATTTTGAGTAATGAGCAGCAAAGAGGCAATGGGTTGCAAAAGTTAATCACTTAGCATAAACACCTGCTTCAGCGTTCACAATTAAGACCCTCGGTCAGTCCCCCAGTCACATCAGAGACATTGCTGTGTATGGCAGAAAATTGAGTAATCTAACACACAAAAATGTACCTCCAATATATAGTAAATAAAACAGGCATCATGGTTCTCAAGCTGCAGTAAGGCAGACTTTGATACCCTGTAGAAGACAGTGAGGGGAGCTCAAAAGGCCCTTGGTTTTTCTCCAACCTCTGTTTATTTCATTTGATAGTCACGTCAGGTAAAGAAAATATCTTCATTGAGTATGGCTGCTGTCACAAATGAAAGACTTCACTCATTTAGGTCTAAAGAAAAGCAGAAAACTGCTGTATGCACAAAAAACAAAATATATTAACAGTAATAGGGAGGATTAAAAAAAAAAAATGCACATGCACAACCCTGTATCTGCTAGGAGAGGAAACACCTATTAAACATATGCGAGAGCATGCATGAGCCCATTTCTCCTCGTGCACATTCCATTTAAATAGGACGACCTTACATAAACATATCTTAGACTTAGACTTAGACTTAGACTTCTTAATTTGTCATTTTGTATGCACAGGGTGCATACAGAACGAAATTGCGTTACATACAGCTTATGAACGTTGCATTGATATTTCAAATGGCTCAAGTTATAGAAAAATCACCAGAATGATTGACAAATAGGAGGACCACTTATTTTGATGATCCACCCGGAAAAAGAAAATCATCCACTATAACATTAAGATTTCAAATAATCTTTGAATAATTTAATCACTGTAGAATATCAGCTCACAAGACAGTGACTAACTGGTACATTATCAGCAATAATTCATACACATTTATAAAGAATGCATTATTGCTAACTAAAATAATTAAGTAAAGCAGATTTTTTTAGATGTTTTCTTGCTTAGCATGGCAAATAAATTTCTCAGTGGATATGTCCATAAAAAAAAAAAAAAGAAATAAACAAAAATGCACTAAAAGCATTTGATGCATTATAGATTAAAGAACTGCATAAAATCTGTGCACTACTGATATCCCTTTAAAATGTCTAAATCTGCAATCTTCAGTTCCAGGTTTCTATACTAGAGAGAGAAGCCAAGATATTGGTGATGCTTTTGCATATTTTCTTATAAGATTCTGCAGATAATTACATTTTAGTGTTCGTATTTGACATCTTTCACCAGGCTTATTGAACTGAGCACCTGTGGACGGCTATACTGATAATAGACTCATATTTGAAAAGAAATCAGTCTTGCAGGATATTCAATAACTCTTCAAAGCACTGGTTGATTATTATTTGTATTTGGCATTATGCTTTGGTTTAATGTATGTGATGATTTTTGCTTTTTAAATATTTAATTTTACACCAATGACCTGCTAGTTGCAGCATATAAAGGTTTGTCTGTCAGCTAATGTTTATTAATAGATATAGTCCTTCACACCCCCAAAAAAATCTATTTTCAGCAACATTTTCACAGCTTTTTTAGGCTGTTGCAGAACTTGCTGCTGGTATCATAATTCTTTTAGCATTACATTTAAGGCCTCTGGTGTAAAAGGCGTAATTGTGTTAGAAAAGTAGGGATTCATCAATCCTACTTGGATAAAGAGGTCTCACAGCTGTAAGAAGGTGCTGGCCAGGGCTATAAAAAGCTGTGAAAAGTGCCAGACCTGGCGTCCCCTCACAGATTAAACTGACACTTGAGAAGATTAGTCCAATGCTGCCTGTGTTCTTCACAGAGGAGGCATCATCTCTGCTGCTTTGTCTATTAAAGCAGTCATCTAAATGTTGATTTAGATGTGTGTGTCTTGTCAAGATGAATACAAATAAGCATGCTGCTATGTTAGATAACTTAGATGGGCATCAGACATTATCTTGACAATCTACTCCCACTCACAGCCAGGATTATTACTGCAGGATGTCTCCCCACTGTTTCAGCAATCTAATCAGCCGTTTGCCCTTTAACGCTGAGACGGCGCTGGGATTAGTAGTACCTTCATGGATTCACTGCTCTTGTTCTGCATTCTTTGGTTTCCCTGCTCTACTCTGATGTTTCAAGTAACTTAAACCAGCAAAAAGAATTCAGTCTTTGTATGCCTGAGAGATCAGAGTTGACGTCATTCGCACATTAAACCCATAATTCTAGATGTTCCTGTCTAATTACGACAATTTGCAGACAGGGTCACGTCCCCATGGTGTTAAAAAAAAGGGAACGTTCAGGAGCAGGGGTGAGGTGGTGCTTCCTGCCTGCTAACAAAAAGGAAGAGCATGGCCACAAATTGCACACAGTCATGAGAGGATTTGTAATGAGAAGCAGTGTGTGACCAAGCAGAACTCCAACACATTTTGTCCAGACGTCGGCAGAGGGTTTTGGCTTTCTTCATTCATGGTGCGGGAATTAACCATCAGTGTTCTGCATAATCAGGTGCCTTTAAGAGTTTATTAAACTAATGCCGTTTCCTCTGACACCTTTAATACTTTCCAACTTTATATTTCCATATTTGCCAGAAGTTAAATCCCAAACGGTAGAGCTGGACCTGGACTCTTCCCTGAGGTGTTAAAGCAATGAAAACCAAGACCACAGCGATTAATTAAGCTAAGCTTTTTTGCTTTTTGCCCTAAAGTCATGCTAATGAAAATACTGAATCGTGTGTTTATCTATATTTTTCCACATCTATATTTGTGCCTATTACCTTTTGGTTCAGTGAAGCGCAACATAATTTCAACTAGCTTTCTGTAAAGTGTAAAACAGTCAAAGACTTAGATCAGTTATTGAAATGTTGTTTATTTGGTTTAAAGTTCCTGATATTTACAACAAAGTCAAAAGGTTGTAAATGTGTGAATGAACCATTTAAACATAAATCTCACTCAAAAAAAGAGCTACAACCAGCATTCACTTTTTAAACTCTTAAAATAGAGGGAGGACTTTATGTTGGGAACAAAAGTTTTAAGGCTGTTATAGAGCAAATTAAATAGCAAAATATCTTCCACTCCAAGAAGATACATAATATAGTTTCCCATGAATAGTGATCCTGACTTTGGTAGGACAATGCATATCCCTATGTGAGCCAGCCAGAGAAGATAATCCACCCACTCTGTTTATCTCTGTCTATATTACATGGATTGCTAAAACACTTTCCCCCCAAACATCTATGCAGAGATGAGTATCACCACACAGGAGGGGAACAAAAACACTTTATCTGTGAAAAATTTCAAAATCCTCTGAAGTAGCAAAATCTAGGCAACACACAAATGAACATCACTGTTCAACCAATAATGAAAATAAGAGTCAGTGGTGACTGTATGTTTGTGTAGTGGTGACTGTATATGTATGTACAATAGCAGGAAATTTTTATATTTTTTTTATTATATTTTGATCTAAAGACATGATTGACAAGGTGGTAAAACTGAAGCAGAAATGTGTATTACAGAAAAATTTATTGATAAACTACAAAAAATATCTCGTCCTTTCATAAAACTGAATTCAGATCTTTTTATGGCCACAGAATTGTAAAATCAAGCACCATAGCCAAGCAGTCTCCTTTTAGAAACAATAAAAAAAAACTAAAAGAAAAAATGCATTTGTCAGGAGCTGAGTGCATCCCTGCGTGGTACCATGATAGCATGCCACCTGGTATCATTCGTCCCATTATAGCTTGCTCTTTCCTGTAGCTGACAATATATTGAGCAGATCTCCATAAGTTGCTAAGTCTTGAAATACTGTCTTATAACACAACCCTGCTTAAAAAAAAATCTCCACAGCTTCATGTGTGTGATGCTGTTCGTTGTCCTGTGCTCTAATTAAAAACAGGTGGTGTCTATACTGAAAAATTGATTTTTAAAGGTAGTTGTTGGCACTGAATTTAACTTATGATTTAAAAAGTAAAATTAAGTTAATAAATGTGCACCTGGAAATGTGCACATATATGTGCATCTATGTCAGAAATTTGAAAAACAATGTATCAGTCTAAAAAAAAATGTAAAGGAGTTTAAATAAATTTTTCAAGCATCGTTTGCACAGGGCAGCATGTGGATTGTGAGGATTGTTTGACATATTTCATTTCCTAGGTTAAGTCCAAAAGAAAAGTGGATCTACTTCTTTATGTTTTTATTTGTTGTTTTTCTTCCTCTGAATGCTTTTCTCATTTTTTTTCCAAAAAAAGTGATGAAACTTTGAGCTGCAAAGGGCCTGATGGACGGATGAATGGACAGATAGATAATGGATGGATGGACTGATCTAGATGTTCTAGATCTGGGCACATCACTAAATTTGAAACTTAAAAGCCCCATAATGACAAGTTGTTAATGATACATAAAATATCTGAAGGATTTGGATGGGTTTTACGTAAATCAGGTTCAAATCAGATCTCAGGATGCTTACTATTTGGATGTGTTAGAAATAAAGTTAACCTTCCTGTTGTGTTAGCTGGTTATTATTTTTATTTTTAAATATTACTTTTAAGATCAAACTTTAAAAATTCAAACACAAATTGTAGTTTAATTGTGGGTGTTTGGTCACTTTGTAATTAAAGCTACAGTGTGTAACTTTTAGCGACATCTAGCGGTCAGACTGCAGACTGCAGCAACATGAACATCTCCCCCCCACCGCTTCTCCCCCCCAACAGTACGGCGAGCGTTACGGGACAAAATGTCTTCCACGACGACCGCATCACCTACCTTCTCAAGTGATGAGGTTTGTTTACATAGATAATTTTACAGATAGTATTTCATTAGTCTGTGTAGGGTATAGATTTCATGTAGACTTAAGATAATAGATATACCCGTTTTTTTTCCTACATCGTTGTGACGTTTTGGCGATCTCGCAATCACTAGTTTGTTGGCTCTGCGCTGCCGTAGCGCAAAGATGTCTGCCTCCATGGCTGCGAGACCCGCTCCTATGTAATTATAAATAACGAATTCTAAGGCAACGCAAATATTAAGGTTAAGAGGCTGAGCTCGTAGATGATGATAAAATAACATAGTTATGTATAATATATTACATTTCTGACTGTATATCCCTGTAATTATTACACACTGTAGCTTTAACATAGTGGTTAAATGAGGACGCGAATGTCACCCTGCGGTACTTTTTGGATGGTAGGAATGTCCGGTGGAGATGTCTGTGTACAATAAACAAATCTAGAAGACAATAGAAAACTGATCTTTATTTGGAAAATATCTGTGGGCATCTCTGGTTTATGCATGTATTTACTTTCTAATCCTCATAAATGCAGTCAGTAAGCACCAAGGAATTGGCATTTTCCTTGTTTTTTCTCAGAACTTTCATTCACACATTTGTCTGCATTAATCTGTAGATTTTATGCAAAGCTTGTTTTACAGCATACAGAGAAAATCATTCAAATGTAACCGAAAACCTCTCCGGATATTTTAATAACATTTTCATTTATGCATGGACATGTAATTATATAGGAGATTACCTCTAACCTGAGTATTCTTTTCATGTCAACTATGTTGTGGCATGTTTTTCAGTTTACAATCAGGTGAAAACAGCTGGGTTAGGATGCTTATGGCTTACAGTGATGGTAAGGTATAATTATTTCAGTTTGGTAAAAAAAAATATTATTTTTCATATAATTTATTAAAATGGAGACAGAACTGACCCCCAGAGAATAAAAGTTAAATGTTTAACATCAAAATAGGTTTGCTTTTTTGAATTGATTCATTTGATATAGAGTTCCCTGAGAAAATAATGATTAAAAAAAAACCTTGATGCTTTGATAAAAAAATTCTGTGGTACCTTTATGTGTTCAAAAGCTGAAAGGGGTCAGTGGTGACCGCGACACAGGAAGGTTAAAGTAAATCCAAAGGAATTTGTCCCTCAGTTTTCAGTATGAATAACAGTAAGCTAAAAATGACTTTACACATTAAAACATAGTTTGACAGTTGCCCTTATCTTTTACCAATCACTCTTAACTAGAGATTGCTTCCAGCTTTAACAAAGTCTGTTGCCTGATGCTAATTTCCTAAGAGCAGAAGAAATATTCAATCTGCCTAATCATGCAGCCACACACCACCTGTCATCAGATAATTACACAGTGAGCACTGCAAGATGTCGCTGTTTAGATATGTTCTCACCCTGAAAACAGAGGCTTGGTATTTTTGGATTATCAGCAGATTGCCTGAATATGACAATTATGTTTTGAAGCTAGAGATCACTTTAATGCTATCTATCATCACCATAGAAACTGAATGAGCCGTGGTTACTGCTCTCTCTGTGTGGGCATCAGCAATCTAACAATTAAAAAGTGTAATATAACTGCAAAATATTATTTCATTGTACTTTATGCTTCAGATTAGTTTTGAATAAGTCCTCCCATTGAGAAATGATCAGTTTCCTTCCCCCATAAATTGGTTTTTATATTGAAAGTCGTTTGTTTATATAGTCACACATTTGGGAGGTGTCCTTTATAGCTGCTCATTGACACCAAGCAGCAGCTTGGCAAGTGGTTTAGTGCATTGATTTGGCCAAATCACTGCAGTTTCCCCTACAGACAGAGCAGCATTGTTTATTCATCCGTACCAAAGGGTAAGATCGCTTGAAAGGCTGCTGCAGGCTCAGCTGCTAAAAGTTCCTCAGTAATGAAAAACGCCAGATATCAGAAACACATTTTGTAATTATAAGTCAACTGACCTTTGCTGGGAAATGAAATGAAGGAATCAAAGTAAATTGAAGAAACAGAAACACACCTTTAACTCACATTAGAGGTGCAGTGCATTATTGGATGGCTATCAGAGTCATGAGGAATGGCCTCTGTCGGATGTTGGATAGAAGATATTAGGTTTATTTTAGATTGCCCCACAGATGTGCATTTCACTTTTATTTTATCACAAAAGTATGCTACATTCACACAAGCTATTAAATCTAATATATTGTTCTAAGAGCATTGTTTAATGTATGCAACTGTACTTTTTAGGGAAATTGAAAAAAATGTTGCAAAGAACGTCCCTGTCTATATCAATAAATTATTTCAAGATCCCAAAAAATGCCAGTAAGGATACCCCACCTTTATTAAGCTGCCTAACTTTGAGACTGACACACAGCTGTCATATGACTTATATATGCAACAAGGTACACAACAGAGGGCCCAGGTTTCGATCACCAGACTCCTGGATGTAAGTCATGCCTGCCGCCCAATCAGCCGAAGGGATATAGAGTACTGTAGCTAAGGTGCATCATCAGTCAAAGGCATAGTGATAGGATCCTCACCCTTTCACGTACGTATGCCCTGAACCACAGCTCAAACAAGATGGAAAAAGCCAACAGTCAGAAGTAATGAATTTTAAAGTTTTTGTTTTGGGGCCTGGTTTTCACAACAGACAGAGCAGCAGATACTTTGCTAATGACAGCCAACAACATGCTGAGTCTATGGAAGGCAAACTCATTTGAATAAATAAATCTCCTTCGACCAATATACCCTCATATTTTCTCATGCACATCATTTATGTTAGTTGATACCAGGCCTAGCCATTTAAGTATGGTAAAGTTGAGAAATGCATAACTAAGCTTGGCATTATCTTGAGATAATGCCATCGATAGTGCCTTGAGATGACTTGGGTTTTGAATTGGCGCTATATAAATAAACTGAATTGAATTGAATTATCTGACATGTAGTCACAGATGTTTCAATTAAACAAATAGAAAAATATATTTTTTCTATTGTCTTAATGAGAATATGTATATTTATTTTGAACAGGTATATTCAAGGTAAGCTTTTGAGTTTGTCTACAACAAAGTACAGAAAGTTACCAGCACTTTATCCAGGAAAGAAACAGAGCTCCGACAAGAAGCCGTCAGCCATGTGAAAAAGCAACAGAGAGACAGAACAAAGTGAACTGCACCAATGATTGCGACAAAAGACATAAGTTGTGGAACTGCAGAAAAGAGGTCAGCCTGCTCTGAAGCAAGGTAAGCCTATTGGGCAGCAAGATATAATACAATGTATTCTCGTCAGTAAAGATGGATTATTTCTTCTCTATATTCTACAACAAAAGTTAGCAGGAAAAATCAAACTCCATCCTTGATCTCATTGTTCTAATAATGCAGTCTATTTTGTTTGTTTCTAATTTTATGAGATTAGTTTCACCCCCTTCTTGCTGTTAGTGGTTGGGATATCAGGAATCAATCCAGAGTTAATGTACAGATTGACATTATGGAAACACATTGAGTGACTTTATCAATCCAGAGACAGCATCAGTCCTTAATATATGGGCAGCAATAACACTGGGGAGAGAGTAATACCCCTGGCAAACCATGAAAGCAGAGATCATATTATCTTAAAGTTACAGAGATTACATCACACTTTGGTCTGTGCTGATGACATTGGCTCAGCTTCAATTCATGGTACATCATCCTCAAGGTTAAATTGGTGCTTTTATTAAAATTAATTAAAACATTCAACCTTGAACTTAAAAAAATACAAAGCAAAATGGAATAAAACATAACACCGGTTAATAATAACTGTAATATAAA